>NC_056590.1:15140989-15450155 GCF_018340385.1 Cyprinus carpio | reverse complement strand
CCTAACAATATAACAGAAAAAAACTTTGCACACCACCACCGCCACCAATAATAATAATAAAAATAATAATAATAATAATTGTAAGTACTAGGTTATACACATACTCTAAATTTAATCATCAGTAGAGGTCTAAACATATCATCCATTGTTATTAAGGACGTAGCACTTCTGTATTTTCTTTGATATATTAATCTCTGCTACCACTGAATCCAGATCTGTCTCTGTCAGAGAGTTATTGATGACATTGCTCCTGTGAAAGTCAGCAAGAAGACTGGCAGACAGAAATCAGCTCGGAGAAAATCAACAGCAGTTCAGAGTATGAAAAGACAATGCAGAAAAGCTGAGCGGATGTGGTGGAAGACAAACTTGAAATTCACTATAGCATCTATGAAGACAGCCTTCATGCTTGTAATGTGAAAGTAGCCACAGCTAGACAGACTTTCTTAAACTTTATAAACAGTTACTTAAACAACACTCACACTCTTTTTGCTGCTGTTGAGAGACTGACAAACCCCTAAGTCAGATTGCCAGTGAAATGCTCTCCGACAGCAAATTCAATGAGTTTTCTTCATTCTTTTCTGAGAAGATCAATAATATCAGGAATGCGATTAGCACATTCCCAAGTTATGCAGAGGTCTGTCAGATTCGACCGCAATATCAAAAAGAAGATACGATGTGTGTTTTTGAAGAAATTGATAGCAAGATTTTGGAATAAATAGTACAGCACCTTAAATCGTCAACCTGCTATCTTGACACACTTCCCACATATTTTTTCAAAAAGGTGCTAAACTGTTTAGAAGCAGATCTCTTAGAAGTGGTGAACGCCTCACTTCTTTCTGGGACTTTTCCAAACTCCCTGAAAACTGCAGTTGTTAAACAGCTTCTGAAAAAGAGCTTGATAATACCATATTAAACAACTACAGACCAATATCAAATCTTCATTTTATAGGTAAGATTATTGAAAAGGTAGTCTTTAATCAGCTGAACAAATACATAAACTCAAATGTATACATGGACAATTTTCAATCTAGTTTCTGACCGCATCACAGTAAAGAGACAGCACTCATTAAGATAATAAATGATATTCGCTTAAATTCTGATTCTGGCAAAATATCAGTGCTGGTGCTACTAGATCTCAGTGCTGCATTTGACACTGTCGATCATAGCATACTACAAGAGAGACTGGAAAACTGGGTCAGGCTTTCTGGTATGGTAATCAAATGGTTCAGTTCATACTTAGAAGGGAGAGGTTATTATGTGAGTATAGGAGAGCATCAGTCTAAGTGGACATCCATGACATGCATGACATCCCATCCCAGAGTCCCACAAGGCTCAATTCTTGCACCGCTCTTGTTCAGCCTGTATATGCTCCCCCTAAGTCAAATAATGAGAAAGAACCAAATTGCCTATCACAGCTATGCTGATGATACCTAGATTTACCTAGCCTTATCACCAAATGACTACAGCCCCATTGACTCTACCCTCTGCCAATGCATTGATGAAATTAATAGTTGGATGTGCCAGAACTTTCTTCAGTTAAACAAGGAAAAAACTGAAGTCATTGCATTTGGAAACAAAGATGGAGTTCTCAAGGTGAGTGCATACCTTGACTCTAGGGGTCTAACAACTTAAAATCAAGTCAGGAATCTTGGTGTGATTCTGGAGACAGACCTTAGTTTCAGTAGTCATGTCAAAGAGTGACTAAATCAGCATACTTTCATCTAAAACATTGCAAGAATTAGATGTTTTCTTTCCAATCAAGACTTGGAGAAATTTGTTCATGCCTTTATCACCAGCAGGGTGGACTACTGTAATGGTCTCCTCACCGGCCTTTCCAAGAAGACCATTAGACAGCTGCAGCTCATCCAGAACGTTGCTGCCAGAATTCTGACTAGAACCAGAACATCTGAGCATATCACACCAGTCCTCAGGTCCTTACACTGACTTCCAGTTACATATAGGATTGATTTTAAAGTACTTTTACTCGTTTATAAATCACTCAATTGCCCAGGACCTAAATACATAGCAGATATGTGCACTGCATATTAACCTAACAGACCACTCAGATCATTAGGATCGAGTCAGTTAGAAATACCAAGGGTTCACACAAAACAAGGGGAGTCCGCTTTTAGTTATTTTGCCACCCGCAGTTGGAATCAGCTTCCAGAGATCAGATGTGCTTAAACATTAGTCACATTTAAATGCAGACTCAAAACTAATTTGTTTAGCTGTGCATTTTTTGAATGAGCACTGTGAAATGTCTGAACTGATTGCACTATATTTTATGTATAATCATTTTCTATTATTTTATGTAAAGCACTTTGATTTACCATTGTGTATGAAAGGTGCTATATAAATGAACTTGCCTTGCCTTGCCTAAATCTTGAGCACAATGAGTATTTATTTTTAGAATTGTGCTAAATAGCTAACATCTGTTATTGCAAATGTAAGTTACATTGCAGGAATGTTAATTAGTCTTCAAAAATATTACAAATATAAACAATGAAAATTATTTGATCTACCTATAGATTTAACTCTATTTTATGTATAATGCATATATATATATATATACATATTTATATATATATATATATATATATATATATATATATATACATATATATATATATATACATATTTAAATGTTAGTATTTAATCAAAATATCATATACTGTATGTCCCCATTTCTCACCATTACTTTAATATAATAATAATAATAGATAATCTATTACTTTAAATAAAGATATATTTATATGATTTAACCCATATAAAGTAGTTTAGGTGTTATGAATTTATTTTGGTTGATTCAGCAGTATTATTATTATTATTATTATTTTAATAAAACCAGTTAATTTAGATGTTACCATTTGCAGATTACCATTTTTTCAGTGTGTATACAGTTTTATGAGCAGGATCCTTTTATTTCAAAAACAACAAAAATACTAGATACTAGATAAACAATGAGTTGTTTATTCAAGCTGAGCATTTTTGTGTGTGACTCTGAGATCAAGGAATGGAGAGCCTTATTAAAAAGATGCCATGTTCTGGTCGACATCTAACAAGCCTCTCCTCCAGTCTCTGAACCCATTTAATTGCCTGCACAGCCGCTGAAGATTTAGACCCCGTCTGACCATAGAGCGCACCAGCTGAAGACCGTTCACTATCACACTTCTTTCATCGCTCTGGAAAGACAGCAATTACTCACACAGATATGGAGTCAATATTCAGACAAGCTGCAGTTATTTTTTCGGGTAAATGCTGCAAAATAGGAAAAGCATTCATTGCGTCTGGATTAATGTAAACACAGCTATGATTGCATCTATATTTGCATACTATCCATCCTAAATAATACACACAATCAGAATTATTGCAGATCATAGCATAGTGCTTTAAAAAAAAAATTTGGAGTAGGATTTACTTTGAAACAATTTTCTATCTATATATGTCTGTGTGTGTGTGTGTGTGTGTGTGTGTGTGTGTGTGTGTGTGTGTGTGTGTGTGTGTGTGTGTATATATATATATATTAGTGCTATATATAAAATTAGGGCGTTAACACTGGCGATTCATTTTTTTCAGTGTTAACATGTTGAAAATATTTAATGCAGTTATCGCAGGGGCGGAGCTAGGGTTGGCCACCCCACTCACAACTGCTGCTTCTGTCTCTTTGCATGTAAGTATTTTATACATGAGTCAGATTTAAGAACATGTCTCTGAAATCCAGTGGTTTTCAAAACTGTCTCTCTTGTCTAACACACCTGATTCAACTCATCAGCTTATAAGTAGAGACTTTAAGACCTGAGGTGGGTCAGAATAGGCAAAGAGATGTGTGTCAGATCCGCATCATGTTCAGCAGCAGCAGCTCTTTCTCTAAAGTGATAGCAGCCAAAAAAACCTAATAACCCAGCTGCTGTGATGTCTGTTAATCAAACAACAAAAGAAAAAAGAGGAAATCAATAGTTTTTATAGTTTTAAGGATTCGTCTATATTTAATTAAAATTGTAGTGTTTGATAACTTTGTTAAATTTCTGTATATTCCCTACTTGCTGAAGGGCACAGGTAGCTACAGTAAATATGACATCTATTTGTTCAGATTGATAGCTCTCAATTATACTGTAATGTTGAATAACTAGTCAATTGGGTAATCTTAGGGTGAATGTTCTGGGCCCGGTTTCCCGATAACGCTCACTCTTAGCGCGGGTAAGAAGACTCGAAAGATACATCTTACCAAAGTTGTTTATGTTCCTAAGTGTGTTCCCCGAAGTGTCCCTTAGGAAGCTTCTTAACACGCTGCCTCTTACGTCCGACGTTACAAAGGGGCTGTCCCAAGTGAAGGTGCTGAATAAGTTGGGCATCGATTGCTCAGGAATCGATTTTCAACTTCACGCGAAGGTGCATTACGGCGTTAAGAAAAACAACACGTTCTATGCAAACAAAACATTCCTCAAATTATTCCAGTAACATTTATTTTAACATAGTTTAAGTTATCCGTAAAATATAGACTATTAATTAAATTATCAAATTGTCAGTAATATGTTCACACGATATGTTGTGACGGGTAGACGAAACAGGTATCCCTCTTTAATCATCCACCCTCCTTATCCCGTTGTGCCACTTGTGCCGCTTCTTGACATGGGTTTAACGACTTCTAAAAAATATGGAATACACTTTTATATTGATGGTAAGGTACTTTACAATCAGAAATCCCCGGCATGGCGCAGAAGGGCGTTGGTGACAATGTGGACGCACCTCCACACTGAGGTCTTGCTTAGGCCGTAGCCCTCTCCCATGACCTCGACTGAAGCTCCCTGTAGCAAAAAAAACCTTAGCGCTGCAAGCAGCTGGACTTCAGGGTTCAAAGCAATATTCCGCCGCGTTAGCCTGGCAAGCGCAGGTCTGAGAAGGTCCAGCAGCTCCATAATGAGTTGTCTTGGGAAGGCGATGTTTTTTAATACGTCAGGCAAAATGTCAAAAGGGCTTAAGTTTTGCCGAATAAAAAAAATGACATGGACTAAACAGCTCCGCTGCCGGCGCCGTCTTTGATTCAATACAAGGATACGTTGGATCGCTGCCATAGTTGGTCGCTTACTGGACACCACCATGCTTACCCATTTATAGATCTTAGCCATTTAGAGCCAAATTGTTTGCCAGATTTTAATTATCAAAAGTGACTGCCAATTTAAATGCTTTAATGACATTACGAAAATAGCCTAGGCTAATTACCACCATATTAGTTCTGATACCAAATAAAGTCAACTTCATAAATAGGCCTGCCTGTATCCATTGCGAACATATTTTTGTCATTGTCAACATACCATAGTTGGACTTGTACTGCGCTGCGCTGATTTCTAAAGACTGCTGCACAGTGGCGGCGACTAGCGTCTTAAGCTCAAACAACGCTAAGAGAGAGCTTACGAATGGTCCAGACCAACCTTACGAAATCGTGACTTACAGAAGATATACTTAGCGTACGAACATGTCGGAATCTTGCCATAAGAGTAATATAAAAAAAAATGAATAATTAAATAAAAACTTATCGACAGCACTTATATATAAAATTGTGAGTTTATGTCTCACAGATAATATCTTTTTTTGACAGCACTTATATATAAAATTGTGAGTTTATATCTCACAGATAATATCTTGCACTTCAGACTTTTTTTTCTTGAAATTCTGAGTTTATAACGTAATTCTGACTATATATTTCGCACAGTGTGAATTTCGCAATGCCACTTTACGGCTTCCATTTCTGACTTGAATTCTCGCAGTGTTAAGATGTTAAGTCACACTGTGTGATCACAAATTTAATCAACCCACAATTCAGAGGAAAAAGTCAAAATTGCCACAGCTGCAAGGAGAAAAGTGTGTTAACTGTGAAATGTTAACTCAAAATTGTGAGATTTATAATGAGAAATAAAGATAGAATTGTGAGATAATTTAGATAAAGTCAAAGTTACCATATCAGGCCAAATATACAAGTTTTGAATGTTAAAAATTGATGATTTAAATACTTAAACCGAAAATACCTATACCAAAAAAAAAAATATCAATAACACCAATCATTCTATTATTCTGTGGCAGAAACTGACCTCTTTGTACCACAAACTGGCTTTCATATTTCCTTTAAATATAGAGTTCATGACACACAACACTGGCTGGTTGTTTTCTTTAAGATGTTGTAAAGTGCATCTCCACCAAGCCTTTTTGTTCTTGGCTGTGACACTTAT
Source organism: Cyprinus carpio (assembly GCF_018340385.1). Taxonomy (NCBI): domain Eukaryota; kingdom Metazoa; phylum Chordata; class Actinopteri; order Cypriniformes; family Cyprinidae; genus Cyprinus; species Cyprinus carpio. The sequence goes on along the minus strand of NC_056590.1, from coordinate 15,443,931 downwards.
CTGGGGGCTCAAGTGTATGTTTGAATGTTGGGTAAATGTACCTTTGAATGATATAAATACGTACAACATATCCTACAGATGCATTCTATGTGCCGCCCTTAGGAATGTTGTACACATCACTTATCCATAATGCTTTGTCCTGTGTGTGCTTTTCAAAAAATAACTATTAACAATGACTAAAAATTCTAATGGATTGATTCAGAATCCCGATGCATCAGTGCATCAGTTTTTCTCCATTAACTACAGCAGACTAAGAACGAGAGGACAAACAGAGAGAGATGCGAAGCACTCATTCCTCATCACTATTCTCTCAGCTCTTTAACTCTCTACATCTATCAGTCTCCACCTGTCTGCCAGTTCTTTTTATTCTGTCCCTGAAGAGGAGACGACCTTGACTCTTATGTCTCTTGGTGTGTAAGGGCAACGAGTCAGTAATTTTCTCAAAATTATTCCGTTTGTTCTCTTTCCCCTCTCGACATTTCAGTATATCTCTGTCTCTCCCTTTGTGTCTCTCTCCAATTTTCATATTCTCAAGATTGTATTACCCGTACAAACTTTTATGAAATGCTCAAAATGTTTTTCTCAGACCCTGAGAATAGGGGCACGGGGACGAGGTATAGTGCTCTTGCATCTCTTCTGAGTTAATTGTTTCCAGAGCTGTGCTTGTGTGAACTCATTTCTCAGCCTCAGGGACAGATGAGCTCGAGGGGCTTCTGCTTCCTGTTTCTGTTCACCTGTGCAGGACCTGTGGCAGCTCACAGACAGACCTGAGTGATAAATCTGCTCTTCATAAAAGACTATAGGCTCTAGTTATAAACATGTCAGTCACATTTCTGTCAATATTTGCATTAGCAGTTGAGTTTAATGTTTTTCTTCTTTTGTTATCTAAGTACATTTTGTTATAGGATGTTATAGGTGTACTTTAAAGGGATGCATCTGATCCAATACTCAGTATCCGTACCAACACCGATACAAACCCAATACTTAGCATATACTATCCTTCAGCCAAGATCGATCCAAATCCAATACTGAGCGTATACTATTCTGTGTCATTATTAAGCCCCACGAAAGACACAAAAACATTATAAAGCGATGTATTTTTTTTTATATGCTTAAATTCATTCCTTTTGATCACATTATTTCAGGTCTGAACCACCCCTTCCAATCCTATTGAAATTTCATTCAGATCGATTGATTGAGGTGTTTACATAAAGAATTTTCTGTCCAATTGAGCAATCAATCTCATTACTAATGAATTATTTGGTTGCATGTAAACTAGCTAATGTTTTAGAATGACAACTATATTCAATTTTTATACCAGGTGTGACTCTCAAATAGTATGGTATATTTAAAGGGTGACAAGAATGGATCAAATAACGTCTGCATAGACAGGCATCAGAGACAATGCTCTTCTCTAACTCATGAATAATGCATGTTGCCACTGAGAAAGGAAACCATATACCTGTAGGAAATATCGAGACTTACAGTGTCTTCACGGATTTGATTCTTAATCTCAGCTGTTTGGCATAAATACTGGTTCCAACCCTTTCCAAACTTTCTAGCCTCACAATATTTTTCATTTTACATTACCAGAGAGAGGTTTATAGTACTCACATTAGTGATAGACAGGAATAAAATTATGTAACATGTCCTGCATATCAATGACGTGATGACAGCAGGTCTATTCATACAGCACATATCAACTGAACTTCCTCTCAAAAATCTCTCTCTCTCAAAAATAAAACAAAAACAAACTGTGACTTTATATTTCAAATAGTGAGCCTTATTATGATTCTAGTCTCTTTCATAATCGAACACAACCATACCCTTGTGAAAAAGACACTTTATTATACTTTTAAAAAGAGTACTTATTATGGAAATAACTTTAAAAGAATAAACTGAATGCAATATTTTTAGCCACTTAACTGCATGTTATAAATCAAAATGTATTATAATTTAAATTTATATTAAATGCAGTGTTTTTGACCCACTAAAGTAAGACATTCATAATTACTTCTATTGTGTTTTAGATCACTTCTAAAAATAATTTAACACATTTTGTAATGATGAAGTAGTAATTTAGTACATTTAAATGTATTTACTTTAAATTTGATATCAAACAACACACTACAGAATTATAATCAAGTATGTGTGCTTTAGTTTGTTAGTCAATACATCAAAATAATTGTACTTAAAAGCAAGACAAAAGATTATTAAAACATAATGATTTAAAATGTACTTTAAAATTAAACTTTTAATTTGATATTATTACACAGTGCATGAAAGTGTACTCTCTTTAAGTGGCCTTTTACTACATTAACACTACCGTATATTCTCTGCTTTTAATTTTTTTTTAAATATATATTTTTTAAGTTTCAAACCCTCCAATTGTGCAACCAGTACAATTAAGCACACTTCTTTTTCATAAGGGTATTTATCACTCCAAATGAGACTAGCAACTGTATTACTCTGCTGTGTGAACATTGCTACAATAAATGACAACAAGAAACAAGTCCAAGCCGAAAACAATGAGATGAGCTTCTTTAAAAAAAACAATGACATTTTGACATTTAACATCAGCCTTCCATGCCTACTTGACCTCCCTTCCCCACCCCACCGCATATTACACTTACCACGGGCTTTCTGGCTGATGTCCCGAAGAAGCACTTCATAACGGATGGGTTCATCGTCCTCATTAAACACCATGTCATCTGCTGTGATGTTGTCCTCGCGCATCTGTGTGTACGGCCCCTCCACGGCAAAGTAGCACGGCCGGTCGTCGTTCTTATTATCGCTAAACATGAGCATGGCGTGTTTGTGCCAACCGAAATGCCGGTGCATCCTGACCACAAACTCGCCCAGCTTCTTGTGCGTGGGGCCGATGTTGGTGATGGACGAGTACAAATTGAAACCCAGTGCTCTCGCCCCACCTGTGATCATCGGAACCTCCCAATGTGTGGTGAAACGGGCCACCGGTGAGGACGAGTAGTCACAACCCGGCCCGATGAAAGCCCAGGGGTTATATGAGAACTTCAGGTCCACGGCCACGAGAGGAGCCACTGAATCCGAACACACTCCTTCCTTGTTTTCGCTGCTGTTGAAGACCAATTGTAGATGGTAGCCTGGCAGCAGGTTGGGGTCAGAGTTCACCTTGTCCAGGGCCCAGTGCAAGGCAGGGCCAACCCGGGGCCATGCCCAGGGATACTCAGTGTTGTGTAAAGGAAGGATGACTGCCAGGGTGATGTTCTGTTGAGGCAGATGGGGATTTAGAGCGAGCGGCTCCAGTTCAACCACTCCAAATGACACACCGTTCAGCAGAACTAGAAGAGTGAGCCTCAGCGGCCCCATCCGGAACACTTCCATTCTCAAAATAGATGGAAAGGACTAAGACTCTGAAAACATTAAAACAGAGACCCACTTGAGACATACTTTTAGCAGACCTGAAAATGCCCATCATTCACAAAATTACTGTTTACAGAAACTGTATATAACTAAAAATGTCCCACAATAAACAGTGTTAGAGTTTCTTCAGTGAAAAAGATTCTTCAGATATTTAAAAAGATATTCAGACTAAGAAAAAGTGGCTCTCTTGAGAAATGAGTTGCATGATAGGTTATTTGGGGAACCCAAGATGGTTTGTAATGGCATTGCTGGGGGCACTGCGTTCGCATGTGACACGTTCCGGCGTTCAACAACATCATCACGAAAAAGCTCTCAAAACAAAAAAAAAAAAAAACAAAACACCTAGACACACTTTAAAAAATTAACAACTCACAACACAAAACACCTTAAAACGCAAAACTGGAGAGAAAAAAAGCCTTGGAGTTCTTAAACGTGACGCAAGTGTCTATAGAGAACATTTACCAGCGTAGTCGTATTACTTCAACCTAATATATTAAAACACATTTTTGATATAAAACAATTTTCAACAGGCAAACACAATAAAATTGGTTTAAATAATATTTTACCACAGATCAGGTCGTCATTTGGTGTAATAATCCCTCTGTAATCCTCGCCTTCCTCTGTAAATTAGAATCCGTGTCTCGTGAATGCGGCGCGCATAGCTCCTGTTCTCTCGGAGAAAACGCGTCGATGTTTACAGCTCAAACCGACTCATCCAACCTACAGGAGTGAAACTTTAGTATCATAAACCTCTCCACAGAAACCAGCATGATTTCTCAAGCGCACTCCGAACGTTCTGAGGAAACGGGATTCGCAAAGAGGAAATATTTCCCTTTCCTGGTGCGCACGTGAATTTCTTGGAAACTTTGTTAATGAGTATCGAGGCTTCTTTAGTTAAAAATTATTGAACGTGTCCTCTTCTCCTTGCTGTTTTCCCGACTGGAGAAGATGGGCAAATCTCAGCGGGTGTGGGTTTGTTTCAGTATGCGCGCGATGGCACAACAAAAGTGAAGTCAAAGTCAAAAATACGTTCACGTTTGCATCTACAAAACTCGAATCTTCATGAGGAAAAATTCAAAGATTTCATAAAATAAAATGAAAGGTGTGGGTTTATTTTGAGGAACAGGTTATGTTTGAAGGCTGTTCTCCCCTCGGGCTCATCCAGTGAGTGTTGGGTCAGTCAAAGCGACGTACAGCTCAAGGTGGGAGGAGGAGAGGACTGAGAGAGGGAATGACACAGTGTGAGGGAGAGGAGGAGGAGAAAGAGAGAGAGAAAGAATGTTTAGATAGATAGATAGATGGATGGATAGATGGATGGATGGATGGATGGATAGATAGATATATAGATAGAACCACTGACTGAAAGAGCGATTAATTTATAGATAGAATTGTTGATCAAAAGTACCAAAAAATTACAAATAGAACAGTCAATCGAAAGAGAACGATCAAAAGATAACAAATAAGAATAACAAACTGATAGATAGATAGACAGACAGACAGACAGATAGATAGATAGATAGATAGATAGAACAATTAAAAGAATGATCAATAGAGCAATCAATAGATAGAACGATAAAATTATGACTGACAGACAGACAGCTAGCTAGATATAGACAGACAAATAGATAAAATGATAGAACATTCATTCTTTATTCTTAATTTTTTAAATGTATTTCTGTTTTTTAAAAATGTACAGTTTTGCATTTTTACAATTGCTTACCCCAATATTTAATAAATGGTTACTGCCATATAATTTTATGGTCATATATTGTGTGAGTGTTTTAAATGAATACTGATTGATTAGGACATTTGTGACTTAGCAATTGTGAATGAATCATTTGTTTAGGAATTAGATTGCTCCTTGACATATGTTTGTTGTAGCTACAAGATGACTGTGCCCTAACTTGTAGGATTTACTTAAAAAAGTCTTCATAACAATTTGCACTAACACATTTTAAGTAAATTTAAATAATTTAACCAAATTAAACAAACTAAACAATCAAAAAATTTAACTTGGCCAGTTAAGAGTTTGATGAGTAATATCTACTTAGTTAAATGCAATACTCAAGAACATTTCCCTCAGTTACAGTTTATAAAATTTACTTTAACAAAGTAACACTCAATAACAACCATGCTATTAAAGCATGTGGTTCACTTGCAAACAGGTAAATAAACAAACAGACAGCCTGTTATCTTTCAAAGATAATATGGCCACTCAATATAATTATTTCCCAAATGAACACAGAGACCTCAATACTTGGTACACCACACACAACGATGGTAACAATCAGTGGCTAGTGTTTGAGTATAAAATAAACATATCAATTAGAAAATAAAATCAACACCACACAAAACAAAACATAAAAAAACTAAACAAAACAACAAAAGCAACCATGAAACAGTGTAAATACAACTGGAAAACAGTGAAAAATGTAACTTTTTAATTATTCATGCCCCAGTGCATGATGGGACATATGGGATCATAACTTTGATATTTACTTAAAGAATCCTTGTAAACATAACAAGAAATTCCTAGTAAAATATACTTATAAGTTCAAACTTTAATTTCTACAAGCTTAAATTAAGTATTAATATAGAATTTACTTTTTTTTTTTCTTGCCTTAACTAAATTTTTTAATGTAGAAATTACATTTGTTTTTATGTAGTATTTACTTCACCACAATATCATTTTTATCAGTGCAGGATGAGTAGCCACTTTATCATTGTGTAACAATAACTTGACCTCTTGCATGGGAATACACAGGAAAAACAGTTCGCTGGATAGATGAGAAAGCAGGCCTTGTCGTGTTGTCCCTGCCACTGTGTGAGTGTTCGGTGTGAGGCGAGGTGAGGTGGGGTCCCTCTCGACCTCCGGCATTTTAATCACATGCCTTTCTTCCTCCTCATTGTTCCAGCTTTTTCGCCCACTTCCTCCCAATTAAAACATGCTATTTTTGTATAGTCCTTTACGCTTTTATTGGCTTCTCCGTCCTTTCCTCTGTTGTGTTCTGTTCTCTTCTCCGTTTGGCCTTCTGCGGGAGCGTCTCATCTTGCGCGTCCTCAGCAGCACTCACCCTGACAAACAACTTCCAGATCAATAAAGTACAGGGAGGACTTCAGCCGCTGGCTTCCCGATCACAGAGCGCACCGGGAAAGGCATGCTGTGTGCCAGGCCAGCACCTCCCGGTTATGGCTGGTCGTAAATAAGAAGCATAGGGAGGGCTGGACAGCTGATAAATTGTGAGCCACTTTCACTTTCCCCGCCTCCAGGAGGGCCGATGTGTTACTTTCAAACTTCTGCCACTGTCCTTGTGACCCAGCTGACCAAATGCCCTTTCATTCATTCTCTGATTGCCAATGCTGCTTATCCGGACCCCCCTTGCACCTTTGACCTCATCCGGTCAACCACACACACATACCAATGGCTAGAGTTTCCAAAACAGGATATGTTGCATTCTTACTCATTCTGTCATACGCTCTTTCTCTGACAATGCTCAATTACTACTATTTAACTCTTGCTATTTCTGCAATATATATATATATATATATATATAGTGCGTGCAGTATAAAATTACCTTATGCTTGAAAAAAATAATAGGATAGATAGATAGATAGATAGATAGATCTCCACAAATTACGAAGGTGGCTGTTTTTGCTTTCAAAACAGTGATTTTCGTTTAAAAGGTGAGCAGTTTGCATCTCTTTTTTAAAATGTTTATGCATAATGCATTAGCCTTCACATACTACATTTAAAAACTAGTAGGCAGTGTGCAGTATATATTGCGCAATACGCATTAGGCCATTTAGAACACAGGCTCTCTCTTTTTAGCATTTCCAGGGTTGTTATTACGGGTAACCTCCTCTCATCTCTTCCCTCTCCTCCCCCTTTCCTACGTTCTTCTGTATTACTCACTCAAACTAAGAGGAGTTCAACCTCCAATAAATCCTCCACATTCAAAGTTCTCTTCTTTGTTCCAAACAAACACAAGTGACTTTTACCAGTGACGTACGCAATCACTATATGGTAAAAACGGAACAGCCTACACACATTCCTGTGTGCGCAAAAATACGCACAAACTGTTCATGCTTGTTTTGTTTTGGTCTGAATTCTTCCATGGCCTAATGAAACTGCTTCCTCCCTCTGTGTTTCCAGGATGTTTGATGTTTTGAGTGATCTCTCATCCTTTTTTTTGTGCTCTTTGGTCAATGGCTTCTAAACCTCATGATGCAGCGAGAAGAGGTCTGGAATTACGGTGCGGAAATGAACAAGGAGGACATGCCTTTGTGTGAGAGTGTGTCAAGTGTCTTGATCTTAATAGCTGTGTAACATTTCATTTGCATCTAATCTCTCGTCTGGATCAAGAAGTGGTCTGCTGCATTACCTCAGCACGAATAAGTCTGCTCCATAATGACGCTTTGCATCTGCTCAGCAGTGACTTCCTGCATGTGTACGTGGGAGGAAACGCTCGAGTCCCTCTCCCTTTTCCTCAAAGCACCTTTACTAGGTCCCTTTATTGAAAGAACACAATGATTTTTCTGTGGAATAACATCCTTTCTGATCCTCTGGTTATTTTACACTACAGATCTGGTGTTTGGTTGGTTAACCACTGCTTACACACATGACTATTATGCTGCTTTGGTAGAAAAAGTGGTGCAAATGTACTTTGGGAAGAGATGTCAGCAGCTCTTGGTATAGTCTGAATCACAGTACACACACAAAAATAACCTGTGGCCTCTCTTAAGCACAAGTCCTACTCATACTCAAGTTTACCATGGCAACCAGTATCGGCTAGTTGCCTTGTTACAAGGCCTTGTTGCCTTGTTCCAGAAGTGATCAGAATATATATTCTGGATAAACTCTAAACATGCCTTACTGTCACAATAGATTATCACATTTTCTGAATACACTTGCATATTGCTGATACAATGCTAAGGTATTGTGGGTGGTTACCAGGGTGTTGCTATGCAGTTGCTAAGGTGGCTAACCTCCAAATCTCTATGATATTCTGGTCTCTAGACATGACTCAGATCCCTCCTTCAATGTAGGTCTAACTTTGTACTCACATTTACCATTGCATATTTAGGAATTTTATGTAAGGGCATGGAAATTTTGCATTGGGTTTTTCATGTGAACTTGACACCTTGACCAACATAAGGCTGGTTTAAAAGTGATTTCTGTTTGAGCAGTACTTTGTGCATTACTACACTATTGACAGTGGACAATAGACCTTTTTGCCATTAAAAAATAAAAATAAAATAATAATAATACTACTACTACTACTAATAATAATAATAATAATTAATATACTAATGTGATTATGCCTTAATGCAGTGGTTCCCAATCCAGGTCCTGGAGTATCCCCAGCTCTAAACATTTTGTATGTCTCCTTAATAAAACACACTGATTCAACTCATCAGCTCATTTGTAGGGACTTCAAGACCTGAAATTGTTGTGTCAGTTGAGAGTGATATCTAAAGTAAGTACTGTTGGAGGTACTCCAGGACCAGGTTTGGAAACCACTGGATTAAGGGATTTTATTGTCCACCAGGCAAAAATCATAAGTATGATTGCTTAAAAACAATTCTTAATAAGCCACACAATATGAAGTATCATCCATGTCTATATTAGCACTAACTTTTATGGGTTTCATTAAATAATTCTATGTATTATCTTGTAAAGAGTAAAAAGGACAATGTTTTAAAAACTGCAAAAGGTTAATTATAGTATAACATTCCTGGAATAAAAAGATCAAGTGCAGTCTGAATGATCAATGTGAGATTTTAAATTCAGAACAGACTGCTACTGTCTTCACTTTAGGTTTCATTTTCAGAATTTCTTGTTATTTTGCTTCAGGAAACCATGATTCAATTGATTCAAGTGGAAAAGATAATTAATGAATTGTGGCTGTATCTTCAGAATATCCACTTAATCTGATATGAGTTAACTACATGATCACGTGACAGATAACCTTGGTCAAACCTCATTTGGAGAAAGAACATGTACAAAGCCAGTTCAAGTGAAACAAGTATGGATTTCTGTAAAAACTACCATTGAATATGAAGTTTGTTAAGGACATGGTCACAACTGCTAGGCTCAAGTTTTAAAAGGTGTAAACCAACTGATAGTGATTCAGAGAATCAACTCAATTTTGCTGTTTGTAACCTCAATGACCCAAAAAGCTTCTCTATTAGTGAAAATACCAGAAGGCAAGTAAGCTATAGCTTCCTTATCAGGGAGAATGTCTGACTACTATTTTACCATCATTTTTATCAGCCTTGAGGAGCTGCTGGATATGGGTGGTCATCATCCATGCAACTGTTATCAACTGATATCAAAAATTATCCTGGAAATCTCTGTTCCCATACCTGCATTTCCGTTATTACAGTTTTACTATGCGAAGTGATATGGAACTGTAATGCGGTCAAGAGAATTGCCTGGAACTATGTTCGCCGTGCGTTTCTCAGAAAATAATTGCACTTCTCAGAACATTCGTCAGCCAATCAGATTCAAGCATTCAACGGCCCTGTAGTATAAGAGACTAATAATGTTGAAAAGGGAATAATATTTCACAATGCATCAATGCAAAATACATGCATTGTACATGCAGCTCAATTTTTGTGGCTATGCAGACTTGTGCATGCACTGTTATCCATTCATGAATGATTCAAGTGCTCAAATCGATGAAGTGTAGTTTGTGTGCAAGACGGAGCAGAATGTGTAAAATAAACTATACCCAGGCCTTTGCAGTTCAGGCCTTTATTAATTACAGGCAGATAATCTCTGCTACAGTGATATGTATATAAATCGTGGCCTAATGGTTAAAGAGTCGGACTCGTAACCCAGAGGTTGCAGGTTTGAGTCTCGTACTGGCAGGGATTGTAGCTGTGGGGAGTGAATGTACAGCGCTCTCTCCCACCTTCAGTACCACGACTGAAGTGCCCTTGAGCAAGGCACCAAACCCCCAACTGCTCCTCGGGCGCAGCAGTAAAAAAAAAAAAAAAGGCTGCCCACTGCTCCGGGTGTTTGTTCACTGTGTGTGTGTGTGTGTGTGTGTGTGTCCACTTTGGATGGGATAAATGCAGAGCACTATCCAAGTCACCATACTTGGCCACATGTCACATCACTATCTATATGTGTGTGTGTGTGTGTGCTTTGAAATCTACATTTCATGAAATCTACAAATCAAGACCCTAGAGCTGGGGTGCTGGGGGACTCTTCAATTCTGCAGGAAAGTGGACACCCAAGCTTTCACTGTAAAAAAAAGTCTGTAGTTTTTACACAAATAATTTTGGCAGCTGTGGTTGCCAGAATACTTGTAAAAAATACACTGTAAAAAAAAGTCTGTAGTTTTTACAAAAATAATTGTGTGTGGTTGCCAGAATACTTTGTAAAAAATACAGAAAAACTGTAAACACAATTACGGCCAAAAACTGTAAATTTTACAGTATAAAACTGTTATTTAACAAACAAGAAAAAATTAATGTAAACCATAAATTCAACAACGCACACTGCTACTAAAATCTGTTTTGTACCTCTAACATACTGGACAACCACCATAATAATGCAGGTGGTAAAAGAGAAAGCCACATGAAGAATCGAAGTTCATCACAAGTAGCTTCGCCACAAGCAGAAGTTTATATTAGAAGGTGCACAAAGTCATGGAGGGTGACTACTTAAACAATTCAATAAACTTTCATTAAACAGCAGAAGATGTAACATAAAGCCCAAATGTACAACTGATAACAAAAACCTATTAACAAACATGATTATTTAAACAAAATACTTTCAAATGTGTGGAGCGTCACACAGGGAATTCTGGGAATATCAGTTTACAGTTTTTGACTGTAAATTATACGTTTATTTGTTCTTTTTTATTTCTAAAAACTGTAAAATTAACAGCATTGCACTGTAATAATTACATGAAATGTCTGGTTAGATCTTTTACAGTTTTTCCCTGTATATAGTACAGGAACTTACTATTAAACCTATTAACACTTTTCCCTTGCTTTAGGGGGCTCCGTATGAACCAACCAATCTGTGGCAAACCCAAGCAGCTTCAGGATTGGACACCCTTGCTTTAGGGGGCTCTGTATGAACCAACCAATCTGTGGCAAACCCAAGCAGCTTATCACCAACAATAATTTTGAAAATTAGCTGAAGGAGAACTGTAGCTGTAAAGCCTCAGAAAAAGTAATGGCTAGCAAGCCACATGCAATCAGGCAGGATGTAATTTTACCTCAAAGCTATGGTCAGTGTTATGCTGGCAAAGAAAGTGGTTAACCAACTCTATTTGATTCCTCAGTCTAATAATACAGTTTAGCACAGAATAGATGACAGAAAATGGGTTAGGTCTGACTGTGATGGCAAAATCAACAACTAATACAACAGTTTGTGGGTTCCAGCAAAGATGAAGATCTGGTACACACGTCGCCAAGGATTGATCGCAAAGGAAATTAATGTGTTGGATTGAGTTGTCAGAAAGATTAACTATAACAAGTGTGACCTTTACAAACACTCCTGTTTTAATCTTTATACAAAGATATAGCATGAACAATGCCAGCTTCCATTACACATAGAAGTGCAATAACTCTTTTATGGAAAAGTTCTCACTCATCTGTTTCATTTGCATTATGAGGTGAGAACAATTTTTATGGATTCATAGTTCAACCTTGTAGACCAGCTGCATCATTTCAGCAGGCTCAGCAAATCGTCCTACTTGGCTGACATTTTCAGGTACTTAAATGGTCTGGCCACCAAGACAAAAGGCAAAGGCCAACAATGACTCCTTTAAAACTGTATGAAGTTTGGCCAAAAAATAAAAGCAGCTTGTTTATGCTGTAGGCCTACTACAGTCACCAACAGAATTTGAAAATTCAGCTGCAGAACTTCTTCACTGGTCTGTATCTCTGCACAGCGGGATAAAGAACCCATTTGCTTGCTGCAGTGACAATGTCATTGTGGATATCGGTTCCAGATAACGATTACGAAATCCTCCGATATGATGGTAAAGGCAGCCTCTGTGAAATGTTTAGGTGGTTGCTACAGTGACGCCTTCATCTGGCAAAAAACAAAACAAAACAAACAAACAAAAAAAAGATTTCTGCTAATTTATTAGTAATTGTCATTTCCACTCCACCTGTCCTTGCTATTTGCCAACCCTAACTTCAGACATCATTATTCCCACAAGGGACACCATGGCAGAAAAAGGCTAAGCTGCTCATTTGTGGAACTTGAACTGAGCTCCTTTTCCATGAGAAGACTCATTCACTCCACTCAGTCTGAAACTACTGAGACCAATATTATATAATTCAAATTGAATTAAAAAATACAATGCTCAAAAAAAAAAAAAATAATAATAAAAAATAAGGGAACACTTAAATCACACACTGAAGGGAAATCTCGACATAACAACATCTAGGCATGCTCCTGATAAGATAGCGGATGGTCTCCTGTTGATCTCCTGCCAGACCTGGATCAGGGCTTCAGTAAGCTCCTGGACAGTTTGTGGTGCTGCTTGCCAGCTTCAAATACTCTGATACAAAACAACTGGATTCAGGTCTGAGAAGCACGAGTGGACCATCAACTAAGGAGCATATATACACAGTATATATGCCATATATACACATACATCTCATTTATACTATATATACATATTAGGTCAGTTTGAAAGTCACACTTTCTCTTTGTTACCTTGTTTTTATTAGCTTTCAGCCGATGGCAGTAAATGTTTATTAGACAGCCTGACAGCGCAGCACATGCAGACAAACACACAGGCACATTGTAATTACTTGTTTGCTCAGTGTGATTCCTAGCATATGGTTCTAGTTAAGATCCATTTGTCTTTGTTCTTGTATTTTGATTCAGATTTTATCTGGGCTCATTTTAATACCCCAAAATAATAAAAGCATGTCCATGCAAATGTAAGGCTCTAGTTAGTGGCGGTTGCTAAGGCAAGCATTGTTATTATTATCCCTCATACTTAGAGAGAATTAAACATACCTGTAAGCACTGTTTTTGCTACAGTCATACTTCAAATCATACGCCATGTTTGACAAAAGGTGTGCTATTACTTTTTTGGTCATTTCTGGGTTGGATTTTTGCTTGGGGGATGATAAAAAGGGCAAAAATATCCCATATATCCTATGTATACTGAATCGGGATCTGAGTCATATCTAGAGACCAGAATATCACAGAGACTTGGAGGTAGGCTCTTTTGACTCACAACCACTCAGAAAACCTTATAGCATCCGCATACAAAAACTGACTAAAAACCACATTTAGACACATTAGCCACCATACAGCAACACCCTAGAATCATTGCATAACATCTTTTACAGGCAGAATGTAAAACATCTAGTCTTGAACATGTAGTCCAGTTTCTCTCAAACATTCAAGGCCAAGTACCATCCTTCATCTAACCAGAACATCAGTGTACCAAATACCACATGATCAAACGTTGCTGGAAAACCTGTTATACACAATGTACTACTACATGCCATCTGCTGTCTGATTCATAGTTCATACTTTTTTAGAAATTAAAAGGCCTTTCAGTAAAATGTAAAAAATGTCCCTCTTCAGGCATGTCCTTTTGAATCTTTAATGATTTTTATAAACTAAACATAAAACTAACGTTTGTATTGTTCAAATATGATCCATCAGGTTTCTGAGGAACGATAATTTGTTCATCTCTCAATTATCACTACATTGCATTATATGTTTTGACCTCAACAATAAAAACTTACATAGCTTTGATCATAAAACTAAGAATTTAATGATATTACAGGCACTTAGAATTTTTTTTACTTTTGGTTGGCCCTTTGCACATCTGTGGAAGAAAAACACACTACACTACAGTAACGTTTAGAAGTTTTGCAAGTCAGTGCAAACACACTAGTAATATATTTTAAAATTTTGCTGTTATATGTTAAAAATTCTCTCATATGTTAAAAGATCTTGAACTGCTCTGTCTGCTTTCAATATACTGACATCATGCACATAAAAACTGAATGCTGAGCAAGGATTGTGGAAAGCAGACTGCTTCAGGAAATACAGCTAAAGGCACTGAAGCTCACAGACTGTAAGGTCAAACAGAACAATAGCTCACCTTTTAGGCACTCTTAGACACACTTGTACTCTTTTTTAGGCACTTGTAGATGTATCAGCATGGTGGTACCAGTGGGTACCTGAAAGAGAACATTACATTTGTAATCAGAAATTATAAACCATGAAAAATTACATTTTGAATAACATACTTTTCTGATTTTTTTAATAGGGAAAAATTCCAGGAATGTGCTGAAAAACATTTGAGGGGATATGTGAAAACCAAGCTGTTTTCTGTATATTGTTTGTGTAATTCATAGATAGAAGTCCATAGAATCAACAGACCTACATGTAAGTACTGATGGAAGCGAAAGGAAATCTGATAGATGAGAATAACACAATGCATAGATTGGCAGAATTATTGGTTTTATAATCAATAACACACAGTCATAGACTGTCAATAGCAAAAAGCTTTCCACAGTACATAGAGCTGGGCTGCCTCTTCACATCTACAGCATCCTTTTAACTCCTATCTGAAAATAACTTGCTTTCATTATCTACAATCACAGCTTGTCATGTGGACACTTTGATGTAGCTATATGACCTAAACACATGGGGGGAAAGCAACTGCTGTACAGAAACTCATTTTATTTTAGTTTAATTTGCTGTGAGTACATGGGCTGTGCTTCAGTGTGTGTGGTGGGACCTGCATGGTTCATAAATGAAATTGTCTGGAAGGTGATATCATAGCTTTAGCTCTCTCCTCCAAGCACTTTTGCAGTTAAAGGACATGTCAAACAATACCCATAATCTCAACTTCAAATCACAACCAGTCCAGTTATATAATATCTTACAATTAGCAACATCTTTTTTTTTGGGGGAGTCTACGTTCCAAAATAAATTCCACTTACAATGCGTAGCTAAATCATGTCTTTTCCATCTTTCTTTCACACTGAAATGCAGAAGATAATACATCTCATAACAGGCACAGTTTAGCATTCACTTGTAAAAACAGCAGAAACAAATGCCCACCACCTGCAGAGAAAACCTTTCATTGGCAATCAGTGAGAGAGATGAATATGTATAGCACTTCAGCCAAGACTGTGATACAAATTGGCTGTTAAAGTAGCTCTCTTAACAGCTGAAGTGGGAAAACTATGTAACAAGTTCTCAAAAACCGTCACAAAAACTGCATTTAATTGCTAAAATTAGTTACACATTATCACAATTAGTATAGACCCTAAATGAAGATGGCAAATTTAAGGAGTCATATGATGCTGCAAAAAGAACATTATTTTGTGTATTTGGTGTAATGAAATGTGTTTATGCGGTTTAAGGTTCAAAAAACACATTATTTTCCATATAATGTACATTATAGTTTCTCCTCTATGCCCTGCCTTCTGAAACGTGTTGATTACAAAGCTCATCGGTCTGAAAAGGGAGGTGTGCTCTGATATTCCACATATACACAACACTTTGATATTCACAATAACTCAATCAAGCGACTGAAATAAAACTCACCCCCACCAACATACTGTGATGCCGTCTGACAGCAGAATGAGACTCAGTCCAGCTGCTCTGCTCATGCACATCCCATCATCGCTTTCTTTTACCAGTTCAGTCAATGTACTGTTACGAGTAACTGAATAGTTTGGGATATTGGTTTATTTCGTGTCAGAGGGAGTGTAAGGCATGTTTATAAACCAAATAACTTAAGTTATTTGTGGATTAGTGCGTACTGGAGACGCGAACCGTTTCAAACGATTCAGATAGATTTGGTGAACTGGTCGACTGGTTCACTAAGACGATCCGGTTAAACAGAAAGATAAGTACACGATCCGGACATCACTAGGCAAGACAAAACAAATAAAACCCATTAGAAACAAGGCATTTGTTGCATCCAGTGGGGACATAACATTATGGATTATAATGACTTATACTGACTTTTTACGCATTTCATTGCATATCGCGCTGCGTAAACATAAAACCATGTCTGCATTTGTGATCAGATAAACAACAAACAACAAGCCTACTCTACTGCTCAAAACCTGCATTTGAATCATCTTTGGCAAATCATTTAAATATAAGAAACGTACTTACAGGCTGTGAGTCAGAATCGCCAGACTGTCCTTGCAAAGTTGAAAAAAAAAAAAACTGCCCAACTTCATAGAAACAACCATTGTGCCACAGACGCATTGCAGGCTACTGGTTCATGAAACAGTCCTCAACCTCCATAAAATGCACAGCACAAATCTGAATATTTGGGTCGAACTACTAGAGATGTGGGGGCGTTTTAGAACGAGCCGTTTTAGGGGGGTGTGGTTGACCCTTAATTTTACAAAGAATATCTCTTTGGATTTGAGACATTAGTATTTGTAACTTTACAGATTTTCTTTATGCACAAAGAGCTTGTAACACTCCAAAGAGAAAGGAAAAGTTTAAATCACATCATATGACCCAGTCATAGCATAGCCAGAATTTTATTTTTGAGCGGACCAGGGCAATAGTGAGCAGGCACTAGGCTAACTAACGCCAATCCGCTGCCCCCAACCCCGAACTCAAGGCTGGTTATAGCCTATGTCACAATATTGTAAATATATGTTTTAAACCAGGAAGGCGAGCCAATGGATAACACACAATCAATGTGCAAACTTTTCTCAAGAGTTAGGCCTATGCATGAACCAGTCGATTCACTAGAAAGTGAAAATAAAAACTGATGGCGTTTTCGGTATTTGATGCTGCATTAATAGCGTATATTCTCTCAGAGACGACGAAAGACGAATCTACTTCATTTGCAGAATGGTAGCCTATAGACTATTGCTAAATGTTTTAATTTACTCCCTTAAAGGGATACTCCACCCCAAAATGAAAATTTTGGCATTAATCACTTACCCTCATGTTCATCCAAACCTGTAAAAGCTCCGTTCGTCTTCGGAAAACAAATTAAGATATTTTGGATGAAAACCAGGAGGCCTGTGACTTTCCCATAGACTGCCAAGTAAATAACAGTGTCAAGGTCGCTTCGTATAACCCAGATTGCATGTCTGATGGCAGATGGAGTATTCTGATGACGACTTTCATACCTTTTATGGACCTTGTTTTTTATTTTTAAAGTCGGTGTGTGAAATAAATCTTTTTCATTGATGATTGCAGTGTTAATAATTTTAATTATAGGCCTATAATTCACTGTATAATAAACCTGTTTTGAAAGACCTTGTAAAAACATTTTCAATAAGCTAGCCTAATCTTTATTATCCTCGCAGGGCGTCAGTTATGCACTGATGCGCTATGAAATTATTGCAGGGCAAATTAATTGTAGCCTAATATTAATTTAATAATAAATGTAACTTAATAATAATAATATGCCCATAGGCTAATAAGAAAAATGTAACATGCCTAAGTTAATTAAAAATACCAAATTAGATATAACTAAAGTGTATAAAATTTATTTTATTTATATTTTATTATATTTTATTTATCATGTTATCATTTGTGTACAGTTTAAGTGAAGTGAGTGAAGTGAAAGTGACATACAGCCAAGTATCGTGACCCATACTCAGAATTCGTGCTCTGCATTTAATCCATTCAAAGTGCACACACACAGCAGTGAACACACACATCCGGAGCAGCCATTTATGCTGCGGCGCCCGGGGAGCAGTTGGGGGTTTGGTGCCTTGCACAAGGGCACCTCAGTCATGGTGTTGCCGGCCCGAGACTCGAACCCACAACCTTAGGGTTAGGAGTCAAACTCTCTAACCATCAGGCCACGACTTCCCCGTTTATGGAGCTAACCGCTATAGCCCTGCTAAAAATGGCCCAGCGACGCCCATGCTTCTTACATCCATTTCGGAGAACAAGGACAAATATTTAAATCGATCGCTCAGGCATTAAGTGGCACCGAAATGAGGCACCGAAATCTGCGTTCTGATTCAGTTCTAGTACATACCAGTTACATAGGTACCGGTGCCAACCCTACCTTTAGTTGCACCACTTCACTGCTATTCACAACTCATGGGACAGTAAAGTGTCCCTTGCATGCTCATGTATAAATCTCCTCAGAAGTAATAATCTAATTTCCCTTCTGTTTATGAACAATATGAATTCAGACATACTACTTATTTTGCATACTGTTTTTTGCCTATTATATAGTAGGCAAGTAGCTAAAGTATTCGGATGCAGACAGTAGCTATGTTTCCATTCACCTATTTTTATTTGCATTTTGGGATGTCGTATTAAAAAAAGTGCCTTCTCCTATTCCATAAATTCTAAAACTAAGTTGCATAAATTTCTTATCCGCATCTTGAAATTTAGTGCATGTGAATGCCTACTAACCACTAACCTCAATCTCCTTCTCCTACTGTATCAAATAAAACTGTTCTTCTTGAAATTTAGTGCATGTGAATGCCTACTAACCACTGGTCTCTCTCTATCCACCTTATTTTTAAAGCCATTTTCTAACTTGAATGTGCACTGCTTCCGGTTTCATTCACTTCCAGTTTATTTCACTTGTACAAAATACTTGGTTGTGCTACTTAATATTGCAAACTGGTATTTGTTATTTTTATGTATTATCACAATCATAAACGCTGTTTGTTGCCCAAATAGTTTTACCATTTACTGCACTTTGTGATTTTTGTAGTTATGACATTTTGTAGTCCGCGCTCCCTCTGGTCTTTGTTGCTCATGTCGCCTCAAATAACCTACTATTATTTAAAAATCCAATCGCTGGCAATTTGAGTTTTATCTTAGTTTCAACTGCGAGCAGTTACAAAACTGGTTCGTATTGCTGTAGCGAAATCTCACTGGTCCAAAATCTCACCAAAACATCTAGATGTGGTATAATATAATGAAGAGAAGCCTCAACTTTGGCAAAATTCTTTGTGCATAATTTTAAATTATAATAAATATAGTTTTTAAATATGGGTTAGGCTTACACATCTACATTGTTGACCTGTTTCTTCTGCCAATGATATAGTCTAAAATCAAACTCTGTTCTCACACTGAAGGCAAATGCACTTTAACAAAAATAATGAACTTTGGCTAAACGGGAGAGCATCTGCTCAGCTACAGGAGGGTAATTGGGCTGATCTGGTCTTGTAAACACTGCGGATAAGACCAGCATAAATGTCTGGTTAGAGGCAATTCAAGTCCAAGCAGGCACATTTTATGTTTATGGAGCCTCTGCAGATCCCCTTTATTGAATCAAATGTTTTTTTTTTAGTGTCAACCTATCCATATTACACTGAGCTTAAGCAGAGAGAGCTCTATGGAGGTCACCAACAGAAGTTTAACCAGTTCTCTTTAAAAAAGAGACCGGACCAGAAATACCTGCAATTAAACCACAGTTGGTCATCAAACCTCTTATCAAACAAATGACTTATTTAATATCAACCGTGGTTATGATATTTCTGTGCTTGCAAAACCACAGATGAATCAAACTGTGCTTTGTTTGTGGGGGAGTAATGATGATTCACATTGTTAAATTCAGACAAAATGTTATGAAAACAACTAACTTGCAAAACATGGAGGTGATTGAGATTTTGGAGCACTGGCGTCTCCTGCTGTCTAACAGGAAACCAGCAATATCTATTATAAGATATTGACATGAATCGAATTGCTCCATATGTTTAGATATGTAAGCAATTGTTTTTAATTCTCATAAGACATTTCAGAAGAAACATCTAAGACATAATAGCAATACTAGTAATATATCAGTTTGAACTGCATGGGCAAGCTTGATTCTGAGTAATGTACATTATTCATAAGTAAAAATGACTTGCAAATTTTTTTTTTTGAACTTTCAACATCACATTTATTTATTTATTTTTCTAATCACGTTTGTCAATCATGTACACTCCTTCTAAAGCAAAGTATTGGTAGACTGGAAGAAGCAAATAGCTCTTCTCAGTCTCTCAGTGGCCAATTTTTACAGTAAGATTATTCTTTGCCACTAGAGGGCGCTGTAAGACTGTGTAAATTGCCATCGAAACTCAGGACATGCACTTTGATGTAGCGGATTTGCCCAGTTATGTTTCTATAATATCTCTTTAAGAGTTAGATTCATGTTTTTATTGGCAAAAATAACCAAATACACACCATAAATAAAGGATGAAACAGTACGCCGTTAACTTATCATGACTGTCTGAGATCAAGCAAGTTGTTTTTGTTTGCATTATTGAAAATCTGTTCATCATTGTAACTCAAATTCCACTGAATTTGGTGAGGTGCTGCTGTTACGCACATTTACAGAGGAAAAGCACACCGACATGACTTCCAAAACACTGCGACATATATTTGTGCACTTCATTTTATTCTGAATGAGGCGCATGATCTGATTTGCACAGTGTCAGTGTTTAGGCAGTGGCCTATATGCACAGGTCATGTGTGCCAAAACGAATTTCCCTTAGGCAAAACTGTGCAAAAAAAGATAGATCAGCTTGAAAAAAAAAAAAAAAAGAATACGGTGATGAAAAGATGATAACAATAATTTAGTCTGCAATGCATAAACAGCAATACGTTTTATTAACCCCCCAATACATTAGAATGTGCATTGTTTAATTTTACTTTTCAAAGCAAAAAATAATGACTATCATTATAATCACAAAAAAAATCTTGTCAGGCATATTTAGTACAATAATCATTTGATGACATAAAAACTCTATTTTCAAAACTCTTTGATGTGGATACCAAAAAGGGGTGTCTCGTCTTTGACCCACACATTTAAAAATTTGTAATACTTCTTTGAACCCTGACTATCATAAGGTTTTCTCGGGGTTATACTATTTGAAATCTAATGTTGTTGTGTCATTAAAATTAAATATTTTTTTGATAGACTCACTAATATTTAGATCTCCACGAATGCACTGTGAAGTAATTTCCTTGTCATGACAACACTATATAAATAAATGAATTCCTGCATGTTGATTACACAATAGACTTGAATTAGTTCAGAACCAAAACCAGCATTTTAAATTTAAATAACAAATGACTTTCAAAAGACTCAAATGACTTTATAAAGTTAGTGTTGTTTTTTAAAAATATATTTTACAGTTTCCAAGAATTTATTTTAATTCATTTCTTAAAAAAAATAAAAATAAAAAATCTAGCTAGGGCAGTTTTTTTTTTTTTTTTTTTTTTGTCCAATAAAAATAAAATAATTATAAACATGTAATAGGTAATGTAATGGATGAAGATTAAAAAAAAAATCTTTATATGATCCCTTTGGACCATATAATGTAATCAAGCACTCAAATTCCAAAACGAGGATACATAGTCAATAAACTGCATAGACCACAGGTTAATCTTAAACTGATCACATACACTCTCCACTCTATTCTTCTGTTGACAACATAATATCTGTTAATAATATCTGATCCTTACCATCAATCTAACTCTAATTTTCTAATCCTGATGCCTCACAGAGACTTTTGCCCTCAGAGTTTTGTTCTCTGGGAGGGTCAGAGGTCGCGTTTTATAACTTATAACTTGCAGTTTATAATTTACCCAAGTAAATTTATGACTGGTATATTTCCAGGCACTACAATGCTAAAGTGAGAAAAACAAAGCAGGAAACTAGGACATTTTGTTTAACAAAACAAACACATACACACACACACACAACGTTGGTTAAAAAACAGCTTTATTAATTTCTCTCGTTCAAAGAAATATAAAAGATTGAGAGTTATTTTTATATTTACAGAGCATAGTTTTTGCTTCAAACAAACAGAAACAAATCCTACTTTTACAAATTGAAAAAATAGCCCCTGCTGTGACTGTTCGATAGCAGATGTAAGCGGTAAAGAAAATAGTCCTCTTCATCTCTCAATAATATTCTGTGCAAAGAAAGAATGCATGTCAAACACACGTGTTGCTGCTACATTAAGGCAAACCCCTAGGAACAATACACTTGGGAAACTCCTTGTTAAAGTGACAGTGTCGATTAGATCTTTTTTTTTTTTTAGCCTTTCTATATAAAACCTCCACAAAAACGAAGCATGAAACAGTTAGCATTACACTGACGGATGATTCAGTACCCTTTAAATTCAAAGCAAATCACAGGTTGACCAGAACTGTGAAATAAAAGCTTTAGAAAGTATAAACCTCTGGGCCTCAAGGGGTGTTTGCCAGTCATGTTTAGAGTGTCAGTTATGGAAGCTGTGAATCTACATATGAATGGAAGATCAGTATTTTGACAACTTCCTCTCTACTCAAAGTGCTGCGAGGGTTTGTGCCCCTCGCCATAAATACCTCTTCATTGGCATGGAAACTATGAAAACCCTAAAACAAACTCAAATCCACTGCAAAAGAAACATACTTAAAGTGGACGCTGCATATTAAAACCAAAACGTAAAATTCAATTAAATTAGAAAAATAAAGGCTACTTCCTAAACAATTCATTTCCTCATGGCATACAGATTTGTGCAGGTTATGAGGCAAAAAATATCAGTTCTGCATGCTGCTGTGTATGAAAAAGTAAAAGAAAAAAAAAAAAAGTACATTTATCAGATCAACTGATACAATTAATTTAAGAGACAAACATTCACAAACATTAATAGAGCTCCTCAATGGTTTCAAAAACATCAGTTCTTTGAGGAGCAACCCAACCGGCGCGGCGCTCGGACTCTTAGTCCTTCACTGCGGTAACTGAACTCAAAGTCCTGTGGAAGAGAGGCAGGCAAGCTTAGTTTTGGTAGATCTTCTCCGTGGTGCTGTAGTCGTTGGTAGTGCAGGTGTGGGAGGCCATGCCTCGGTGGATGGGTTCGGGGCTGTTGTTCCTGCCGCCGATGGTCAGGTTGAGCAGACTGGTGCATGTAGGCAAGTAGACGTGCTGGACGTGTTCAACCTCTGAACGACACACTGGGCATGACTGTACAGAGACAAAAAGAGACATCATTAGTTGACATTCACCACAGTAACATGTTAGGAATACTGTGATACTGCCTGGAAAAATAACAGTCATGTCGCAATTAAGGCTGGGAGGCATATAAGTGTCAACAGAAGATTCTTTTCTTACTGCTTACATCACGCTAGATGTATTTGCACAGCAATTAGTAGTTTTGAGTTATTTAAATGTGAGTGTAATAAAGAAACGTGCTAAAGGAACACATCTATAAGGCCTGTTATATGATGCAGAGTTTACTCGTTTATTGGAATGAGCTTTATATATTTACAGCTTTGCTGATTTTTATGATGTTAAAGTGAAGTCATTTTGTACTTATGTCATTTTATTATGAATAAATCATTTGGTTTATTTCCATAAAATTATAAATTATAGTAGAAAATACTCAAAGTATTTAATTCATTAGATTATGCAAAACTTTCATGGTTATTCTTACATAGTTATTTCATATCTAAACATTGTATTAAATTTCCAGCAAATAAATAAATATATAAATAATATTTTTAATTTAAGAAAGAACCCATTTAAAAATGTCAACAAAAAAAAGCATAAAAAAACGATTAAAAACTGGGTTTGGTAATTTAATAACAAAATAAATATTATATGAAAAAAAACAGAAATAAAAAAAATTAAAGCTAAATAAAAATATTTCAAGTAAAAAAAAAAAAAAAAAAAAAAAAAAAAAAAAAAAACACTAAAATTAAAATGGAAACACAAAAGTATCAATACAAAAGCTAATTCAAATTATTAATAAATACTACAATACGTAATACTAAACACTGCATGTGAATGCAGACATCTTAAATCAATCAACATTTTTAAATTGACTTAAAAATGAAATTTATTTATCTTTTAAACAAATAATAAATGAACTCATAAATTGATTATATTAATTATTATTATTATCATAAATTCAAATATTACGCTTTTAGGGAGTCACATCACATGAAATTTTGCAACCTGAACTAGCCTTGCACGTCATAAAAAGTTCAAGTTCTGATATTTGATGATGTTTCATTTCTGAGAGGTGATTGCACCACATGACTTTAATTTGATAAAATTACTTATATTATTGACTATATATTTTAACAAAACTTTAAGATATCCATTTTTAGGAAGTAAATTTAAAAGATTATGCCAAGCTACTTTTCTTCATTATGATATCAAGACCACTTATCACCCTGACATTTTTGACAATGTTTGGTAAAATCTACGGAAACCTAAATGTTCTCTGACCTGCAGCTGTTCAGCACAGTTCTGGCAGCACACCATGTGACCGCAGGGGCAGAATGCAGCGTCGATCTCTTCCTCGCAGCACAGCATGCACAGCAGCGCCTCCCGCAGCTTCTGCAGCTTCTCCTGCAACACCCCTCTCCTCTCACACCCCCCACACCACAGCCCCCCCCCCTTCACATGATATCGATATCGACAACACAGAGCGCTCCCCCGGCCTCGACATCATGTCCACGATACCCGCGTTATACAGCGCGCGCCTGGCGTAGTCATACACTTCCTTGGAGGTCCGCCGGATGTCGAATACATACTTCTTGCCCAGGTTGATGTTCTCATTGAGGAAAAGTAAAGCAACGCAACCCCAGAAATAAACAATATATATCATCATAACAACAATGCGTATTACACACTAGAACATGAACCACAACATGTGACACAGAGTCATCCAAACACCTGCTAAACATGATGCACGGCGTCTGCCACACAGCTGCTCAAGCCATTCATTATCCATCAGAGATAATGGGCTGCTGGAAAGGTGCTGTAGTTGTGAAAATGAAGGATGGTACTGCTTGTTAGAGTTCAAGGGTAGAGAGCAGCAGCTGTTCTCCAACATCTTGGCTATAAAAGCTCTTATCGGGAGCTGAAGAAACAGCACCTCACAAACTAACACACATTTAAACAGGTGAAATCTGTTCCATTACCAGGCTGTCTAGAGTCTTTACACAGCAGTTAACACTGCTCTGTGCCTGCTTAAAATTCAGTGTAATGACGCAAGGTTGTATAAAAGCTACATTACATTATGCCAGCTCTGACCCACCTTAGCCCTTAGTATCGTTGTGATAGCGGTGTAAATGCATTTATGCCTCATCTGAGCAGCATTAAACAGTCCATAAATGCCACTTCAGAAGCGCATCTGTGCCACCTTTGCAGTGTAAATTTGCCATAGTTTGAATAATGGGAACAAATGTTGCTACAGAGAAACGTCTCCCAAAATTGTACGAAACCCAAAATTTAAATTTTCAGTTTATAAGCAAGTTCCAGGTTTTCTATTTCACCCTATTATAAAAAAACGACCAAAAATAATTTCGCTTAAGGAGAAGCATTTAATCACGTTAACATTTCCATGACAAATAAGCACCCCCCCCCACCAATTAAACATTATAGGAAAAGACAGATTTTTATCCTCAAAAAAGCACATTAAAATGTAAAATCAGAATTGATACTGGCAGAGCTGCTAAACTGCACATTAACAGGAAAAGACAGATTTTTGTGCTCACTGAAGGGTTTTATGGTGTCTCACCTGTAAAAGGCATGTGTCTCTGTGATGGCCCGATACAGACCGCTGGCTGCTCGATTACTGATTAACTTGAACAGCAGGACCACACTGTCGCTGGTTTCCTTGGTGACAGTCAAGTACACGCTCTTCCCTGATTGCGTGGCAATTTGTATTAAAGGATAAGATATCCTGAAATGAACGGAAAATATGACGCATTACTGAAAGGCAGTGATGGCACAAATTGATTTAATGTTACATGACTGATTCTGGGATGTGAGCTGGGCATCATTTTATGACAGTTACACCATCAAAAGCACTTCATGCTGTGCCTAACCTGTTAACCAGGCTGAAGTCCTCTCGGCAGATAGCGATGCCGTCTGGTCCCACTCCGAAGGCCAACCTCTGTCCTTCAGCGTCCCGCACCCAGTGCCACTCCACCCCATAATGCTCCAGAGACGACACCAGCTGCAGGGCCTGGTACTCCACCGACGCCTGGCTCAGACCTTCCAGAGCCTTGTGCTTGGATATGATACTGCCAAAAAACAAGAGAGAATTTGCGAATTTAAATTATGCACAAAATTAGAGTATTGCATAAAACATTTGCGTTTCCAACCAACGGGTCAAAGATGACAAAAATGTTACTTCCTGATAAACTGGCACTAAATATCACTAAGCCACTGAACATAAGGAAAAGCCACTGAATATAATAATTTTCATATTTAATAAAGTGGGCAGATGAAACATGATAAATGCAGTCATTGCTTTTGGAGGTGGATGCTGCTGTGTGGGAACGCAGTCATGTTAAGACAGTTCTGGGAGGCAATTATACAGAAATACTTTGATGACAGACTTTGCTTGGGCATTTAAACGAGAAAAAAAAAAAAAAAAAAAAAGACCAATACTGAAAATTCATAATCATGTTTATTATGGCTGGTAACAGATATGATGGCTCAAAAGTTATGAATCCATTTAACTTAGTATGTTGTCTACAAACAACAACAGAAATAGTTCAATTAAATGTAAAACTATTCATTAAAATTAAACTAAACTAAAATTACAAATTAATCTAAATTATACTAAATTAAACTATGCATGCATTTTAAAATTTCAAGTTCAATAAAAAACAAAAAAAACAAAACAAACAAAAAAAAAAAAAAAAACAGATAATACCTAATTCCAGTATCTGCCAAATCAGACTAATAAAAAAATAAAAATAAAAATAAAAAAACAACAACATTACAACATGATATTTTCTAATATATAGTAAATACTGTTATGAGAATTACTTGTATTATGGTTAATAGTTTATTGTTTAAACTGGAAACAATACAATATCTGCTTCCAGTACCAGCATATAAAACAGACTGGTTGATAATTATAAAAGACAATGTTAACATGGGCAATACCAGTAAAGTTGCCAATATATTGTGCACAAACAAGTAAAATAACATGTCAGTCACTGACAAAGTCCATGGCTTCGTGTTCCCCTGTATGAGGCTCTTTGATTCTCTTCTTGTAGGCATTAGTCTTAATTTGATTCCGTGACAATGATGATTAATCACTACAGACAGATTTCATTAACCCTCTTTGATTGTAGTTGATTAGGTCCTCTATTATCTAACACAAACAAGTGAAAGAGTCTGAACAGAACTCTATAAAAGGAGCGGTGTAATTAGTCAAACCGCATTAGGAGTGCTTTGTTTACATCCACACGGCTCTGGATAAGATGTTCACAAGAGCGCACGGATTACAGCTCAGCTCCCTTGACTTGGTCCAGTAATTATTCACCTAAACGCTTAACAACCAGTTTAAAAATTTATCTGAGGGTCAAAATCACAACCTTTACACTAGAGAAAGTACACAAATTGGTGGCTCCTTCTGGATGGCAGTTTGTGGGATCTTCAGTTTTGTTTGATAACAGTTTGTGGTTTTCCATTCTATTTATATGTATTTTTTTAATTTAGATTTAGTTTTTTAGTTTCACTTTTATTTTAAACATTGTATTGTGTT
This sequence comes from Cyprinus carpio, assembly GCF_018340385.1. Taxonomy (NCBI): domain Eukaryota; kingdom Metazoa; phylum Chordata; class Actinopteri; order Cypriniformes; family Cyprinidae; genus Cyprinus; species Cyprinus carpio. Next base: position 15,416,070 of record NC_056590.1, on the reverse strand, counting down.
TGTAACAGATCTCATAATCAGTACTGCAACCCAGTGAAATTAATATCAGCCATGCAATGTAGATACAGATGTTTGTCATATATTTGTATTTTTTCCCCCACTGAATGACAACTTTCCATAAATTCTCTCAATAAAGCTTAACTTTTATTAAACCCAGAACACTCACTTAATGTTTTTGTAAAAGCATGATCAAAAACAAAAAAAAAAACAAGTTGAAGGTCATCGAGATAATTGTGACTGAAATGTTGTTTGTTTACCTGTTGATGGTGGCTTGGTTTGGCTCTGTGCCACAGAGCTCAGTGTACCAGTACTTGGCTGTGTTCTGGTTATAGTCACCGAACTCTGCCTGGGCCAGGAGGGAGCTGAGCTCTTCGGCCTGTTCGGAGCACATCCGCAGGTGTCCACGGTGCAGATCCTCTTTCACATGCATAAAAAACAGGTGTCTGTAGAGCAGAAGAGAAAGACAAAGAAAGTGAGAGAGTTAGTTACGAATGGAAACAGGTGGCTGCTGGTACGGTGGAAAGTGAGGGAAATGCATATGGATGTCGACAGGTGGTACAGGAACACGAGAGCGATCCATGCAGACTGAAACAGGCCACTGGGAACCTGAATTACAAAAACACATCTTGCATATGCTCTCATGTGCTGGATCCAACTAGCATTTTAGTATGATCCATGAATAGAGATCATTTTAGTTGAACTGACCCTTTAAAAAGGAACAGTGAGAACCAGATATGGCCAAAAATCAATTGAAAATAACAAAAGGTCAAAGGAAAAGCGGAAATGACGGTTTCCATTTGAAATGGTCACTTTCACTTCAAAATCCAAACGGAAGAACTTTGCAACTGCATTTATGTGTGTGTGAATTGGTTTGACTTTTGCTCCCGTCTCGGTCTCATCTCTCGTATCTGTTGGCGTTGTGGTTATACGGCTCTTAACGCAGAACATGTCAGTGTGTTACTAAACGATAAGCATGCCGTCTCATACAAAGCATGAAAACCACACTCACTACTCACTGTTGACATAAAGCTGACATAAATCCCTGTAGCTGTAATTCAGTAGGGCTTACTGTGAGTTTTACTGAGGACCGATCTCTTTTCAGCTGTCTGTGGGACTATCTGTATCTGTTGAATCCATGAGAACTCTGGTTTGTTATTGACTTATCTTGTTTTTCCTATCGATTAATTCTCTCTAAGGGAATGTTTTTCACCTTGACTAAGTGACGGAATACTTCCTGCTCCGATCAAATGTACAGATAAACAGAATTTAACAATGCCATAATGGTGAACAAGGTATTTTGCAGAAGCACAATTATTTATGTGATCAACAGTCAATAAATGATTGTTAGAAGAGACTGGGACTGGAAAATCTGGTTGAAAACTTAAACAAAATAGGAATAAAAAAAATATGAGTTTGTATGTCTTCATTGTGCATGATTTAAAAAAAAAAAAAAAAAAAAAAAAAAAAAAAAAAAAGTAAAAAATAGAAATGTAAAATGTAAAGATTTTTATTCACATTAAATTTTACAATTAAATAATATTGTTAATATTATTTTAAATTATAAATTGCTAATAACATTGTTTATTAATAAATATTAAGTACAAGTACCAATTATATACTTATTATACAATCATACTTATTGATCAGGGAAAACAAGTTGAAGCTTCCTGAACTGTATCAGCTCATCTGCTTCTGTGGTTCTTTACAAACTCGTTTAACAGCATCATGGGTAAATTACTCCCTAAACCTTCCTAATCCTCCAGTTGTCTTGTACCAACAGCTCGGGCTCCTTCAGGTTTATGTATATCTGACCCAAAGCCCTTATGTCCCCATACCCTAATATCTTTTTATGTCCACTACAAGTCAAATTTTGCAAGTCCCCCGAGACTAAGTTTGGAGACCAAACAGAACTGACGTTTTCCCCCAGCATGCCTCTGTTCCCCCAGCCAACAGAGGAGCATGGGAACACCAAAAACAGGCTGGGAGATACTCCTGCTCTGCACGCAGGCGATGGCTCTGTAGGAAAATAAACACTGGCATATCAGTTCGCACAGTGTTGCCGACAAAAGCCCCGGGCCGATAAACATTGACTTTGGATTAAAAAAAAACACTAGAAAAAAGGCGGAGAATGAAAGATTGAGGTGGATTCATAGGGCAGACAAATAAACAAGACTCGCTGTTTGACAAAGGGAGTCTCGCCCGGCCTGACGATCCACTTCCCTGCGGTGACATCAGACTCGTGATGAATTACCTGGCAGGCAAAACAAAGGCGGCTGAAGGAGGCAGAGAGAGAGAGAGGTTACTAGCGGTCAAACTCCAGATACTCTGAGACGAACATGCAGAGCCGGTTCAGTCAGGATCGTTACAAGACTAATCTTAGTAACACGATGCAGTGGCTGATGCAGCCACTCGTCATCGACAAACACGAGAGTACCATGACTTTATCAGCTATGAGCAGCTGAGAACAGCTGGTTGTGGTGGAGTCAGATTAGTGGGCATGAGAGGAGTTCTGGGGGCCACAGATGGGCCCCACTCACTACACTACATTTCACTTTATAGCTCTTTCAGCAAAGTGAAAGTGAATACTGACTGTATGTGTGCATAACCTGTCTGTTCAAGTTATAAAGACAACCCTCTACATTGTGAGTAAATTACTCTCATATGCGAATAAATCTTACTCTGGGCTACTACATGTCTATAGTTAGCCATTGGCTAATAAATTCTTATAAGAGTTTTCTTTGCAAGCTAGCCAGTGTAAACTCTGTAGTTGAAGGCGTTAAAGGCTAATTGCAAAGAGACATATTTTCACTCACCGAACACTCTCACCGAATCCTTAACAATCTCTATCTCTATGCAAACCATCATTATACACATACCAAAATCTAGTTTGAAGGCGCATGACTCACCGTCGCTTTTCATCAGTTTTGACTCACGTAGTTTAGGGTTATACTTTTAAAATAAAAAAAAAAAAAAAAAAAAAAAAATTGATAAAAAAAAAAAAAAAAAAAAAATAGTAATTATTATTAAAAGATAATACTACTAATGTAAAATAGTTTAGTATATCAGTCTGGTAAAATATTTACTAGCCAATGGTGATTATATTGCCAAGGTGTGCGTAGAGGTTTGAAAGATATGATCCTGTCTGTCTGTACCTTCATCAGCAATGGCACTGCACCGGTCTGGGGCGATAAGAGAAACTAGAGCACAACGCAGTCAGTTTTTCCTACCATTCAACTCTGTGTGTGTGTGCTGGGTACATTAACTGCCCATGAATGTATCTACACCCCATTAGTAATTTCCTGATGTTTTAAACTAGTACTGTTGCCACACCTCAACAAAAAAAGTGAAACTTTTCCACTGATATCTTCAAACTAATAAAAACAAAACTAAACTTGCATCTCTTTTCTTCAAGGGCCTTATATTTTCTCAGAAGTAAATCATCTTAGAGTTCCTCAGAAAAAAGACAAAGAAATCACTTTGCAGCAGGAGCATTTGATTGTGTAACTTGAAGAATTCAATTAAAACCGTACCGTTCTGCTGACAAGAAATGGGTCATTGCGTGATATCAGAGAGCTTGAGCTTTGCGAAGGAGGGCTTTTGTGGGTTTGAGGATTTGGCTTCAAATGCGAAGCCCTTTTTGTAGAATTTTTTCAGATGTTTGGCTGGAAAGCAAATCTCACGACAGGCAGGGGGAAAATAATCTAAACTTACTCAAAGTTCACAAAGTTTATCGTCAAATCAGATGATCACTTTATGAGACATTGAAAGGTTTAAACAGATGAGCTGAAGGTTGGCAAGACAGTAAATTTACGCAAGCTTTTTTGCAAACTTCGACATGTTTTAAACATTTCACATTTTCAAAGCAATCCTGTTTAAATGAAATTGAAAAAACTGAAATACGCAATTATAAATCATTACAAATAAATTAAACTGGGAAACTTGACGTTGTCAGATCAAGTCCTCTCTCCATCTAACCTTATAAGTCACTGTTTTTGCTCTCACTAATTCTTTCCTTCCTAATGGTTTTCTCTTCTCTGTTCCAGGCAGACTCATTGTTGGGGGCTAGATGTTTGGGGGGTGTTGGTTTCATTCCTCTGAAATGAAATAAAATGCTTCTGCCCGGAGACAGCAACAAAGTGGCCAATCCGCACAGGAGTTTCATTCTTTTCAGGCGCCCTTTGAAACAATGTGGTTTCAGAGTTAGTCAAATAACATTGCTATGTGGCTGGGGTTACTCACAGACAACGAACTCTAGTAAACCCTGCAACCAACTCCACGCATCACAGGTAAACACCTCCTCGCTAACCCAGTGTTAATCATCATTCGCCCAAACACGCAAGTAAAAACAGATAAAATTGGGTTCTCAAACAAAGACATGCATTGTGAGCAACCGCCTCTGGTAAGTGATGCATACTGCATCAACTTTGCAAAGGGTAATAACGCCGTAGGCTGAAAAAACTCCCACAAAATTAAATGTGGAGACAACCCAACATCATTTCTGAGTAATTTACACTGAACTCAGAGGTGTAGGTTACTATAGTTCATCCACATTTGTGGTTAAACCTGTTCTGCTGTCCTCGAAGCACATGTAAGCCAGTAAACACAGTAAGACAATAGAGGTCCAGTGCTTTAATTCATGAAACGCCATTAAATCAAGAGAAAGAGGGCAAGATGCAAGCTCAAAATTAGTAGAAAATTTTTTTTCACACCTCAGGTTTGCATATGAATGTATATCCTGTTAAATATTACGCCTCACAAAACAATCAAGTAATTTAGCATTGAATCAGAAATATGACTTTACTGAGGAACGGCACACAGTCACCGCTTTAGTTTTACTTAACTTTTAACTTTTCAATGCATGTGTGCTATACGCAAAGCTAAGGCTTCTGTTTTGTGGTCCATATTTGAAGCTTCAGGAGGATCTTGCGCATCATAGTCTTCCTGTTGTAAGGAGGTAATCAGGAGCTTACTGGGATTGCTGGTGGCCTTGTTGTTAGGATTGGATGTAGGGCAAGAGGTTTGTCTCTACAGTTGTCTGTTCGTGCTCATGTTGACCCTGAATAGCACCCACTCACCAGTTCCTGCTGACAACACCCAGGGCCCTGACTGCGAAGATAACGAGACCTGAGATCACAGCAGGATGTTTTGCATATTTGCAGGCGTAAAGAAAACCAGTGATGTTGCAAGTATGAGCGCATGGTGGATGTTCTCATGTTTCTGAATGAGAACCAAATGGCCAGGGTAAGAATATGTGCTCTAATCATATAAACATTATTCACTGCTCTTCCCAATGAGCTCAAGCTAAACCAGTGCACAGATTAATGTTTAAAAGAGCCCTTCTCTTATTTAAAGTGTGCTGTGCCTCTGCTAATGGTGCATTCTCCATCATTTCAGGATCATTCAGTCCTGATGAGAATGCTAAACACTCCAGCCCTCCAAAACAATACATGCATCTTTACACAAGCCTGGCACGCATTGCATGCCATAAAGACTAGCTACAGCGTAATCATGAGCATGCAACCATAGCGGAGTGCTGACTACTCACTAATGACGTTTTTTCTCCCCACATAACAAAAAACGTTAGCCATACATAGTTAGTCAAACAAACTGCTCTTTCAGCCAAAAGTGGCCTCCAGGATGGGTTAATGAGGTTCAGCAAGGTAGCATTAAAGCCTCTACACACTGCCAAAATCTACTGATTTTAATGGTGCATTGCAGGAATATAGATGAAAAACGCAAGTGTTTATGACAGTGGCACTCACACACGTCAATACAATTAAAAAAAATCAGAGCTTTTGCTTGTTTGTAACTGCCTTTGGGGGAGAAGCCTAATCTGAGATAGAATGTGGTGTAGCCAGAAAGAGTTTTAAAAACATGTCAGCTAACACTTGGCTTGACATGATTGTGAACATCACATCTGATTACGCATGCTGAAAATAGAGCAGGGCAGATTAAGAGATGCTCTTTTGGGGGGTGGCGTATCTTTAACATGTGAGTGTTTGTGGTTGGGAGAAGAGGTGGGGTGGCTCTGATCCTCAAAGGATCCAGTAATTCTGTAAGCAGGATTAGGCCCTCAAGGCCAGTGGTTATCTTTAAACTGTGCCTCGTTTGAGGATTTTCCCCAGCTCGTAAATTAAAACAGAAAACATAGATGTCCAAACACTGGAAACAGTCATTTGTGCCGAATCCCTTTTGCTGTACTAGTAAACATTTCTTCTATCTGGCAATCATCCACCATCACTCTCCACCGAGGAAGTATAAGGATCTATTTTTGGAAGATGCACTTATACTAATGAACATGAGGAACTGTCATAATAATGGACTACAGAAGCAGAAGCTGTTACATTCGTCCCACTCTTGGTCTTATATAATCGTCTCTTCAGCATTCAGAGCCCTATGCACTGTTTAGTGCATCTTACATAACAGTACAGACACAGATAGAAAGGAAGTTAAGATACACTGTGCAAGATGCACTGATGCCAGTCACAAAAAATGGGAGGAGTCAACAAATCAGTGATGCGGGCACATTGAATTAAAATTGTTCGTAGAATTCTAAAATGTTGATTTGTTCAAGCATGTTTTTGTTGCATATATATCTGTTCTAGATTCAATGTAAACACTATGCTTTGGCAATACATTGTAACAATTGTCATGCCAATAAAGCACATATTGAATTGAATTTAAATTGAAAGGAAGTAGAGAAAGTGTGCAATCCAGAGCAGAGTTCTAGTCCTGAACTGGAGCTAAGGGGCAGCAGGGATCGGTGCGCGGCCCTTTCTCATTCTGACATTTCTGACTCAAGAATCTGTCAAGGCACACCAAATGATTTGCTTTTTATTTATGGGCAGTCAGAAAGTATATTTATCATACTCATAAAAAAAAAAAAACTATCACCCCTTGGTCAGTAATCCCCACTTTCTTCAAGATCCAATCATTTCCTGAAAGATTAATATTAGTCCCGCCCCTTTTTTCCATTATATAGCCATTTCCCTCAGAAATGTGCCATATCACAGAAGCAAAATGACTTGTAAAGGCTGTTATATGTTGACTTAAGTATGTTACAGCAACATCATAATACACAAATATGATAATCTTTCAGTACCATGGAATTACCAATTCCATACAGTTCCTGAACCATATTTCCGTCACAGTACTTTTTTGTAACTTCCAGCAAAGGTTGAATCAACCCCTCTTGCGCCTGTTCGTAATGTGAATGCGTGCTCATGAGTTCACTTTCAGTTGCAAATCAGCACTTTGGTTCTCTGGAATGGTTATGCGGGGAGGTAACACAGTTTCTAAGATAACATCAAAAGTACCAGACACAAAATGATGAGAGAGAATGACAGACTTTATGTGCATACACGACTCCACTTAAAAATTATCTGTATGGAAAACCATGTGGCTTCAGGCTGAGTGTGTAGAGAATGCATGCCAGAGCTCACTGCCAGTCAATGCGATGAGCAGTGGAACAATGTTGAAGCAGGGCAGAGGTTATTGCACAAACAAGGTTAGGGAACATGACCCTTGTAGCTGAAGGCTGGGTCGCATCATGGATGCATGCGAGCACACACAAATCTACAACAGTGCCAAAGAGTGAACAAAGGACTGTTTTCATGCGACAGCAGCCTGCATTACACTCAGAAATGCCAGGCAGCCATCTATATTCTGCTATGGACAACACTTTTTCAAATTAGTCTATTACTCTTGTACTGTTTGCTTTGACAAAAAGAGAGTGTTTTATACTTTGTGTTTTTAGAGGAATGCAGGAATTTTAAAATTCTGGCTGATATAAGTAGATAATTATTTTCAAATGGAAGATATTTAAATTCTAGAATATTTCATCTAAATATATTCAAAATGAAATACTAAAATCAAAAATCATTTTAAATATTTATTTTATCAATCAGACAACACACACATATCAGACAATCACCAATTCCTATAGAAAATTGTTCATTTTAACTCCGATAGAGAGACTCTGAAAAACATTTTTTAAAATCTTATTGACCCCAAATTTGTTTTTACATAAAACTATTTTCTGCAATAGCTTGATGCCAGTTGTGGGGAGAAAAAAAAAAACTACAATGAGGTCATCTGACAGCATAGCATTCTACAGTTTGAAATGTTTATGAATCTACCCACATTCTATAAAAAGGCATTACTGAGTGTACATCGTGCAGTAAGCAATATGTTAATGTTCCATTCTGAACACTGCCAGCTCCTTCCACATATAGGGCTCAACGATTGTGTTCATTGTTATTCAATGTGCCTCACATTTTCTCTTCCAAATATTTAATCTCAGCCTGATCAAAGCTTTGATCTCATCTTGATGTCGACTGAGAAACAAAGTCTCAACCCCAGCCATCTCAGATTTTCCTAACACGTTAGCCTGCATACTTTCACACACTGTAAGCTGTTTTCACGCCCATTTGGAAGGCTGTCCAGGGTGCCTTAACAGCTTGAATAAAATTACATGTGGCACTCTGGGGGTGTGACGTCCACCTCGTCCACATTTAGAAGTCACAACACATGCAACTTTTAATTACCAGTCCCCCACACCCCCAAAAAATCCTTCAATCTTCCCATACGCCATCTGTCAGTGACCCCAGCTTATCTCCCTCAGGTCACCAGAAGACCATCTAAACCAAGAAAAGGATATCGTCCAGGAAACAGAAGCAAGCATATACATGCACGCTGCCCTGCCAGAGTCACTCTGCCCAGAGGATGTATGGATGTGGAAATACCCGCAGGATCTGACATGCAAGCCCATTTCATTTTATTGAAAAGGCCCCAGTAGAGCTAGGAGAACACAGAACGCAGGGCTCCAAAAGCATAGACCAGAAGAGTTCACTATGGGGCTGAAAATGGTACGCTGCAGGTACATACTCACTGCAAAGCCACGCACAACCTGAAGCTAATGAAATTTGAGTGAGGATGTGACACTATTTATAACATCATACAAGGAGAGAGACTGAAAAAACAAGACAGAGGGAAAAAATTTAATAAAATTGTTAACACCGGTCTGTGCCCCTCTGTCAGAGATAAACATTTGAGGAACCAGCATCCTGACATAAAGAGTTAATTTACATGACAAGCATTGTTACTACCCAGTCAATTTATCTCTGGGGCAGAAGTTGACTGCTGGATGGCTTCAAAACCTCGGACTGAAGGCTTAATTTTCATTTTGAATTGTTAACACAGAACCTCATCCAAAGCTTTAATTTCTTCAATTTTAGTTCGGAAAAGAAAGGGGGGAAAAAATATGGGCAATTTAATTTCTGAGAAATACAGGAATGGAAATCCGCAGAGAATTCATGCCAGAATGTCCCTGACCACAGAAAAGAATGAATTCTGTAACAGTAAACAGTGGTTACGGTCTGGGACTCATAATAAAAGTACACAGGCTAACGCAATAAATTTTAAAATATACTATTTCCAAAGCCACAAGACTAAAGCGACAGAATCACTTACCAACCTTGTTAGTCAGCAAACAGCAGTTGCACTTTTGAGGGTTAAAATGCGAATCTCTGATTTTTAAAATACTTATATGAATTCTTACCAGTGTTATTTTAGTGTTGTTTACATACTTTTATAGTATTTATAAAAAAATAAAAAATTCTGAATTACCTTATTTTTTATACTGAATTATAACATTTTTTTTTTTTGTATTTTTAGTTTTCATTGTAATTTCATTTTAAGTTTTAGTAATTTAACAACACTTATAATATTATTTTCTTATTAATAACAACCTACTAAGTATTACAACAATAAATAATATTATTCAACAAAATAATAATACATCAAACAACAACAATAACAAAAAAAAAAAAAAAAAAAATAAAAAAGTTAATATATTTAAGTTTAAGCTTTTCATCTAATATTTCACCATTTCATTTAACAAAAATGATTTTAGTTAATAACACTGATTCTTTAAAAATATTCAAGATACATGGTCATAACAGGAGTAGAAAATAGGATGCAAACGGACAAGAATAAGCGATTCTATCACACTAGTCTAGTCTTTGCACAAAATTCTTAAAGGGATTAGTTCACCCAAAAAAAAAAACTAATTAAATTCTGTCATTATTTACTCATAGTTGCAAAACTCAGCCGAGAGAAAGTGACATTTCAAGAAATGGCTAATCACCAAAAATGTTTGGTTACCAACATTCTTTAAAATACCTTGTTTTGTTTTCCACAAAAGAAAGTCATACAGGTTTGAAACAACATGAGGGTGAGTAAATGACAGTAAATAATTAAATGATTATTTGTAAACTATCCCCTTAAGTCTTGTGCTTATACGAAACATGCGTGTTGTAACATTTATTGTGTTTTACTATACTTCAATGTAACTTTTTTTTGTTATAAAATAACTTGGTCAAGAATGTCGCATATGCTGTTACTAGAGTTTAAATTCTAAACTTGTGTCCTTTAAGCTGTGCTCCACATTTGTCTCAGACAAAGAAAAGTAACAAAACTTCACGGTTACAACAAATAAAAGCGCATGAGTTGATGGCGACTCTGCCAGCTCAGTCTCTGTGGGTAGGAGCCTTTGAGCAGGGGATCACATTTCCTGCTGCTGCTCATAGCACAACCACCTACAGTAAGCCGCAGGGAGCAGGGTTACTACAGGGCAAACCACTGTACTGAGAGAGAGAGAGAGAGAGAGAAAAAGAAACAAAAAAACAACTACATGCTACTGTCCAAAGTGCTCTTTCTCTACCCGAGACACATGACTTCAGCTGATTTGAAGCTGAAAGAACACTCATAAAACCAGCGTTGTTAAATTAATTTTTAATATTTAACATGTCCTAGTTTTTTTGAAGTTATATCTTAACACAGGCACACTCCAAAAACAAGATATAGCTCAAGTCGGGCATGGAATTCACATTAGCCAGCGAATGGAGGAGAAATGGCTTTACTTCCACTAATATCACACAAAACATTCATGCACCCACATGCTCAGATGACCTCCTGTCGTGGTTCTTCTGAAATCTATTCTCACAGTATTTAAACGGAAGGTTAAAAATGTCTCTATTCACAGACGATGATGAAATGCTCTCAGTCACAACTTCCTCAAATAATATCCATTTATAATTTTTTTAGAATACACATGTTTGTGTGTGTACATACCTCGTCTGCTCCTGCAGAATAAGGTGAGGCTCCACAAAGAACTTTACTCTGAGCCGTAGTCTGCAGGGCGTGAGATTGTCCATCTGCTGGGAGATTCTGTTCCTCAGGTTCAGCCACAGGTTCTCTCCCTTACTGCCAGAAAACTGCAGCCCAAAGTAATCCACCTCAATAATTCCCAGCTTCCGACATACCTGTCATCAACAAAGAGTCACACTATGTTAAATATCAGAATCTGTTTACTTGTCCCCATCAACTTTCACTGTGTGGAAAAGAGCAGCCGGGACATAAATTATTATTATTATTATTATTATTATTATTATTATATAATAATAATATATATATATATATATATATATTATATATATATATATATATATATATATATATATATAAAACATCCTTATTTGTGGATGAACAATTACTTTAACCATAAACTTAGCTAAATGTATTTATTTTATAATATAAGCACAAATAAGATAAAATGTTGTGGTTTATTTGAACAAATCAAGATAAAAATAAACAATGGGTTAGATTTTTATTTTAGAGTTTTTATCAAGAGTCTGAGGCGATTATCTCCCCCCTGAGTCTCAGTTATGTAATAGAGGCGAGAAAACTCCTTTAAAGGGCAATCTGAAGTCCGCTGAGTCAAAATGACGCCTTTGGTGCACTATGCCATGGGCGGAAATAAAAGTTTGTAATGTTCATGAAAATATCCTGAGATGACGTGCTTACAGAAGCAAAATTAATTCTCTAATTTAAGCCTCATTACATCGTCATGAAAACCCCCTCTAATTTTATTTATGTTCTCTAAATTAGTGCTAGACTAAAACGTTTAAGTTTTGCGTAAAAATCAGACAATACAACATCTGATATGTCCCTAAAACATTTATTTAAAAAAGTACATCATGTCGAAAAACCTTTCACTTTGTCATTTACTTTGGAGGAGGTGTAGTAGCTATCTCCATACACGGGCCAAACATCTGCTGAAGAGAATGAACTTTAGTAACCTCCAGCATGCCTTCACACATGCAAGCGCTATTGTTCAGAGTAACCAAATGTATCTTTCTCCGAAAATGATAACGTGAACTTTTAACCAACACACTGTATCTGTTAATAATCATGCAAAATCTTTTTTTTTTTTTTTTGGAACAATTAAATTACTTATATAGCATAACATTTGATTATTTGCCTGAATGATCTAACTAAAGAAATGCTCGAATATGACTTTAAAATGCTTTAATAACATTCCAACTACAACTAGTCATGTTTACCTGAATAAACGCGTGAGAACAACAATCTCACAGATTGATGTTGATATTAAGTTTCCATGTGCTTCATATAAACTCATTCATTCCGCGCTCAGGCTACAGCTTTAGTTTTTCAACATTTATGCTTATTTTCTATAGTAATGCACTAGGGCTGATGGGATAAAATGCACGCCTCACAAACATTTAATAATAAACATCACATATTTCACGGTGAGGCTTGTTTCATTCATCATCTTACCTTATTCAGACAGTCCTCTCCGTTCGCCTTCGCGTCCACTTCAATCTCCATCACCACCGCGTCCGGTCGAGTTACATGGCAGAGCATTTTGGAGAGGTGTTTTGTCTTTGGTCTACCCGTCCTGTACGAAAAAAAGCACTACAAACAGCTCTCACTGTCGTCCTCTCTAAGCACCCTACATCAGCCCTCGCTCACTTTCCTCAAGCCCTCAGTTTCTCTGTGGTCGAGCGCTTCCTGCTCTATATGAACGAAGCGCTGCACAAACCACGCCCACTGAACCCACAGCCAATCACAGGAGGCGCATCAAAGCCTACAGCGAACGCTCTGACAGAAACACAAAGCCTGCCATGTTCACTTAGTAGTGAATACTGTAGAGTGTAGACTCCACTAGCGTCCCCTACAGGTGCGTTATATTGACCATGAAGATGCTCGAGTGGTTCCAATTTAGATAACAATAATAAAAGATTATGCATTTCAAATACGATTAGCCTTCACACCTACAGTACCTACACTAATAGACCTACTGCACAAATACAGCAACATCATACCACAGATTATCAAATAATCATATAGGCTATTTTAACCAAACAAACAAACATGCACTTAATAAAATCGAATAGTTATGTTTTAATATAAATAAAATTGAATAAATAAAATAAAATAAGTATTTAATATAAATTAGAATATAACAATGGAAGAATAAATGAATAAAATCAAAACACAATTAATGAGAATACAGTTAAACATAAATATCTATTTTGTGAGACAAAATTGAACCACGCAAGAAACTTATTTACTTGATGCTTGATTGCTTGTCCATATGAGACACCAATTTATGATCACATTTACACTTGAGTACATCGTAGCAAATATCTCTTAAGTAAGAATACGGCCCTAAGTCAGAGCCTGCGGTCTCGTCCAGTGCCAGAGGACGGATGGAGTGAGTGCCAATGTGAGATTACACTTCACATGTATTATGCATGTTTGCCTACAGCCCTCCCTTGAGAAGCGCATTGACACTGTGAATGAGACATCAGCCAAAAAGCTTTTAATAATGAATATTTAAGCTGCTGGAAGAAGACAGAGGGGAAAAAATAGCTATTGAGCTATCGATGCATTTTCCAGTCATGTCAGACCAGCAGCAGTCCACAGGGACGGACTGGATTGTGTAGTCCTCAGATTGACCTTGCAGTGGAGTCGTGTGAGACAGCCCCGGGACAGACACCTAGCGTTCCAACACCTGTCCCCAAACTCCACTCAGTGTTCCCTGAATGCATCACATCAGGAAAGCAGTGTGCTTGAGGCTGCTTGGAGAAAACAACAAGCGTGAAATGCCAAGACGGATCTTTTCTGCTCACCGTAGCCTGCCCACACATTGCCAGTTTGAAACTCTTTCTTCACAAGCACTCACAGCCAGATGTGACAACAGTCTGCCTAAAGCTGGCTGAACAAACAGCAAAGGGTGTCCATGTGCATATGAGGCTAGTGAAGGTCTGCAGCTACTGTATCCCCAGGTGTGCTTAAAATTGTGATGCATATTTCAGCTTGTTGTGGCAAGCATGAATGAACATCAACACATGAATAAGAGATTTTGAGTATTGATGAGCTTTATGAATACTGATATTCATCCATCTGTGACATTCATAGATGTAGAGCTGAACTTCTCACTCTCTCTGTAGGACTGGGCAGAATGAAGGGCATTTCAAAGACCTCACAGAGATATGTAAAATTCTAGTCCAGAATCAAAACATGCACATAAATAAATGGAAATAATTAAGTCATGGCCAAAAGTTTTGGCAGTAACATAAATTTTGTGTTTTGTAAAGTTTGCTGCTTCAGTATTTGTAGATTTTTCCACATTGCTGTGGTATACTGAAAAACAGTGATAAGCACATCAGAAGTTTTAAATGCTTTTATTTGCAAAAAAATAAATATGAGTCAATATTTACAGTGTTGACCCTTGTTCTTCATAACCTTCTTCACTCTGGCATGCTGGATATTAGCATGCTGGATATTAGATCCATTCTTTCCTTATTAGTTCTCGGAGTTGATCACGATTTGTGGGCTTCTGCTTGTCCACTCGCCTTTTGAAGACTGACCACAGGTTCTCTATGGGAAGGAGATCCGGGTAGTTGCTTGGCCACTGATCCAAAATTTCAATGTAATGATCTTCAAGCCACTTCTTTATCACTCTTGCTTTGTGACATGGTGCTACATCATGCTGGAAAATGCACAGATCATCACCGAATTGCTCATGGATCATTGGGAGAAGTCGCTCTTGCAGGACGTTTTGATACCATTCTTTATTCCTGGCAGTGTTTTTGGGCAGAGAGCCCACTCCCTTGATTGAAAAGCAACTCCACACATGGATGGACCCAGGATGCTTCACTGTTGGCACAACACAACTCATGGTATCGTCCACCTTTTCTTCGAACAATCTATTTTTCCAGATGTCCCAAACAGTCAGAAGGGAGCTTCATCAGAGAAAATAACTTTGCATCAGTCTTCTGCTGTCCAGTCCTTGTACTTCCTGCAGAATTTCAGTCTGTCCTTGACGTTTTTCCTGGAGGGAAGTGGCTTCTTTGCTGCCCTTCTTGACACCAGGCCGTTGTCCAAAAGTCTTGGCCTCACTGTGTGTGCAGATGCTCTCACACCAACCTGCTGCCATTCCTGAGCGAGCTCTGCACTGCTTCTGTAGCTGACCCCTCAGGAGGAGACAGTCCTGGCGCTTGCTGGACACTCTGGGATGTCCTGAAGACTTCAGTTGAACCTCTCTCCTTGAAGTTCTTGATGATCTGGTAAATGGTTCTTTCAGGTGCAATATTCTTTGTAGCAATTTCCTTGCATGTGAAGCCATTTTGATACAAAGCGATGATGGCTGCATATGTTTCTTTGGAGGTAACCATTGCTAACAAGAACACGATGATTGGAAGTCCTTTTCCCTCCTTTTATAGTAATCAGTCTGCTCTTACAATCTAATTAATATGATAGTGATTTCACCTGACTAGTAAACAATCAAAAATTCACATAAACACTATACACAATAATCTTGAAACAATGTGAATGAACACCACAACAGCTTAAAGGGATACTCCACCCCAAAATGAACATTTTGTCATTCCAAACCCGTAAAAGCTCCATTCGTCTTCAGAACACAATTTAAGATATTTTGGATGAAAACCTGGAGGCTTGAGACTGTCCCATAGACTGCCAAGTAAATAGTTGTGTCAAGGTCCATAAAAGGTATGAAAGTCATCGTCAGAATACTCCATCTGCCATCAGACGTGCAATCTGGGTTATATGAAGCGACGGGAGCACTTTTTGTAAGTGAAGAAAACAAAAATAACTACTTTCTTCAATAATTCCTTGCCTCCTTCCAAAATTAATTAAGCATTCATCTTAAACAATTCTGTGTCATCCGCGCCACAAGGATGTGTTGTTTCTACATGTATTTAGCTTTGATTTGAAATAAAACACTGCATCCTTGGCGCGGATGACACAGAAGAGCATACACAGCATACGGTGATATGGAGAGACACAGAGGAGACCGTTGACAAAGGAATTATTGAATAAAGTCATTATTTTTGTTTTCTTCGCTTACAAAAAGTGTTCTCGTCACTTCATATAACCCAGATTGCACGTCTGATGGCAGATGGAGTATTCTGACCACGACTTTCATACCTTTTATGGACCCTCACACTGTTATTTACTTGGCAGTCTATGGGACAGTCTCAAGCCTCCAGGTTTTCATCCAAAATATCTTAAATTGTGTTCCAAAGACGAACAGAGCTTTTACGGGTTTGGAACGACATGAGGGTTAGTGATTAATGACAAAATTTTCATTTTGGGGTGGAGTATCCCTTTAAGCAGCAAATTTTGCAAAACACAAAATTTATGTCATTGCCAAAACTTTTGGCCATGGCTGTACAGTATGTTTTCTTACGTTAATCAGATCAGACTGCCACAGTTCTGCTTGTCAGATTGAATGAACAACTTTTAATGCATTATGCCGGCACAGCATTATGCACTCTGTTGTAGAGTGAAAAGATGACACAAAATACAGTAAATCAGTACCTTGTTAAATTTGACATACTTTGCATATTAAATCAAAAGCTAACCTTGGTACTGTGGTGTATAATCCTTAAGGCGATGCTGGACCACAGGAGATTTGGCAGTATTTTCTGTTTATAGCAGAGGAGATTTTCATACAAACTATTCTAAAGCAAATGATCAAATGCACTCTGAAAGTCACGGAATGTCCAATCCTCAATGATAATGCTTGCACAACGTGATTAACCCAAGTAGCACACATTCCTGAATCAAAATCCTGTGTTCAATAAGTCATTTCCCTTTGATTTCAAGTTAGGGATGGAACTAGTTGCTAAGGTTGGGATCAGTAAAAGGTTTTAATGCTTCTGAAATAAGTCTCTTAGGACCTAAGGCTGTATTTATTTGAGCAAAAATACAGTAAAAACAGTAATATTATGAAATATTACTGCATTTTAAAATAAAATTACAAAACATTTATTTTTATGTGAATAGGCCTATATTTTAAAATGTAGTTTATTCCTGTGATATCAAAGCTGAATTTTCAGCATCATTCCTCCAGTCTTCAGTGTCACATGATCCTTCAGAAATCATTTTAATATGCTGATTTGCTGCTCAAGATATACAATGAATTGTAAGCTCAAAACAACATTTCAATCTTGATAACACTTTGAATAGTTTTATATGGAATGATATTCCAGACAATATTCAAAATGAATTGCAAATTGTACTTTGTTCATTCTTGAAGTGAACTTTTGCCTGTTTGGTGATAAAATATTAAACGGTTTTGAACTGTCATCTTGAACTGAATGCAACGCATCCGGTGTGCGATACCTGTGAGTTGTCTAGACACGGCGCAGTGCTGCACTGCTTGTCTTGTGTACGACCAAAATTTATTATGTCAAAAAGATACAAATGTAGGTAATGAACAAAAAAAAAAGAAAAAAAGAAAAGGTGAATAAAATGCTGAAATGAAGCAGAATTCAGAGCTCTGTGGCTGAATGTCACTACCAATCTTCATTTTCTTTTGTTACGGCCCAGGTCTAGGGTCTAGGAGAACAACATCAATAAAGATCTTTACATTGGAGTGTTGTGATCTTTTGTTTGTTCTTTCTTTCATTCTTCATTCTTACTATTCAATATCAAAGTAAAAAAAAAACAAACAAAACACAAAATAAAAAGTCAACAAGCTTCAACCAAGGCCAAAATAAAAAAAAAATAAAAAGAAACTGGCAAAAACTACCCTTTTCCCCAAAGAATCTAATACCCTAGAAAGAAAAAACTTAAAACAAAAATACAGGGTCTGAACTAACTCCCTGACTAACTGAAAAACAGGAGAAAACAAATAGGTTACAAAAGAAACTGGCACCCAAACCCTACAGCTTCCGTGCAGAAATTAAGTGATATTCACAATATTTACTTCAACGGGCGAAAACAATCAGCCATGTAAAAAAATTAAAAAATAAATTCTGTTGAAAACTTTACAACAGAAAACCAACAAAAACTATGTGGGTAAAAAGAAAAGAAAAGAAAAGAAAAAGATCAAACCAAGTTCACAAAATTTACACAAAAAGTCACTATACAGAGTTTATCTTTCTTTCCTTAAAAACAATCACAAATTCAACCAACAACACCCTCAACAACATCCCACCGCCAGATCCGTCTCTCTGCGTTTTTGAAAGATGCAGTTCCTGCCTCGACCAACAACGGGGCACGTACTGGTGCGTTCAATTAGGGCGGGGCCATCTGTGAGAACAACAGAGAGAGAGAGAGAGAGAGAGAGAGAGAGAGAGAACAAGAAAGAGGGAGAGATGCATAGACACCACATACATCTCAATGTAACACCCCCACCCGTAAAAGTCAAAATCCCATTTTGACCAAAACAAACATTTTTTTTGTTTCTTCGAGCTCTAGAAAGAGCATCAGCTATAACGTTTTCAGTACTCTTCTTGTGGCGTATGTCAATGTTATTCCTAAGGGTCTTCATAAAATGTCTGTAACATTTTGAATAACAAATTCCTCAGTGGTTGTTAATCTTAAACTTTTGAATGGTTTTGTTTCAGGATCACCAAGCGATTTGATGTTGAAGATTTTTGAACAACCATGTCGACAAATCAACACCAAGAAGAAAGTTACAGAAGCTTCTTGTGATGAGAACCCTGCAGTAATAATTGCAGTGAAGATGAACAAAATATCTGAACGGGGACACATATCTGAGTAAAGACTTCTCTTGCCTCTGTAACATTGAGTTTGTCACTGTGAGTCTCTGATGTATCTTCTTTGAGGTGGGCTGTGACAGTAAGTGAATTCTGTGAAAGCCTTGAGGGCCAGGTGAGATATTGCGACTCTATGTGCTCAGACAGAGGTGCAATCTGACTATAATCACTTATTTTGACAGGGATGTGGCTCATCCTGACACAACATCATATTTATCTGAAAGAAACACACTTCCTGTATGTAGAGTGGCTTTGCTTTTACAAATTAGACACAGACTTAACATGCAAAATATGTACCTCTCATGGTGTACCTGCATCATAGTCAGCTGTATCAATTCCAAATATTTGGTCACATGACAATTTGCTAAATTAATGGGGTAACACAACTTACTCCACTCTCTCTCTAAGTAATTTCCTTTTTTTCTCATTAAAATGACACAAAATATCCATAATACCTAACAAATATCACTGAAATAGGGTTTTGTTTGAAAAAGAAACAAATAAATAATTAAATAATTCCGAGTGTATTAGCAAATTATAAAGCTTGAAGATAAAACAAAACTACCTGTTGAACAGAAACAAACAGGAAACGGTCATTATTTCTGACACAGGAAAATTCTATGTTCTGTAATTGTGAAAGCATAATTAATTGACAGCTCTTGAGTATTTTGCTTCAAATTTTATATCCCTCAGCGCTTTACTCAGCCCTTGTGTTATTTAACCATGTTTAACATTGAGTTTACTTGAACTTTTTTTGCTTTATCTTGATATTATCATGATAACATCCTGAAAGGACAGCAATGATGAGAAGCCAGCAAAATGGTCAGATGAATCTAAATCGGATCTAGTAAACAACACACAGCCTGAGAAGTTTGTCTTGCACACATTCAGGAAGGACACACACAGCCAGACTTCGATATCAGATACTTACGACCAAATATGACATCCTGTTTGCATCTGCACTGCTCTTGGTGTGTCTGTTTACCTAAACGCATTGAGGACACTCCAGTCTCAATGCACTCCCACCGACGTTGTGTCTGCTGTTGGCAGCCATGTGAACTCTGAATCCCCCAGTGATTTATCAACTTCCATAGATACAGGATTGATGGACAGCTCTCGTGCTGAGACGCACACCCCAGGACAGGAAATGGCTCTCATGTCCCCTCTCTTCTGCAGTAATGAAGCCAGTGGAGAAGAGCAAACTAAGATGGATTTGGCCCTGTGGGAGATCAATGTTGTGCTAAGAGTGGAACTCTGGGATACCGGATGTTAGTGTCGGGGCCAGATGCTACATGGCAAAGTGGCAGCTATCAGATGGAAATATCCTGTTGGCAGAGGACTTCTGGCTCCCTGGAGTGACTGATTGAGAGGATAAACAAACACGACAAGAGTCATATTTGAATTGTACATTTATATTGTGTATGTGTGTATTTTTTTATTGTAATAGCATCTGTATTATATTATTATTGCTCACTGCTACTGATTTGAATGAACCCTTAAACATTAAAGTGCAGTTTGTAACTGTTTGTGATACAAACATGAATAATACCTCAAATCATGCTACTTGTTGAGGAGTGTGCTGATACTTTTCTAAAAAAAAATCGAAATAGCAATTTTCACCCAGCTGGCAATAAAACATGGCAAAAATCACTCAGAATATCCAAACACATAGCAATGAGCCAGAACACACTATAGAAACTTCATAATAGACAAAAACCAGACCAAATACAGTGTGTTAGCAACCACAGAAAATATTAGCAACTGCATAGCAACTGACAAATATCACCCCCTACACTCTCATTCACTATTCCCTTCATTATTCCACTAAAAGAGTCCAGCTGAAGGAGTGAATGAAGACGAGTGAGGGAATTATGACACTGAGTGCGCCGGAAGGGCTGATGCTTTGGCATAGTTTGTTCTAGACATTTAATAATCTTTTGAAACTTAATTAAACTATTTAATAATCAATTAAATGTATGACATTAAACTGTACCAACACTGAACCATTGGTTTGGAAAATGGATGGATGGATGATTCAGCTGCAAGTGCCATCTTCTGGCAAAATGTGGGTATTCATTCGGCACGTCCCTCACAGTGCATTATGGATATTCTCTAGCCGTTGAGTGTACATTGGTAGTACGCTCTTCGTTGCACTGCATTATGGGATTGAATGAGTGCACACAACAGCATCCACTATGGGGCCTGTCCAAATACCAACACTTGTGGTCTTTGCACTTCCCCACTTCCTGTATTTATGCATTTCTTATGTGAAGAACTTTTCATTACCCGATGTATTTTGATTTTTAATACTTTGCATTTTTAAAATAAACTTCTAAATGTCTTTTCAGTAGTCCTTATCACAATTTAATAATTTAATTTGTGGTACTTCTAATTAAGGGATAAAAAGAATTAGCAAATGTTAAATAAAATACACATACTCATCTTCGCATGTGCAACATTTTATATTTTACTATCAAATTATATGCAATATCTAATTTTATTATTGTTAATATTTAACTTACACTGGAAAGGTTTCCATGACATCTTGCAAGCTCTTGGCAAAAAGTCTCAAGATTTATTTCCAAAACATGATGCATGATGGGATATGCTTGGATTTGATGTGTGTTTAGGGCACTGCACTTCGGCATTTTTAAAGGGGACATCAGATGCCCATTTTTAACAAGTTGGTATAATTCTTTAATGTCTTCATAAAATGTCTGTAACATACTTCGGTTTAAATTCCTCAGTGCTCATGTAAAGCAACACCCTTTTTACCTTGTCAAAAACAGCTCTGATCACAGCGTCCTGTTTCACTGCATTTTTCTTCTGCATGTTTTATTTTCAGCCAGAAACCTAACTAAATGTAAAACAACAACAACAACAACAACAACAACAACAACAACAAAAAAACACAGTCTTGCACTTCCTGCTGCGTGCACACACACAAATCTGGGTATTTCGACAGGGTGAGTGTTATTTCACCAAGTACAACATGTTCCTGGATTAACATCCTTGTTGATCCTGGAACAACATTCCTATCAACCAATCAGAATTGAGATATAACTTTTCAGGAAATATCTGTTTTAGGCTTAAAATCAGGGTTAGGTGCTTCTACACCATTGTTAATCAGCTATCATTTCCCACTGATTTTAGGGTAGGGTTAGGTTTTAGGGGTAGGGATTGGGTTAAGTCTATATTTTTGGATAATAATGTTGATCCATGATCATCAAAAGATGTGGATCCAGGAACATGTCTTACTTGGCAAAATCACTGTGACCATTTGGACAGGCCTATGGTTTTGGACACCACTACAAATGGCTGTCCCCTCAAATATACAAGGGTATAGGGAACAATTTCAGACACAGCCTCAGAAAATATCTAAACAGCAACAGACAAACAAACAAACAAACAATAAACACTCAGAACATGTTAGCAACCCAAAAGATCACTCAGAACCTGTTAGAATCCAGCAACATATTAGCAATCAAAAACAACAACAACAAAATCTCTCAAATCATGTTAAAAACCACACAGCAACAAACAAACAAACAAACAAACAAACAAACAAACAAACAAAATCACTCAGAACCCGTTAGAAATCACAGAGCAACCACAAAGCCAAGCTAAGGAACACACATAAAAACATATATTCATACAGCACAGCTTAATATTTCTGGCAGACCAAACAGGGTTTTATTCCTCTGGAGAGGATTATCAACCACGGTCATGGCTATTAGGAAAATCCTGCTCCAGTGTGTTTTATACGCTGCTCTTGGAGTGTAACATAGAGCTTATGAATCACCAGCCCTGAATCTGCCAGCAGGATCAAATCACTCACAGAATATGTATCAAAGGAGCAACACTGGAAAGAGCAAGGAACTGAAGAGCTGACAAAGCAACCATACAGTATGAAATAATTTCTGATCAACTCTGTCAAAAGGAAATTATGATATTTTAGTTTGAATAATTTGGTTTATACAGAATTTAATAAGAAATGTTCATATTGAAATTTGATCTTTTGATTGAAAACTTTGGCATGGTGGCATATCTGAGTACAGATTGTGACATTCTGAAACTCTAGAAGAGGCACGTGTGAGATTATGTGGAGTCTGAGACTTGGGCGATTTGCTCTGCATTTAATCTCATTCTTGTCCAGGACAGCATAACCAAATATTCAGGATTAGAGGGATTAAATGTAATAGTTTAAAAATCATTCATTAAAAAAAAACCCATATTGGTTGCCCAGTGTTCTAAATATTGGGTGGACATGACCTGGAGAAACAATTGAGGTTATATTACTTAATGCTATTTTTAATTATTATTGTATTATTGTGTTATTTTAATAACATAAAATACACTACATTCAAAGTTTGTGTAAGATGTGTTTTAAAAGAAATATATACTTTTATTCAGAAAGGATGCATTAAACTGATCAAAAGTGACAGTTAAGACATTTATAATGTTACAAAAGATTAAAAACTTAATATTAATAAAAAACAACTAATAATCAAAAAAAAAAAATATGAATCATACAAAAATATGAAGCAGTGGTAATAAGAAATGCTTCATGAGCAGCAAATGAGCATATCAGAATGATTTCTAAAGGATCATGTGAAACTAAGACTGAAGTATTGATGCTGAAAATTCAGCCTTGATCACAGGAATTTACATTGTAATAACATTTCAAAATATTACTGTTTTACTATATCTATGATCAAATATATGCAGCTTTGGTAAGCAAAAGAGGCTTCTTTCAAAAACATAAAAAAAAAAAAAAAATAATAATAATAAAAATTATCTTACCAAACATTTGAATGGTATGTTACATTGTATTATTATATTATTTAAAGTTACAACAGATTTAAGTCTGTGAGTACTCTTGAGTACAGTACACTGATTAATTGGCTAGTGTAAGAAGGGCTTTTGTATTTGTAATGTATGTAGATGATACTGCGCTGTTGTAGCTGACAGCTGCTGTGGTTTAGAGCCCTCAACGCTCTCAGATGCTTTAATATGCCTTAATCACCTCCTGATGTTACTTGACACTACAGAACAATAGAGCGAGCACAATTTTCACTCCATTTGTCCAGGCAATAACACGCTTGCTTTAATCCCGCAGAGGTGTTAAGAAGGTTGCTTTGTTGCATGCTGTGAAATTAAATCACATGCATTAGCTGTACAATTTTGCATGCAAGTCATGACTTTTGTTTGACGGTAAGCCCTCATGCTCACTCAGACAAATGCTACAATAATGACCCTGACGTTAACACTCATCTAGCTGTGATATGAACCTTAACCTTGTACCGATTAACCTGAGTTTTGCTTATCTTGGCAGTCTACTAGATGGCTCAAACAGTTTCTAGTGATTACTCAATTAGCAGTTTATAGAGATTAGAGATAAGCACTGTGTGTCTTACTATGAGGGAATCTCTGATGATATTACTTCAAAAAGTAGCTATATTTTTCCATACAAAGCTGAGAATTTAACTTACGTGAAAAATTAGAATATCATATAAATCTTTTGTGAATATATCATGGTTTCCTTCCTATGTGTTTAAGAAAACAAAAGTGTCCACAGAATGCTTTTTTTTTTTTTTTTTTGGAGCAGCATTGGTTCCAGAAGTATTTTCTTTTAATTTTTCCAACAAAAATCTTCATTAAAGAGCCATGAACCAAACCAACCAGTTATGACATGAAACAGAACATTTATTTGCTGCAAAAATATTTGAAAATCGGACAACAAGACAAAGACTGTTTACTTTACAGTGAGGATCTACAATCCCATGAAGCATTGTGAATGACATAATGAAAGTTGTTGATAACTATAGAAAAAATAATTAAAGTACGTTTATTGCAAAATATGCTTATTGCAAAATATATATATATATATATATATATATATATATATATATATATATATATATATATATATATATATATATAAATATTAAAGTATACTGAGAGCATAGCGAGACCAACTTGATTATGTCATGGTGCTTCATGAGAGCTAAAGACCTTGTTTAGCACTATTTGCTTTCTGCAACTCTCATATTGGTGGAATTCTGAACAGCATTATGGGTAATGTGATTTTTCAACACAAATATTAGTGTTAAACACAATTATTAAACAAACAACAACAACAACAAAGTTCAAATCATGCAAACTGATGGCTTAAACAAAATCTTATACACCAATTAACAACTTCGGCACTCACAACAGGGCTGCCTTTAAAGGTTTATAAGCGAAAATAAATTTTCTTACGGAGAAAACAAATATAACTTTTACTTCTGAAAGCCAACTGTTGCACTCTATTCTTGGGAAACTGTAACAGTAGTAATAGTTTATGTTGTTATCAGGGAAGCCACTGTGGCTCTTTTTTCCTATACATTTCTTGTGCCTCAATTACTCACGCAATATGCATGTATATAAATATTTAAGTATTTTGAGAGCATAGCGAAACGACTTGATTGTGTCATCATGCTTCATGGGAGTGGGTGGAGCTAAAGTGTGTCTGTGTTTGTGTGTGTGTGTGTGTGTGTGTGTGTGTGTGTGTGTGTGTGAGAGTGGATGGAAACAGCTACTGTCACATCTCAAGTGAAGTATCTTGATCCTCTTCCCATGTTGTTCACACACAGCCTGAGCTATAATAGCTCAGAAAGGAAGATTTCAGAGTCTTGGTTAAAAGCTAAGGCAACTACATTTAAAAATTAATTACTGCTTTCAACCACTGTGTCAGATGCCATTTTTATTCTTTCAACCATCCACTGAATAATAGGCTTTGTGAGATCTCTTAGCAAAGGATATGCTACTTTCAAAAATTGACCAAATGAAACCATTTCAATAGACGATCTCAGTACAGTGAGGATTATGCATGTTCAAAAACCATTCATGCAAGAAAAGTCACAATGCATGTTCAAAAACCCTGTACATTTGGAACCAGCGATGACATTTTAATCATTTCATATTCAATCCAAAATTCATCTGGCAGAAAACACGCTGTATTATGAATTGGTAAAATTATGCAAGCATGCTGTTATGATATGATGTGAATTAATGGGTTTCTTTCTATGCAAGTAGGCTGTGAGAGATTACCAAAAACCACATTGACATACTTACAAAGTAGCAGGATAACGTCTTAGGTTACGTATGTAACCATGGTTCCTCGAGGGAACGAGACACTGCGTCACAAAATGCTTTGGGAATGCCTTCAGCGTGACCGGCTCTGAATCATGTGTGTAATCAGACCAATGGATGGGCGAGACGTCATAGGCGGGTGACGTCAGAGACCAGGAAGTAAAAAGCACATGCGGCGAAGCCGGCATTTAGCCTCAAGGAATGAAGCAAGAGCCGGCAGAGATGCCGGAAGTGTGCCACTGCGACGCAGCATCTCGTTCCCACGAGGAACCATGGTTACATAAGTAACCTAAGACATTCCTCTTCAGGAACTCGAGCTGTGTCGTAAAACACTTTGGGAACGAGAATGCCCACAACGCCAGACTTTCAAATCTCTGCCTAGTATGGGAAACTGCACAGCTAGGGCGAGAGAACAGAAGAGCCTGGAGTGGCTAGCATATCTAGTCCATAGAACCTAACAAAGGTTAAGGGCGTAGATCAACCCGCAACATCACAGATGTCCTGCATAGGGATACCTGCTAAGAAGGACTTAGAGGCCACCACACCTCTAGTGAAGTGAGCCTTGACCCCCAGGGGCGAGGGGAGATCAGAGGACTCATAGGCTAAGGAGATGGCATCTACTATCCACCGACTGAGGGTCTGTTTCGTAGCTGGAAGACCTCTCTTAGGGTGACCATAGCAAACAAACAACTGGTCCGCCCTTCTCCAAAGGGGAAGCTCTGTGGACAAATGTGTGCAAGCACTGGACACATACAGTTAAGCTTCTTCTGGTCAGGCTCCCTGAAGGGAGGAGGACTGAAGGCCTGGAGTAAGAGAGGCCGTGGTGTAGAAGAGGGGACCTTTGGGACATACCCCATTCGAGGGTAGAGAATAGTTTTGGCCAAACCAGGCGCAAAATCTATATTGGAAGGGGCCACGGAGAGAGCCTGTAGGTCCCCAACTCTCTTAAGAGAAGATGCCGTCAGCAGAAAAGCAGTCTTAATAGTGAGGTGACGATCAGAGATCTCCTCGATAGGCTTGAAGGGAGGCCTACAGAGAGCTTCTAGCACCACAGCCAGGTCCCATGTGGGGACACGAGAACGTACCGGAAGCCTCAGCCTCAGGAAACATGTAACTAGGGGGTGTCTGCCCACTGACTGGCCACCGAGAGGGGCGTGGTAGGCCGCAATGGCCGCTACGTAGACCTTCAGGGTGGAGTGGGTCAACCCTGCAGAGAAATGGGCCTGCAGGAACTCCAGCACTGTACCAACTGGGCAGTTAACTGGGTTGAGCTAGCGGTCTCCACACCAAGAAGTGAAAAGTTTCCACTTCAAGGCGTACAGTTTACTCGTTGAGGGAGCTCTGGATTGGAGGATGGTCTCAACCACCGGTTGAGAGACCGGAAGCTAAGAGTTGTGCCCCCTCAGAGGCCACACCCATAACTTCCACAGCTCCTGGCGGGGTTGGAATATCATGCCCTGCACCTGTGAGAGGAGATCCCTCCTGATAGGAATCTCCCAAGGAGAGCTGTCGAGGAGGGAAATCAAGTCAGAGAACAATACTCAGCCCAGCCAGAATGGAGGCAATCAGGGGAAAAGCGTACAGACGAAGCCTCGGCCACGTCCGTACCATGGCATCCAGCCCTAGTGGAGTCGGATGAGTCAGAGAGAACCAGAGGGGACAGTGCGATGACCGCACCCCAGCCGGTGAGGGATGCGTCCATCGCTAGAGTTACGCGGTGACAAGGAGCTCCCAGCACCGGGCCATGAGACAAGAATCAAGGCTTTCTCCACATGCCCAAGGCACGTAGGAAGCACCGCATGACCTTGATCATGCGAAGTGGGTTTCCCCTTGGGGAGAACCCCTTAGTCTTGAGCCACCAGTGCCTCATATACAGCAGGCCAAGAGGTATCACGTTGGTCGCAGCTGCCATCAGACCCAGCAGTCTCTGAAACTGCTTGACAGTGAGTGACCGGCCTTCTCTCACTCTCGTGACTGCGGTGAGGATCGACTCGATCCGAGCAGGTGACATTCGTGCCTGCATTGTGGTCAAATCTCACACCACGCCTAGATAAGTGGTCCTCTGTAATGGAGAAAGCACACTTTTCTTGGCGTTTAGTCTTAACCACAGCTCTTTCATATGGGCAAGAAATACATCTCAATGTCGAACCACCATCTGATCTGATTGAGCTAAAATCAACCAATCGTCGATATAGTTCAGTATTCGGATGCCCTGGAGACACAGAGGAGCCAGAGCTGCATCCAAACACTCTGTGAAAGTGCGGGGTGAGAGTGCAAGGCCGAAGGGAAGAACCCGATATTGGTACGGTTTGCCCCCAAAAGCGAACCTCAGGAACTTCATGTGAGTGGAAAGGATGGAGACATGGAAGTATACGTCCTTTAGATCGATCGTGACAAACCAGTCCTCGGACCTGATCTGAGACACGACCTGTTTGAGAGTGAGCATCCTGAACTTCAGTCGCTTGACTGAGCGGTTCACCTGATGCAGATCTAAAATGGGGCGCAACCCTCCATCCTTCTTTGGAACTATGAAGTACCGGCTGTAGAACCCGGACTCTCTGCCATGAGGAGGGACCGCTGTCAAATAGTCTACTAAGGGAATCAGCCTCTCGAGACTGACCTCTGGTGTAACCAGAGCAGCTAGTTCGGTGCCCTGTAATGGCGGACTGGCATGAAACAGCCGAACTAACTGTTCTAGAGACCTCCGCGGAGGTAGCGAGCCCCTCAGCACCGCTACGGTCTGGGCGGTAACTGAGAGTGATGCTCGCAGGAGACTGCTGCGCCCTGTAACTCCGGCAGGGGTTGGCAAGACGATCTCCTGAGGGCACTGAGGCGAAAAGGACACCGTGTAATGCGGTGAAACCCCAGAGGCATTAGGGCTTTTTGGCCGAGGACCTCTTAGCCTTAAGGATGGTCCGCAGATGCGGCTTAGACTTAGAAGCCCCCGACCCAGAGCGCCGCTTTGACCCACGGTCCCGACACAGGGGAGCACGTGAGGCGACGCTCTGGTTTTGTGTCTCCCTGTATGAGGAGCTGGTACTCAGAAGAGGCTTCCCCCTCCGGAAGCCTCCGGATTTAGAGAGCGATGAGGGAGGAACCGCTGGAACGCCGCCGCCTGTTTGCGAGTCTCCTGACGACAGTGTCAACGACAGTGTTAATGGCATCACCGAACAGGCCAGAGGACACAAGCGGGGCGTCCATGAGGCAGACCCTATCTTTGTCCCTCATATCAGACAGTGTCAGCCACAAATGTCTCTCCGCTGCCACCATAGGCACGGGCGGTCTCCTTGGTAGCACGGAGAGACAAATCAGCGGTCCTCCTGAGCTCAGTGATCTCCTCAGATTTCACGTGCTCACGCTCCTCTTAATCCTTCAGCAGGTTGGCTTGGTACGCCTGTAACAGCGCCATGGTGTGCAGACACGCACCAGCCTGACCCGCTGCCAAGTACCCCTTGCCCACCAGCGCTGATGTAGTACACAGCAGCTTGGAGGGCAGTGCCGGAGCCTTCAAAGACGATGCCGAGCCGGGAGACAGATAACTCGTGAACGTCTGTTCAACCCGTGACATCGTCTTATAACCGCGCTCACTCATCCCCGCTACATGGCCGTAGTGATCAGAAATGGGAGATGAAGAGGCGGGCCGAGAATGGCTTTCCCCACGATTTACACACCTCTGTGGTGGCTTAGTTCGCAGAAAATGCTCATTTAACTTGCTTTTCTGCGGTTTAGCCTTTTTTTCGGCAGGCCAATCGATGTTTAACTTGGCCACAGCGCCAGTAAACCACCTCCAAAAGCTCCTCATACTGGGGTGACTCAGGGGGTGCGAATCCTCGTCGACGCCCACCACATCAACCTCCTTGGTGGAAGACAGAACCCGAACCTGCTCCCCGGGGGTAAGTAGCGCCAGAGCGCGCTTCCGATCCCTGAGAATGGGTGGTGGATCTGGCAGGTGAGGAAGAAGATAGGGACTCGCCTGTCTCCATTCCCTCTGCCAGATCCAGCTGCAAACCCCACGAGCGTGACCGCCGCTCCACCTTGGCGGAAGCAGGACCAACACCGCGGGGAACGCTATCAAAGGCTTCCTCGGCAAAGGGAACCTTCCTGGAGTGGAGAACATACAGGGGAAGCTGCTCTCAAGGGCCGACTCTGCCTGCTCCGCTCCGAGGCAGACAATGCACAAACTGTGTGTATCCCCACCAGTAATGTAATGTGGGCAGGGAGGAACACACAGCCTGAAATGCTGCCTGTCCTTGCCCAGTCTGTGCTTGGTCTTTTGGGGTGCTTTTGACATAATGTAGGGACGAACAACACCAAATAAGACTCACAAACAATGATTGAACTGACACACACAGAGCGATTGCTGAAGACAGAAGGGTATATGCCGGCTTCGCCACACGTGCTTTTATACTTCCTGGTCTCTGATGTCACCCGCCTATGACGTCTCACCCATCCATTGGTCTAATTACACACATGATTTAGAGCCGGTCACGCTGAAGGCGTTCCCAAAGCGTTTTACGAAGCAGCTCGAGTTCCTGAAGAGAAACAAGATAAGAAGCCAATCTCAACAAAATCCATATACACTTTAAAGGATTTGCTGAAAATGTACTCAACCTCAGGATATCCAAGATATAGATGAGTTTGTTTCAGATTTGGAGAAATGTAGCATTCCATCACTTGCTCACCAGTGGATGCTCTGGAGTGAATGGGTGCCGTCAGAATGAGAATCCAAACAGCTGATAAAGACATCACAATAATCCACAAGTAATCCACACAGAAAGGATATCACTACTTCCTTTACATGGCAACACTTTGAAGCACAGTTGATTCCAGTTGGTGAGGCAACGGGAGTCCTCTTAATTAACTTGTTAATCAGCAGTTTTGCATAAGAGCAATTAAAGATTTTCACAGCACACAGCACATATCCTGCTATCATGACATACTCACTGACAGTAAAAACAAGAGAGAGCTCTGTTCTGTGTGATACTGCACTAACATGAACGATTAGCAAATTTGTATTAATAAACAGAGGAGCTTTTTTTGTGGTCGCTGAGATCAAAGAGGTTCAACAAGCTCAGAAGGAAATACATTAATACATTTCTGACATGTACTGGATTGGAGTCTAAAGTGCTAGATGACACGCAGGTGAACAATTGTGGCTATCATGATTTTAGGGTACATTTAGATGACAATGATGTGATAAAACAGAGAAGTTTTTCCTTGTACAGACAACAGACTGTTTTTCATGTACAGACAACAATGCTGTCAAAACGATCCCTGTTTTGCTGTCAAAACGACTTGAAACACTATGTACTATGCATGCCTGGCCAGTAGTAAGCGATGTCTCTTTGTAAAAAAAAAAGGAAAAAAAGATTAAAAAAAAAACGTATGCAAACACATAATACATATGCACAAGACATCACCATTTTTCACAAATGTATGTTTTTGTAGTTTACACAGAGATGACAATGGTATTGTTTTCAAAAACTCACACTTTCAAACCCGTTTTCAAAGGTTTGCATTTTCACACTCCCAAAACGTGGATGAATGTCATGTAAATGAACGGTCAAAATGTAAATGTTTTCCATTTTCGCTTGAAAATGGTGTAGTGTAAACGCTCCTTTTCTAGGTGATCATACTTTTACCTCGCAGACTCTGAAACTTGAGCTTTATATAGGGAGTTGAAACTTTTTTTTTTTTGACTTGATAAGCACTTTTGCATTTTTTGTATAGGAAAGCATTATTCATATTTTCTTCAGAAAATGTACAAATGTAGTTATTTGTGCAATTAGGCAATTTTCATAGTAATAGTGTGCCACAGAAATTTTCCCTTCATTCTCCCTTCATCAAAAAAAAAAAAAAAATAATAATAATAATAAAACATTCATCAAGATTAATAATACAACTAAATGGCTTGTTAGAAGGATTTGTGGTCAAGGGATTCAAAAAATATGATTAGCTTGTTGGTTGCGTTAAGTTTAAATGGAACAATAATTGGATTTGTGTGTTTGACTCTGAATCCAGTCCAAATGGATTTCTGCTGTAAAGGTATGCTGAAACTCATCTGAGAGAACATTAAAGAACTTAAATTGATGAAATATGCAAAACTTTCCTTTGTCCTTGAGAAAGCTCCGTAAGGCATGACAAGAAATTCATTAAGTTAAATCTCTGGGAAAAGCATTACATAACTGTATAGAGGAAGGATTCCAACTCTAAAGTCAGCGCCAAGCACTTACAAAATGGTGATGTTATCAGACATCAATACCATGGTACTTTGATAAATATCTTAGTGCTGAATTTTCATGTGTCAGGATATTTACAAGGAAAAATGTAAGCTGATTTTAAGCTTTAAAGAGCTCTGTGATGTCCAGAGCATTCTCATGGTTAATAGAGTCCATGATAAACTATGTACATGAATCTTAAAATTCTGTTCAAGATACTTAGTCTTCATAGCATCTAACACTCTTAAGGCAAACTTCTGCTAGATCTCATTTCCGAACAAACAGCGTGTGTAGTGTGTTTGAGGGTGATCCGGTCTGTGTGTGTGTGAGTGAATGCACTGAGGGCTTGTGGTTGAGAAGCAAAATCATTTCAGTCTAATAAAAAACAGCTCAAGTGTTGACAGAAGAAGTGCAATCTAGGGATTTTCAGGCACGTGTTCACAACTCTTTCATAGTGTCTAATAGACAAAATGCTTAATTTACATATGAAACTATTGCTAGCCTCTCCGAAATCGCCTGTCCCATCTTTAAATCATATGGTTTGGAAGTTCAACATTTTTTGTTTTTAGTAAATACTGCACTGGACGTACAGTAGATGACTTGGATGCTGCCATCTTTGGTCACTAAGTTCCAGAAGCCAATCACCTGAGTCGAACATGTCATGTCTGTTTACACTACTGGAGCAGTTGCGGCCATTTTTAGCTTGAATGTGCTTCCAGTGTCAGTTGCTTAATAATAATAATAATAATAATTATAATTTCAGAGAGAAGCAATTTCTCAGTTTCTTTTAGCTTAATTTGAAGTACTAAAATAATTAAATAAAAAATAATAACAAAACAACAAAATAGCTAAAACTAACAAAAATTAAAATGACAGAAAATCTAAAATTAAAATTTAATTAAAAAAGGACAAAACAATATTAGTATATCAGTGCTAAAACAACACTGTTTTATATCATAATCATAAACATATTTGTTTGTAGCACCAATAATTTTACCGCTTACTTCACTTAAATTAATTCTCCTATAATATATGTTATTATATGTTATTTATACTTCAAAATTATTTAATCCGAAAACACCTGCATTTTTGAATGGCTGTCAGAGGATAAACATGATTTCTTCTCTCATAGTGGTGTAGTTGCAGCGACTATTGCTGAAGCTAAACAGCCAAATAAGCCACATAAGTTTTTGCAAATCGATTTAGCACAAACATTTGGCTCACACATACTTTTACTACACCTCTTCAAGCACAAATGAGTTTTAGATAGGATGAGAAAGGATCCTTGTACCAAAACCCATCCTCCTGCAACTTTATAGGCCATATATATCCAGCTAACTGCAATATCTGTGCAATTGCACAGAAAACCTCTCTTCTCACACAAAGATATTGTGGTGGTTTCAAACTAGTATACAGACATATTTCAGCGAGTACAAAGACATGACCCTTTCGCTGGTCGCCCTCACTCTCTGCTGTTTGGTTGTTCTCTCTTTAAGATCTCTGCTATATTTCACCACTAACACACTCTGCAAATGATTCCACTGGCTGAAATAATGATGCAGGAACAGTGTGCTATTATCACACTTCACACTAGTTTAAATTCTCCAGAGCAAAGAATAACACAATGTTCAGTTTATAACCAATAATTTTTTTGGCAGGGAGGGATGCATAAATGTCTTGCATTTGTTCATAAAAGCATACCATACTCATTCTGTATTTCAACAAAATGCAGTATATATAATATGAACAGTATTAATGTTTTTGGTATGTTAAATTGTTATTTTTACAAATTATCAATAGAAACTATTATCATAGCATTTATTGTAGGTATAATTTGGTGTTTTACAACATATTTAAAAAAATAGTAGATATACAGTGTAAAGTAAACAGCACATTTTGACACATGAGTTTCTTTCATCTGTTGAACACAGAAGAAGATATTTTGAAGAATGTTGGTAAACAAATTGCCATTGTCTTCCATAGCATGAAAAATTAATAAATTAAGAGAATAAATGAATAAATGTGGAAGTCAATGGCCACCAATTTTCTTCAAAAACATTTTCTTTTGTGGAACTTGACGGTGAGTAAATGATGACAAAATATTATTTTGGATGAACTATCCCTTTAATTGTACCAAAATTGCACTTGTAGCATACTTTAAACCTTAAAAGTTTTTTTTTTTTTAAACTGTACTTTAAGATAATAATATTAATGAAGTAAAAGACCACTTAAGTGAATGTAAAGACAGTTTCTTAACACACTTAAGCATGCATTTAAATAGTGCACTTTGCGATATGTCAATTTTAAAGTTTTACTTTAAAGTACATTAAAAACATCTCAGGTTATGCATGGAACCATGGTTCCTGGAGGGAACGAGACGCTGAATCAAATGCTATGGGAAACGCCTTCAGCGTGAGCGACTCTGAATATCGTGGGCAATCTGTCCAATGGAAGGGCATGACGTCACAGGCGGGGCGACGTAAGTGACCAGGAAGCTATTAAAGCATGTGCTGTGCAGCTGGCATCAGCTTCAAGGAGTGAAGCAAGCGCTGGCAGGGGTGCCGGGAGTATGGCTTCAAGACACAGCGTCTCATTCCCTCGAAGAACCATGGTTACATCCGTAACCTGAGACGTTCCTCTTCAGGAACTCGAGCTACGTCAAATGCTATGGGGAATGAGGTGCCCACACTGCCAGACTTCCAAGTCCCTGTCTAGTGTGTATCTGATGAGCACAGCTAAGATGAGAGAACAGAAGAGCCTGGAACGGCTCGCATATCAAGGCCATAGAACCTCACAAAGGTGAAAGGCATGGACCATCCCGCAGCATTGCAGATGTCCTGCATTGATGCACCTGCTAAGAAGGCCTTGGAGACCACCATACCCCGTGTGGAGTGAGCCTTGACTCCCATCGGTGAGGGGAGGTCAGAGCACTCATAGGCCAGGTTGATAGCCTCAACTCTCCACTGGCTAAGGGTCTGCTTTGTCACAGGGAGACCCCTTTTGACAGGACCATGGCACACAAGCAGTTGTGACAATGGCCGCCACATAAACTTTTAAGGTCGA
The DNA here is from genome assembly GCF_018340385.1 of Cyprinus carpio. Taxonomy (NCBI): domain Eukaryota; kingdom Metazoa; phylum Chordata; class Actinopteri; order Cypriniformes; family Cyprinidae; genus Cyprinus; species Cyprinus carpio. The sequence goes on along the minus strand of NC_056590.1, from coordinate 15,380,753 downwards.
ATGGGTCAACCTTGCAGAGAACCTGGCTTGTAAGAACTCCAGAACTGTACCAACTGGGCAGTTAGCTGGGTCAAGCTGGCGGTCTCTGCAAAGTTTCCACCTCATGGCATACAGTTTCCTCGTTGAGAGAGCTCTGGATTGGAAGATGGTCTCAACAACCTTGGTTGAGAGACCGAATGCTATGAGCTGTGCCCCCTCAGGGGCCACACCCACAGTTTCCATAACTCTGGGCAGGGATGTATTATCGTACCCCACATCTGCGAGAGTAGATCTGTTCTGACTGGAATCTAACACGGAGAGCCATCGAGAAGTGAGATCAGATCTGAGAACCATACTCGGCCCAGCCAGAACGGGGCCACTAATAATAGCCGAACCCCGTCCCGGCGTACTCTCGCAAGAAAACCATACAGACGAAACCCCAGCCAAGTTTGCACCATAGCATCCAGTCCCAGGGGATGCTGGACGAACTAGAGAGAACCAGAGGGGACATTGCGATGTCTCCTGAGTCGCAAAGAGGTCCACCTGAACCTGGCCAAACATTTTCCATATCTGCTTCACCACCTCAGGGTGAAGCATCCATTCCCCGGACCTCGGCCCCTGTCTCGACAGGACGTCTGCTCCCACATTGAGATGTCCAGGTATGTATACTGCTCTGAGTGTCCTGGGACCACACAAGGATCTGGTGCGCCAGCTTGTACAAGGGCCGCGAATGCTTTAAAGCATGACGTAGACTTATTTTGATGTGATGACATACTAAAGCACACTTTAAGTACTTCATTATAATTTCAATTGTAGTGGGTTATTCGATATTACATGTTGTTAATATACTTTAAATATGCTAAAATGCAACTTCATAATTACAAATGTGTATTACAAATACAGTATATTTAAATAGATGGCATACAAGTTCCAGTTCATTTAATGTATAAAGTGTACTATTTTAACTTTATAGCCAAGTAATGTTCACTAATAATAAGTTGCTAGTTAAATCTTGAAAGTTTGAGCCGTAATGATGGTAATATTTCTCAATTTCTGTCTCTGAACTTAATTTAAACTCATCCTGGAGCAAGTCATGTTTTTTTGTTAAAACTGAGGCACTTACAAACTGAATCAAATGATCTCTGGAGGCAATTTAATATCTTACACGTGGAATAAGTGATTCATGTGCCAACATAAGTGATTCAAGCTTTTAAAACGGTTTAAAACTCCTAAATTATTCCCTCAGATGTCTAATTAAACCTCTCTGCCTTTATCAGTCAAATGAAAAATCAGAATGCTGAAGATCAGACAACATGTTCTCATTAAAATGTAAATGCATTGTCTTTCTGTGCTGGTGCTGTTCAGATCGTGTTTTGGCTTGTGTGAGGTTGCCTGAACTTGCCCCACCACATGAGCAACCCAACCTCACTTCATTTTTTTTTTTTTCAGCCTCCATCCCCTGCCTCTTACCTAACACTCAACATTCATGTTCCCGTGGGATGAGCACAGGTCTGCTCCTGTCTACCATCTGTATTGATCTGCTCTAACATGCATCTGTTTGCTCTTCAGTTGGTGTTCTGCTTATACCTGCCCAAACACAACCTGACACACACACACATGCCTACAGGTTGCTCCATGTCCATTAAAGGGGACATCGGATGGAAAATTCACTTTTACATGGTGTTTACACATAAATGTGTCTTAGAAGTGTGTGGATACAACCACTCCACAATGATAAAAATTCATCAACTCCTTTTTTTAATCCCCCCAAAAAACCTAAACAGTCTAAATTATCAAACTGTTTTGACTTTCTGAGCAATATGACATCATACAGCTCAGGCCCCACCTACAACCGCTGATGGACTGTCATATTAGCATATCCCTGCCCTCAGCCAGTTGTACGCTGTCTGCCATTTTCTCTCAAACTGCTGTAGCGACAACAATGTCTTGTAAGCAATGCAGGTGTTTTGTAGTTGGATGTAAAAAGTGAACACAAGGCATGAGGAGTGCTTTTTTTTTTCCACGTACATGTTAACAAATGAGTGCATTAAACTGGGAACAGGAGCACTACGTGTGTGAATACACACACACACACACACACACACACACACACACACACACACACACACACACACACACACACACACACACACACACACACAAATAGGAAGAGTGGGGCAGGGTGAGCAGAAGCTCATTATGATTAAGGTAAAAATGGGTGTTGTTTTACACAACCACTGAGGAATTTTAACCAAAGTATGTTACATGAAGACCCTAAAGAATCATACCAACTTGTGTAAAAAGGGCATCTGATGGCCCCTTTAAAGCCTGCCACTGTATCTGCCCATTGAGACCTTCAGGGATAAAGTCATCACCAATATAATATCCAAATTTCCCAGGCAATATATTGTCACATGGTGTCCGGGCTCTGACAGGCCCTGAAACACAATCCCAATCATGTTGACATCATGAAAGATTAAAGGGGACATACAGCAGAAACATCTGCCCTCTTCTCATTACGTAAGAGTGACCAATGAAATGGCTTTGAATTTGACATGAACCATATGTCCAGAAGCCAGATTTATTTTTAAACCCATTACATATTCGTTTGTCCTAGGATGATAGATAGATAGATAGATAGATAGATAGATAGATAGATAGATAGATAGATAGATAGATAGATAGATAGTGACAGACAGATAGATAGATAGATAGATAGATAGATAGATAGATAGATAGATAGATAGATAGATAGATAGACAGATAGATAGATAGACAGATTCACACTGTGGATGGTAAATTATCCAGGATACTTGAATCTCTCTCTCTTTGTCTTTATCTGCTTCTGCGCTCAGCAAAAATCTTTGCTGCACTTTCAGGATTTTGAGACTTTCATGTGCAGCTGGGTATTTGTGCAGAGACACACAACACGGCTCAGTGAGACTGATGATCTAGCATAATAAAGTGCTGAATCCTGACCAATAATATTAGCACCGAAATCACAAAAACTTACTTTAGGCTAAGTGAGACATTTCAGTGTGAAGATACTGAAAACATTTAACCAGTTGTACTGTAGAGAAAGAGTCTAATTATATGCCCAGGTTTTAGAGATACTAAAACCTCTCTTTCTTTCTAGCAAAAATATCAAATTAAAGTTTTCAAAAGCAAATATCTGGTGCATAAGCAAGCCAACTGCATTTCCAGAGGAGTCATGTCTCTTGAGAATCATCATGCTTCATGAACTGTTTGCATATTCACAATGTACTGAGAGGCTGTGTGCTAAAACGTCCAATTAGTTTTACAATTATAACACAGTTCTCATACAGAAACCCAAAGAACACTCTGATATGCCTCAGAGTAATATCTTAGTCAATCTGGAGTCATTTGAAATTAGTGAATACTCAATGCAGGGCAGAATGGGGTGGAGATTGTGGGCAAATGTAACACATTTGATGCCCCTTACTCAGCACATGCTCAGTAAAGATTTATCTCTTCTTGACTAAAATATTTGTGATTGTTTCAATTAAAGGGTTAATTCACCCGAAAATGAAAATTAGGCTGCATTTTACTCACCCCGAGGCATCCTAGGTATATATGACTTTGAATCCAGTCGGAGTTATAGTAAAAATTGTCTTTGATCTTTCAAGCTGTTTCGTGGCACTCAATGGGTGTTGCATTCCTTCAGTCCAAAAGACGTGAAATAAAAAGCGCCCTTCCATAAAATATTGTCTCACATGGCTCCGGGGGTGAACAAAGGCCTCCTCTAGCGAATCGTTGCGTTTTTGTAAGAAACATATCCATATTCAAAACATATTAATCACTTTAATCTTGATTGCGCTCACTGTTGTAAAATAAGCAGTTCTGGGAGCATGACATATGAGGTCAGTGTTGTGCATGCGCTGGCGAGTCTCGTGAAAACCAACGTTTGTTTACAGGATCAAAAGAAGCAAAATTTCCTTACTTTAAGCACAGGAAAATCAGTCTCCTCTTGGCTTATATCGAAATCCTCTGACATTCTTCTTTACAAATCCTCATTTTGTACTTCTAATTAGTGACCGTTGTTTTGTTTTGATCTCTCCGCTGAGTTTCCTTGTGCGTCACTTCTGAGCAGCCCATGCGCAAAGCTGATCTCATACGTAATTCCCCCGGAACTGCTTCCATTTTCAACAATGAGAGCAAGCTAGATTAAAGTGATTATTAAGTTTTGAATATGGCTATTTTTCTAACAACACTTTTTTCATGGAAGGGTGCTTTTTATTTCAGGTCTTTTGGACTGAAGGAATGCAACACCCATTAAGTGCCATGAAACAGCTTGAAAGATCAAAGAATATTTTAAATATAACTCAGACTAGATTCGTCTGAAAGAAGAAAGTTGTATACACCTAGGATGCCTTGGGGGTGAGTAAAACACAGCCTAATTTTCATTTTTGGTTGAACTAACCCTTTAATGAGTAATTTCCAACATAACACAATGATTTAGAGAAGTTTAGTTTCAAAGTAATACATATTTTATGTACAAATTGCTGGTTAAAAGTAACATAAATGAGACACACTAAGACTGTGATAGCATGAAATTTCATCATGGCTGTGAGGCAATTATAACACTAGTTATGAAATAAAAAAATAATAATAATCATTGAGTTGATTACTTTTTTAAATTGCTTGATGAACATTTAGATTAGCAGAGTTTTGATCAACAAGCAGATCAATATCATTTAGTAAAAAGGACTGAATCCATTTCAAGTAGTCATAATGTTGACAGATAATAGAATTTAAATTATATAGCAATGAAAAAACAATCCAGTAGCATTCATAAATATTCATTTAAGAAAACTCAATATAAATCATAAAAACTGCCCTAAGCAATGTACCATTTGAAATAGAAATGGTCTTGAATATAAAATAGCTGGATGTCAATAAAAGGTATAGAAATGAATGTGTTAAGTAGCTCTGTTCTGTGTTTTGTGTTGCTGTGCTGCTATATGCTCTATATATGTCATGCTATCTTTGACAGAGCATTTGCATATGTCTGGTGTTGGCACAAACAATAATTTTTTGCAAATGTTCAGAATCCCCTCACTTAGCATGAAAATATAGGCCATTACAAGCATTAAATTGGATATAAGCACCATAAATAAGACAGACGCTAAAACTTTATAACTAGATGGGCTGAACAATATTTTGACCAATATTCATAGTGGTTATTTTCAAGTAAGTCTTTCTTTCAAATAAAACAGTTTGTTGCTAATACAGTTTTAAATAGCACTGTTGAAATACACCTGTGACTTGTGTGCTCTGTATCTCATGCCACTATGAGACAACTACTGAATTTAAGTTGTTAAAACAGTGTTATGTATTTTCTGTCCATTTTGGACAAGGCTCTTGGTCGCATCTGTGTGGTATCTTCAGACCTTTGCCGTCAAAAGCTGACATTGCAGTTAATCCAAAAATACTTAAGAATGCTAAAAAACATGAGGAACCTGAAGGTAAAATAAGAACATAACAAGTGAACATACCCTTGTTTTTCTATCATTATGGAGATATTTATTTCTATTGTTTGACATTGAACTAATAAAATATATTCACCTCTTATTATTTAACCAACCCTCACATTTTGACATTTTCTCAAAGACTTTATTTATTTTGTTTATGAAGCCATTTTCCTTGCAGGGACCATTAGCTGCTCCCCACAATGTGAGTTATTTTAGGACATTTGAATGAAAGGCAAAATACCTTCTTCGCAAACACATACACTTTTCTTAATTGGACTGAATTAAAACTGTATTATATAAAACACCAATTTCATTTCAAGTATTTAAGATGAACATGCACCAGAGAGACCCAAACTGTATTGGTGAATTTTAGAAGTTCACACTGACATCTTTTTGTTTAGGCTGGTGTTTGTCTTAGTTTTGTAGATGTCTCGGTTTTCCTGATTTACTTGCTTGCAACCCAAGAGGACTAGTCTTTGATTTCACATAACTTATTAACAGAAGTGAAGCACTGTAACTCTTTCCGTTCATTCACATTTAATGAGCTCTCTGTGGAAGCTGATCCCGATTACACTAATATTGGCAGTGTTTCCTCACAACTTTATCAACATTAAAAGCCAAAATATAAGCTCTTATAGTGTGCTGTTCATTATGAACGAATGCCATACAGATCAAATGAGTTTCAGTCAATTCACAAAACTACTATTACTGCCCTGAACCGGTTACTTCCTGAGAGCCAGCTCAATAGAATGATTAGTTCAAGAATCGAACATCACTATTTACTTTGATACTGAAGATGATTTGTTCACGTTCATTTAACTGCCTGAACAAATGGCACTTTAACCCACCAAAAGGGGAGGAGCTGACTGCTATATAAGTCAGCTCAGAGTGCCATTCATCAGAATTTTTCTCCTTCAGCGATGAAGAAGATCATCTCCTTGTTGGACTCTGAAGAGAGCCAAAAGCAAAACAAGCCAAAGCAAGAAGCTCAGCTCGCTGCTCTCCATAGAAGAGCCCCAGCAGAGGAAGATAGCCTAGCAAGCCTAACCCTGTGGCCATCTGGCGACTATAAGACCACATTTCTGTGCAAATTCCCTGCAACGTTGTTGCACATGTTGCGCCGCGAGTGTGGCTTGTGCTGGGCACCCCTACACGCCTCACACGGGCACAGTGAGTGTGCCGCTTGTCTGGGCCGTGCCCACGCTGAGGCTGTGCTCACTGAGACAGACTGCTTTCACTATAAGAGCATGAGTCTCACCTTGCTATGCTTGTGGATCGCCTTCTTTAATAATGGCGGCCCCGCCCCTCCTGCTCTCTCATTTCTTCCCTCCCAGCTGCCTTTGAGAACAATAACGTGGAGACACGGGGCTGAGCAACCAGGCTTGAGTGACTTCACGGTGGCACAGGTCCGGCGTGCTTTACTCTCCCCGCAGCATTTTGATCCGCAATCATCTGCAACAAGTGGTTTGACCTTTTTAGGCAGATCAGAAAAGAATGCTGTCACCAATGATTCCATATTACTGACAGCTTTAGATTCGAATGCGCTGCTTGTCTGGGCAACACCCACGCCAAGGCTGCACTCACTAAGGCAGACTGCTCTCACTACGAGAGAATGATTCTTGCCCTTCTTTAGATCGGAGGATTGGGTCTGCTCTGGAGAGGATCCTGACACCTTTCTCCACAATAAATATTCACGGGCCTGTGCAGAGAGCAAACTGATTCTCATCCTCACCGGGTCGTGGAGAATCTCGGCTTAGGTCCACTCGGACAACATGACGGTGGTAGCCTTTATAAATCATCAAGGCAGTCTCAGGTCAGGCTCCCTTCATAGGTTTCTGTGACGCCATCTTTTATGGGCACAGTGCAGTCTCCTCTCATTGAGAGCAGTTCATGTGCCTGGCAGACTGAACCACAAAGTGGACATGCTGTCCAGGGACAATGTAGCACCAGGGGAATGTAGACTACATCTCCAAATGGTTTAAATGATCTGGTCTGTCTTTCCAATTTACTTTTCAAATCAGTGAGATCCCCTGCCCCACAAATGGCCCAGCGTGAGCTTGTATGCCTTTCCCCCGATTGCCCTGCTTCCTCAGGTCATCAGACAGGTCAGGGAAGTCAGATGCTTCTGGTGGCCCCACTCTGGAGGAATCAGATGTGGTTCCCTGTGTTGATTCAGCTGGTATTGGCAGCCCCTTGGCCGATACTATTGAGGACAGACCTCCTCTCTCAAGCGAGAGGCATGACTTGGCATCCCCTACATGTTTGAGCCCTCAACGGGAACCTTTACAGCTCCAGGCGAGTGTGACTAGTACCATTTTGCAGGTTAAAGCCTAGTTTATGTGATGCCTCTACACCCTTAAATGGCCAGTCTTTTCTGACTGGTGTGCAGTACAGAAAGAAGACCTATCCTCTTTTGACTTGTCATCCATGTTAACTTTTCTGCAAGAGCTGCTGGATAAGGGGCGCATCCCTTCCACGCTCAAGGTATATGTGGTAGAATGCCCTCCTTTTGGCATTAGCATCTGTCAAGCAAGTAGGTGACCTGTAAGCACTGTCAATTAGTGCTTCATACCTTGAGTTTGGGCCTAATGACTATAAAGTTGTCCTCAAACCAAGACATGGCCATGTGCCTAAGGTGCTCTCAACCCCGTTCAGAGCACAGGTCATTACCCTTCTCGCTCTTCCTAATTCAGAGGATGAGCAGGTTCCCAATCCACTTTGCCTGGTTCGGGCTCTTAGAGTGTATGTTTAGTGCTCTGGCCCGTTTCGGCACTCAGAGCAGTTCGTAAGCTTCAGAGGCCACTCTAAAGGGCTGCCAGTTTAGAAGCAGAGACTATCTTGTTGGATAGTTGATGCTATAGCCCTGGCTTATGACTCAGAGGGCTTTCAGTGTCCTATTGGGGTGAGGGCTCACTCCACCAGAGGAATGGTGATATCTGTGTGGCTGCTGGCTGGTTGGCGCCTTCAACCTTCACTAGATTTTACAACTTAAATGTCCCTTCCCTCCAAACACAGATTTTTGTCTGCTTAATTTACCTAATCTCCTCTGTAAGCCGAAAAGTTTCTGTTATGTAGTCCCCAGCCTAGTGGCTTGGGTCTCATAATTAACTTATGCTTTTTAAGGAGCCCTCATTATGGCCACTTCGAGGCTGGGCTTGCTTATAGCACAGAGTATTGGTTGCATTCCCCAAAAGCGTTCAACGCAATGGTAGAGACAGTTCGAAAGAGAACGCTCCGGTTACTCACCTAAAGATTCTGATGAATGGCACTCTAAGCCGACTTATATAGCAGTCGGCTCCTCCGCTTTGGTCTAGCTGAAGTGCCATTTGTTCGTTATACGAACATGAACAAATCAGGCTTCAGGATCAAAGGAAACAGGAGTTTCCCCATAAGCGTTCAAAGCAATTCTCGTTCCAGTTTTTAGCTAGTTTCTCTGATGTCTGCTCCCTTGCTAATGTACAAAGTTTCTAATATTTGTGGACTGTTGTCAGCGACAAGCACAAAAACAACAATTTATGCTTTCCTATATTTATAAAGACTGATGTTTCTATTCATAGCAACTATATATGGGAACACTGTTATTTCCAAGGCTCTCCACCAATGACAAAGTCATTTTCTTATCACCTTGAATGCTGCTTCCAGAGTGACTGAGTAAATGCCAGACTAGGCTGGCCAATGGCACGCTGGCACAGGCTGAATTGCTTTGTATCGCACTCAGCTGGGCATCATGCCCATTGCTTTTGCCAGCAGTGCCCACACACAGGTTTAAAACACTCATCCAAAATAGCCCTTCATCTGTATTAGGGGCTCATGCATACAATGATGCATAAATATTCCTATTGTGTGTTTGTCTATGATTGTTGCCCTGCTTGCCAATAAAGAACAATGTCTCTTAGACGTTCAGGCAAACATACAATTACTCACCCACACATGCACGTACAAGTGCTGGGCTTCATGCTGAAGGCAGGCTGGTGTGGGTGGCTCTGTGCCAGTGCTGCTGCCGCTGTGGCGGCCCCACAGGAAGAGCCCGGGTCGCTTCCTCCTGTCTCACAGCTCCAGCAGATGTCCTGCAGACGTGAAGATCTGAGTGACACACCTCTCCAAAAAATGTATTTATATTTCATCAGTGGCAACAACACCCTGTTAATTGTTATGTTTCATATTCCCTTGTGAAAAAGACTTTAGCATACTTATTACAGAAGTAATATACTCTAAAGAATATGCTTAACAAAATGCAATTGATTGCTTATTAATTAATTAAGACAGTTATTGCATGTTAATTGCAAAATTGTAAAAAGATTGAATTTATAATAAATGCAACTAGCTGAAATTTAGAGTGCTTTTTTGACCCATTAAGTAAGACTTAAGTACATCTTTATTTATAATATCACAATTACTTATCTTTGAAATATGGTTAAAGTGTACTGATGAATGTACTGACAAACATTTACAGTAAACTAAAATATACTTTATTGTAATTTCTATTGAAACCATGTATTTAAGCCACATATTTAGTACATGAAATTTAATACATTTAAAATATAATAACCAAACCCTTTAAATGTAATATCAAATAACACCACAGATAAAATTATAATGAAGTACATTACATGTAATTTAGTATGTTAGTCAACACATTAAAATAATTGTACTTCTTTAAAGCATTACAAAATATGATTGAAAAAAAATATGTTAAATGTACTTTTAAGTAAAACTTTTAGTTTAAGTGTTAAGAAACAATTATGAAAGTGAACTCTCTTTAAGTACACCTATAGCTTTTATCTCATGAATGTTATATTATAGGCAAGTACAGCTCTTAAAAATATACTTTTTAGGTAACACTACACTTTTAAGGTTACACTACTTTCAAGTACACTACAAGTGCATGTTCAATACAATTAAGTGCACTTATTTTTTCATAAGGGCTATAGATTCTCATTACTATTATTATTATTATTATTATTATTATTATTATTATTATTATTATTATAGAAAAAGAAAGAGATAGTTCACTCATAAATTAACATTTTATCATTATTTACTCACCCACATGTTGTTCCAAACCTCTGACTTGATTTCTTCAGTGGAACACAAAAATACTCTTTTCAGTATAAAGCAACTGAATAAGAAGCTTTAAAAAGAAAATAGAAGTACCATGAAAGCGCTCATAAAAGTGATCCATACAACTTCTGCTCTATATCTGAATATTTTTAAGCTATTTGAAAGTTCTGTGTCATTTGTCACGGATAACCTTTCCTTCTCTTGCAAACTGAGTCAGTGAGAATAAGATCAGTCTGATTTGTGAATGAATCATTTACAAATGTTTTGTGAACTGGATTAACTCATTCACTGAAAATATTCAAACTGAGAAGAAAAACGCTGCTACCTCAAGGCGGTAATCATGACTGAATAAAAATAGCAAAACACACACTTGGAATAAAGTTCATGAATTAGACTACTCAAGACAATTGAATTGTCCAATTTGCATTCAAGTACAAATTAAAAAAGACACCAATTGTAAATAGATACATAAGTAATAAGTTATCCAATTACGACAATCCAAGAATATTTTCATTGAATAACAGTCTCAAAATAACAGCTTGTTCTTCACATTGAACTAACATATTGCCTCAGAAGACTTGAAAATTCTCTTTTGCTGTTCCATGGTAGAAAAAACGTACATAAGACGTATGACAATAGCATAATTATAGTTAAGACGCTAACTTAATATACAAGCATAATATCAATAATTCTCATTTGTATAAACAAAATCATTTTTACCTAGTTAATAGCCCATAGGAATAGCAACAGAATGATGCCCTAAGAGCATCAGATGAGATTTGCTTTCTTCAAATGTTCATGTTTCTAGGTCAGTTCCAACGACATCCAACCAAACTGAACAAAACACTCACGCTCATCTGCCTGACTGAGCAGGTAATATATGCTTACTCTTTATTTAATCTTTTTTTTTTTTTTTTTTTTTCAATTTTTATGAAAGCCAGAGCTGAAGGACAGTAAGGCAAAATTGATTCATGCAGCCTTAACATAAGAGTGTGCACTCAGATATTAACTGAGTAATAATGCTCATTATCTATGACCAGACAATGACACTCATAAAGTTGCAGATAGGGTCATTTTCTGGGAACAGACCCGTGCAACGGTACATGCAGATGGTATAATTTATGCTTTAATTAAGTGCCTAATCACAATCCTGATTAAAAAGCTGTCATTGGAAAAATGGTATAATTGAATTAGCTCTCTATAAGCGCATTCATCTTTAATGTTATTAAGTAGATTAAATATTATTCTAGCACAGAAAAAAAGCTGAAGTACTATTTGTTTATCTTACACAGAGAACACACCGTGAGAGAAAAGGTACAGTAGATGATGGTACAAATCTTGCCCTTTCTATTAATGTACCTTAGAAAGTAAACAAAAGTCCTGTTGTAGTATTTCAGATATATATTCTTTGTCATTAAAGGTCATTTTTGTATTTATAATACATTCAACAAAATAGGAAACTTTTTTGTTAACATTAAAATTACACTAGTATTTTATTTTTATCATAATGATAACTTTAAATAATCTCGCCACAAGCACAAATATTAGCATGGGATCTGATGAATTCTGTAATGATAATAGCTGTTTGCTAAAATTGCATAATTTGGTACAATAACAATGACATTTCAGAAGATTGTAAAAAATATGAAAAATTAACTTCAAGCTGACATCCTCATAAAAGCTAACTGTCAATCCCTCACTGAGCAATGGCTAAATTTGTGCTCTTTTACAAGTGAATTTTCTTGCTATTTTGTAAATAATCACATACTGTACAGTATACATGACATTCCTGAAGTCGATCAGAGCACATATCTGAAACTTAATTGATGTATTGATTGATTGTACAATATTCAAAGTGAGTTTGACTTTTTGGTTAACTATTGAAAGAGTTTGTGTCACAGATGTAGAACACACATGAGCACTAAGATGAAGGCAGAAGGTAGTCTTTAATAAATCCACAGGCAAATAATCCACATTAAAGAGGACTGCAACAACACATTCAACTTAGACGAGACCTGACAACAATGAACAGAAACAGAGCAACTTAAATACACCTGAACTGAATGATGAAATGACAACCAACACAACAAGGATATATGTGCAAACTGAAACAAAGTCCAAACTACTCCAAGTGATATTGTGACAGTTTGTCCCATTAGAGCAGGGGAGTCCAATCTTGCTCCTAAGGGGCCACTGTCCTGAAGAGTTTAACTCCAACCCCAACACACCTGAACCAGCTAATCAAGGTCTTACTAGACATACTACTGTAGAAACTTACAGGGAGGTTTGTTGAGGCACATTGGAGATAAACTCTGCAGGACACCGGGCATCCAGGAGCCAGTTTGGTGACCCCTGCGTTAGAGGCTCATGTACTGTGAGCATGTGCTGCCCTCATCAGGCCAACAGCTTTCAGTATCGTTTAACTCAGTCCTACACAAATTCGCATATGTTGTACTTTTCATTTAGGTGCATGAAAACCTTTACAATCTAATAAGATAAGAGCTCAATCATGCATTTCTTCCATATCAAGGATCAGAGTACATCGGCTTTAGGCTACAAAAGATCTATTTTATTATCAGGGTACATTTGGTTCTTATGGACAGGAGCTATAGGATGTATCTGGATCAATCTAAAGGATCAATCTGTATGAAATTGGATTAAAATTCCAGTTATGATCATTTTCTCTACATCTCAGAGGGCTAAATATCCATTAAGATATGAGAACTGACTGAAATGAACAGTGTTAGGGAAAGTTACTTTAAAAAGTAATACATTACAATATAGCGTTACTTCCTAAAAAAAGTAACTAATTACGTTACTTAGTTACTTTTTATTGAAAGTAATGTGTTACGTTATTTATGTGTTACTTTTTAAATCTGGGCTGGGCTTGCTTGTTTGCTTTTAATATAAAAACATTATATTTCTGGCAAATGTGAAAGCCCTTTCACACCAGAAGCCTCAGGCTGAATGAAATGTAAATTCACGTCTGAACAGTAGAACACAGAAGAAGAAATTTCAACACTCTTCAGCAAAAAAAAAGAAGAAATGTTAGTTTATCTTGTAATTTCTGCTTAGTATGTCTGAATTGCATCGTTGAAGGTCAGCAGCATATTAGTTAATAAAATGGGATGTATATTTGTATTATTTAACATATTTAATTATTGCAGCTTTGAGTCATATTCTGAGTTGCTTTTTACTGTTTTTATTCATTTTGAGGAAAACTAAATCTGATTTTTTTTTTTTCATAAGTGAGATAAATTAATGAATGTTCACATTTATTCTAGAACTAAATTATGATCTTACTCCCGATTTCTCTCAACATGGGGACAGGAGAGCTTTCAATCAATAAATGGGGAAAAAAAAGTAACTGGTGTTACTTATTTGAAAAAGTAATGCATTACTTTACTAGTTACTTGAAAAAAGTAATCTAACTGCGTAACTCGCGTTACTTGTAATGCATTACACCCAACACTGGAAATGAATGAGAAAGTGGACTAAATGGCAGTAGTCAGGATTTGACAAGGACTTTAGAGAGGAGAGAGTGTCTTAGATGAGGGACTTCAAAAATTTTCAGACATTCATTATGGGTTTGGATCATGTGAAACTCAATCGCATCTTCTGTGCACGTGCTTCACAGCAGATTTGTAAGGCACATGAAAGCAGGTTTCATCTCAGTACAGAGATAAATGATTTATTAAATTATATAACTGAGGAATTAATTAATTCTATCTAAACATTTCATACAGCAATCTTTTTTCTTTCTTTCTTTTTTTTTTTAATTTGCGTGTGAATGTAATACTGTACTTAACCACTAGATGGTATAAAAGGCTGATGAATTGTGTTATTTGACCCAGCCATGTATTCTCCAGCTGATCTTCATAAAGCTGATTTATATAGGGTTTTTTATTTGTTTATTAGGCAACACATAGCAACATGAAAAAAAGAACACTAACAATGGCTCACAACCAGACAGAATACCCTAGCAAACTTCAAGCTTTTCAAACTGTTTTAAAAATTCAGGCCATGGTTTGTCAAACCAAAATCAAAGTTTGTCTTTGAAAAATGTTAATTTTCTGGTTTAATATTGGTATTGGTATTGCTATTGATAGTAAGTCTCACAAAGCCAATGAATGCAGACACAAACTGATAGAGCAATCAGAGGAATCAAAGTCAGTCAATTAAAATACACTACCATTCAAAAGTTTGGGGTCAGTAAGACTTGTATTTAAAGAAATCTGTACTTTTATTCAGCAAAGACAGAGAACTCATCAAAAGTCAGCACATTAGAATTTCTGAAGGATCATGTAACACTGAAGGACTGGAGTAATGATGCTGAAAATTCAGCCTTGCATCACTGGAATAAATTACATAAAAAAATAAAAACATTTATTTTAAATTGTGTAATAATATTTCACAATATTACTGTTTATACTGTATTTGATCAAATAAAGCAGCCCTGGTGAGCATAAGAGGCTTCTTTCAAAAAGATCTTACCAGCCCTGAACTGTTGAAAGGTAATGTTAAAACAATTCCAGTAGAGGCTTCATTTACATGAAAGGATGAAAGTGTATATTTTCACTAAAACACTCCCCAATAGAGCTCATGATATTCATTAAACTGGAAGGTACAGTATTAGGAAAACTAAACATCTTTAATCCATCTACTGTATGTGGGCAGGCAGTGGTTTTTACAGACACAGTTAGATGATTGTCATAGAGAATGGTGATCAGGGCCATCGTGCCTTACCAATTTAGCTTCTCAGAGTAATGCTATTAAAAACAATCAGGTGAGTGTTTGTGGAAAAATACAGCTTTTTAGAAGAAGTACCAGTTTGCTGTGTGTTCTGTTGTTTCTAAGGTGTGGGTGGTGAATCGTGGTCATTTACAAAGACGAGACAGAACCATGTAATGAAATCCAAACAGAATAACAAAATGCTTCAGGGAGCAGAGTTAAGTGTTGGACACAAAGATCTCTGTTAAAGCTGCTTAAATCAGCATGTTTAGTTTACATCCCAGCCTCCCTGATGATGTGAGACGACTAATTATCTATGTGTATGTGATTATGTGATTACTAAAACATGCACCTGCAAAGACTGAGAGGATTCATTTGCTCTCACTTGTATGTTTTTATACAATCTGCTCATGCCCTATTTAGATTAGGTTTAGGGTTAGCACCTTCATGCTTGTGCTACTTAATGTACAGATTCATATGGAAGCCCATTTCTATGGAAGCCAATTTCTGCACAAAAAAAAAAAAAAAAAAAAAAAAAAAAAAAATGAATTGTGACTTTTTATCTTGCAATTCTGAGTTTATATCTCACATCTCCACACGTTTTCCCTCACAGTTTCTGAGAAAAGGTTTTTTTTTTTTTTTTTTTTTTTTTTTTCATAATTGTGAGATACACTGTAAAAAATGTTTCTGCAATTAATTATAACAACTTAACATTTCTTGAGATAACGTTAATATCCAGCTAAACTAAAGTTAACTTAACAAATCATTTTAAGCACGAACGCTTTCTTTTTTAAGTAACAACACGTATTATTACTTATTCAAATGCTGGATTTTAGGTTGTGATAACTAATAACATCAATCATTTACAGTTTATAAAGTCAGAATAGCAAGATATAAAGTCAGAACTGTGAGTTAGAAAGTCAGAATTTCAATATAAACTTGCAATTAAGAGAAAAAAGGTCTGAATTGTGAGATAAAAAATTCAGGACAGAAAAAAAAATCAACTGCATGATGTAAAGTCCGAACTGAAAGATAATCTCAGATTCAAACTTGAAATATTAAGAAAATTGTGTCAGAATTCATAGTTTATATCTAGAACAATTCAAGATTGCTAGATAAAAAGTTGCAACTACCTTTTTTAATTATTATTATTATTATTATTATTATTATTTAATATCAGAAATGCAAGGAAAAAAGTCAGAATTGTGAGATAAAGAGTCACAGATGATCTTTTTTTTTATTTAATTTTATATTTATTCCATGGAGGAAATGGGCTTCCATAGATTCAAACTAAATTGTTACGTCATAAAGTAGCTTTCTCATGAGATCTAGTTGGAAACTCTACATTCCAGTTTATGAAGTATGTGTGCAGAGGTAGAGCTAATCTGCCTTTAATCCTCTAATTGAGTCAGTTCAGTAACCACTGCCTGAGATTTGGTATTAAACACACATGCTCTCTCTCTAACACACACACACACACACACAAACACACACACACACACACACACACACACACACACACACACACACACACACACACACACACACACACACACACACACACACACACACACACACACACACACACACACACACACCCCATCTTACCTCCCTTTAAAATGCAGCCATGTGTATCTCTCTGTCTTTGATATAGTCACTATTCCTGCACTTTCTCATCTGCTTTCACCCCACAACTGCTCTCTCTCTCAAGCGTTTCAATTCCCATCCACTCCCTCTGTCTTCCTTTTCAGTTCAGTTTCAACTCTCACTTGACCTGTCAAAATGTTCCCTTCCTCTGTGTCCTGCCCCAGTGTCGTCATTTGTTCCTGCTCTCAAAGTAACAACAAATCCAAAACAGCACCAAACTGAAAAGAAAGATCCGTCATCATGTCATTCCAAATCTATATGACCTTCTAACTTCTGTGGAACACAAAAGATATTTAGCATAATGTTCATGCAGCACTTTTACATATAATGAAAATGAATGAGTCACCAAAAGGTCACCTTTTCAAACATTTTTCATTTTTGACTTAATTTAAACAGCTCTGCTCAGACTCCTTTTTAAGGTCCTTAAAGTACAACCATTGTTCATCGATATTGCTTTTCAAGGTTGTTTTTGAGTGTGGTGATTTAGGTAAGTCCCTCATGATGTGTGAGAGTCGTTGTTTGAACCCTGCTCTAGTAATGCAGTTACTGGGTTAGATTTGATCATGGCCAGCCATTAAAGCACAGAGCGTGTTGTGAGTGCTGTATGATGCTGTCTGGCTGAAGATGAAGGCTGGAAAATATTGATAAATAATGCTTTTGATAAGGATGGCAGATGTGCGCACTTCACATCATAGTCACAAAAGTCATAAACTCATGAGTAAACAAAAGAAGGACAGTTTTGTATGGAAGCCAGTTTCCACCCAGAAAATAAATACATACATACATACATACATACATGAATGAAAAGGTAATTGCTACTTTTTATCTCACAATTCTGACTTTTTTCCCTTGAAAAATTATGCGTTTATATTTCAAAATTGTGATTTTTTTTCTTACAATTCTTGAGATATAAACTTGCAAATTCTGTGAAGGAAGGTCTTAATTGTGAGATAAAAATTCACAATTGCGAGAAAATTAAGTCAGACTCGTGAGATCCAATAAAACTAAAGGAAATATTTGAAAAATGGAAATAAAAAACATCAATACAGTGTTATTGGGTATGGTCAGCGGTAGGTGGAGGGCTTTTTGTCCCAATAAGGCGGCACCCATTTAATAATATTAATAAATCTGATGATTTACACTCAATATGTTATTACATACTATTTTATAATGTACTACAGTACTAAAGTATAAATATCTGCCACCTAACTTAGTCTATTGCTAAAGAAAATACTGTTATTTTAGTGTAAACTAAATTTATCATTATTTACACCTAATGTAACTAGAATATATCACTTTTTCCACTTAGTGTAACTGCCAAGACATTAACTGTAAAGACAGTTCTGTTCAATATTTAATTCATTATGAAATGAGTTTAATTGGGCAATTTAGCATGGTTTACTAGTATGAACCCTTATTAACAAGACTTCGTAAATTTTTTTATTATCTACATCATTTATCATGATAAACAACTCTTCCACCAAGTAATAGAGTTCATTAGCGTCTTTATAGTTGACAAACTTGGCACATTAATACAGAATAAGAGTACATATATTAATCTCTTTATAATGGATTCCAACATGTCTTGTCCAATCAGAGTCAAAACTATCTTTGTTTTACAAAGTAAAAATCACCTATCAAGTCTGTTTTTAGTTTCTACAAAGTCAAGAATAAAGCTGGCCATGGACAGCATATGTTATGAATATTTCATCCAAGGCCCAACACAAAGTGTGTGCATGTGCAGCTGTATATTGAGAAGCAATAAGAACGGTGCCACACTGCATGTTTGATCATTCTTACGCCTGGCATCAGCATAATGTGACAATCCTTGTGTTGAATGTAAATGAATCTGGAAAGGCATGCTTTGCTGTCTACATAATTTTAGCTCATTAGTACTAGTTAAAAGATCTGAAACAGTTCGCAAAGCTAGTGTCAGTGTTGTGCTATTTAGGAGATTATGTTTTTGACAGCATGCTGAAAGAAAAACAATGTGGACTGGCTTTGGATAAATTAAGAAACACTCAAAATCTCACTGTGTTGGAGCTGTGGTTTGGCAGTTAGTGCAGGTTCTTCAGACAACTTGAGCCTTAAAATATCTTAAATATCTGTGTTTAAGATGTCAGGGTCTGTCATCCAGTTTCATACTAAATGACTAATATTGTCACATGAAAACGAGCCCTTCCATTTTCCCTGTTGGCTTCTCATTGACCCGCTCCTCCTGAATATTATTAATATCCTCATATAGCTATTGTCGGGCAAACACAGTCTGTTCCTGCAGTGCAATATTGAAAATTGCAGGCAGTCGCAACACACAGAGCCATTACAATTTGCCGAGAGTAAATGAAATGAATCTAATAAAAGAGAAACTGGCACTGTTAAAAAAACCATCAAGGCTGGTGTGCTACAAGTCTGTTTATAAAATGTATTTCTGGTCAAAACTGAAGCACATATTCATCATGGCCAGTTGCTGGTGATGCTGATACTGTTCAGCTAGCATTGATATCGTTTTATTTTGGATTTTGTTGTTATATTTTGCTTTGTATTCATTTGTTTGTCTTCTTTCATTTAGAGATTTGTTTTTGCTTTGTGTTTAATTGTTTTGGTTTGGTTTTGTCTAGGCTTTGTTGTTTTGCTTTGATGTTTTGCTCGGTTTTGTTTTGTCTACGTTTTATTGAGTCATTTTATCTTTTTTGTTTTGTTTTGGTGTTTTGTTTAAACTATCCAGAACACTCTACTTTCTAGCAATGCACCGCTTACAATTTTCCTCAAACAATGTTAAAAAATAGCTTAGCAAACGAAGTGTTGCAAAGAAGATTTATGCAAGGCTAGTGAGAAATGGATGTGCTGCCATAGCAAAAACATATTAGAGGAGTTCCAGACATCCAGGCTGCAAGGAGACCTAATTTCTTATTCAGCAGTGGGAAGATATTCAACATTTCTACATAAACATCAGGACTCACTTAATAATTTCTTATAACGAACACTTAAAAGGTTTTTACTGTCTGCCGTTATCTGAGCAAATGAAAACTGTAAATCTCTCTAATAGTGATTTAGAAATTATTAATTGTAAAGAATAGAAGGCCAATCCAATTGCATGGGCTTCAGTGTGATGCAATCTGAGTCCACAGAAACTGAGGACAAAAGAGTGCTGTTTCATAGATAGATAGATAGATAGATAGGGGTTTAATTATTACTTCTATAGATAAGTAGCCATTTTGAGGGAATGTTCTGGTTTAAAATAAAATATTAAAATCTATTGACAGACTCTGAGGTATAATTCGATTTGACTCAGTGCTAGATACAGAATAGGTTTTTGTATTTGAACTCAGTAGCCATCTTTTTACCGTCTGCGATCTCTTGATAGGACTCTCGCTGTCTTCACCCAGTGGCAGTCGTAATAAACTTTCAATTTGAGTTTCTGTTCGTCTGCAGTAAAAGAGCACTATAACACTCTGGTTATTGACCGAGGTAATGAATGACTGATGACTGAAGAGCTTCACATACAGGAAACATGACTGATGGTGTGCACATCTACCCTCATAAAATATGTCTTGGTTTCCAAACCAGAAAGAAAGATATTTGCTGAGAAATAAATGTACAAAATAAAATCTATAAAAATGAAATGAATTTGATAAAACTGACATTTTATGAAAATATTTAATCATTTTATTAATCAAGCATGCATTAAATTGATCAGAAGTGCCAGTAAAGACTGATCCATTCTCCAACAACTGCACTGGCTTCCTGTTAAACAGTGTATTGATTTAAAAATTTTACTTCTTGTTTATAAGGCATTACATAACCAGGCTTCTTCTTACTTATCTGACCTACTTTTAACATACTCCCTCTCAAAACACTCAGATCATCGTCTACATTCTCTTTAGTTCTTCCTTGTACGCGTTTCGTTTAGTGCTGATCTCGAGCTTTTAGCTACGCTGCTCTTCATCTGTGGAGTTTACTTCCACAAGACATTCGTAATAGTGACTCTCTTCCTATTTTCAAATCTCATTTGAAGACAAATCTTTTTTAGGCAGGCATTTCCTAATATTTGTAAATCTATGAATATGGGCTTTGAATTTTATTGCTGCTTGTTAACTGTTTTATGTGTTTTATTGGCATGTAAGGCATCCTTGAGTGTCAAATAAGACGCCCATAAATAAAATATATTATTATTATTATTTATAATGCTACAAAAATTTCAAATAAATGCTAGTCTTTTGAATTTTCTACAAATCACTTCTGAAAAAAATGTACCTTGGTTTCCATAAAAATTAAGCATAACAGTTTTCAACATTGACGATAATAAGAAATGTTTCTTGAGCAGCAATTCAGCATATCATAATGATTTCTGAAGGATAATGTGACACTGAAGACTGGAGTAATGATGCTGAAAATTCAGCTTTGATTACTGGAATAAATTTAATATTAACCTATAGTACAATAGAAGTGTCACGTTTTCCTACGGTGCGGGAACACAGAGCGAGGAACGAGGAGACCAGGAGTACAAAACAAAATAATTTATTTATATCGTGGGGACTCACACATACTGTAGCACAAGGAGTAGACATCAACAATACCGGACAAACACTAACTGAAAGGATTGGGGTTTTTAAGCACAGGATAACAAGGGACTAACGATTAGACACACCTGGATTCAGTGAAAACAAACGGGGAACACCTGGAATGAAATCAACATAAGGACGAAAACTGTGTCAGAGGGAGCAAAACATACACAAAACACGGAACAGAGTCTGACAAGAAGACAGTTTTTTAAATGTTTTTTTAAAAAAGAGTTTCTATTCTATTCTATTCTATTCTATTTTACCTTTCAGAAATTCATTGAGCGCATTGGTATAAACACGATATTTGCTTGTGGTTTTACGCACTGTGCAGAACAATTTGCCTACCAACTCATTCTGAACCAAAAGATTGAAGCACTGTGGGAAAAACGTAGATGGCATCCCGCATCTTTGAAAAGCAGAAATCATGTCTCTTCAAGAGGACTGTAGAATGAACAGATGGCCTGTAAGAGATACTGCAACAACTTTCTCTCTCTCTCTCTCTGTGTGTGTGTACATCTCATCTGAAGGCAGGAACACCTGCTGAGGAGTGTTTGACACAGGTCTGAACTGACTGTATTGCCTGCTGCTGTGGTAAAGTCCATGTTTTCTGTATTTATGCTCAGTGATGGCCATTTGACAGATGGATGGCAAACCCACCCGCCTGTGGAGAAAAACACATCTGTCAAAGTGACAGAACACCTGCCCGAACATCCTTCCCACTTCTCTTCACATACAGCCGTCTTCAACCCCCCCATGACCTCATACAGCTGTTGCTCTGATCTCACTGACATCAGTGCAGTAGTCTTGTAAATGTATGTTTTTCCTCTGGCGGTGAAAAACTTGTACAAACACTCGTTCACCTCTGATTCTGAGGAGAAGCCAAAGGGAGCTATGATTCAAAATTTGAAAGTTGCCCCGAGCATAGTGTTGCTTAGCAACCGCCTCCTACCTTCACAGTCATGTAGCCAGCAGGTTTCAGAGTAGTTATACTGCAGGCCTGGACACTTGTGAAGTCTGTCGGGACCCTCTTCCACACACACCTCAGCACCTTGCTTTGCATTTACTTTTGTTAACCTCTTCTGAGCTCTGTAATATTGAAATCCTATACTAAAATCAGGATCTCATACATGTCTGTGTTCACAGAGTCTTGCACAGAGATTGCGAGAGACCTCAGCAGGGGTTTTCCATGTTCAGGGCGCCAAATATTGCATAGAGAGCATGCATGATTGCACAAGTTTAAAACAACTGACATCAAGTCAAGTGAAATTTATTGTCCTTCCAGCCACATACGCATATAAGCAGCAAATTAGCAAATTGGGAGTATATACTGTATATATAGTAAACTTTGTGTTCTGTATTAGCTGTGGTCCACTGGAAGTCATCATTGCTGTAATACGATTCACATTTCCCCATAAACCCTGAATAAACCTCATGCTTAAGCCTGCATCAGATTTGAATGCTAATCTATGTGAGTAGACCCTCACAGCTAACACATTCTGACATCAAACATGCCCAGAGGTCTCTAGTGCTGAACCCGGCCCTTACATTACACTGTCAAATGTCAAGTGCATGTGGCTTTTCCATTTCTAAATCTCCCTACTGAGGGAATGAAAGTGAAGAGGAGAACAGGAGAGATGCGTTTCGCGTCAGAAGCTAAGCTCTTCCATGTAATAAAACATTGTTAACATCAGCCTAATTGATATACAGTATCAGAAAGAATTGAGGTCGCCTGCTCAAACAACTGCTGTGAGCACATATGGAAGTAATTTCAACACATGTACAGGTATCATGTCAATGGAGTGAGTAAAGGAGTAAATTTCACTGTTGAAAAGAGTATATGATCAGCTGAGAGCTCAGCGGTTCATTCCCCTGGGTAAAATGTTCAAAGGCAAACAGTATTACGCCTCATTACACATAGAATGTACACTTGTCCTCTCTCGTTTTAATGAGAAAAGGAAAAAGAGTCCAGTAATCCAGTTTGCTGATCTGGCACATGTGTACGGCTGGAGTATGAGCTCTGCACAGTTACCGGGCAGAACAGATGACTCTGAAAAAGCACTCAGCAGTCTCAGCAGTCATATTTCAGTTTTGCTTTGTGTTTTTCACATTCACTCTGTAGAGTTTTCTTGTGTGCAAAATAATCAAACATGATCCTCAGCTGTCCTGCAGGTTCAGAGTGTTTTTGATATAGTGCTTAAAGGGTTGCAGTGTGACTCTCATCAATTAAGGAACATATAGACCTTTGAAAATTTGAATTTGAATTTCAATAATAATAATAATGATGTGCATGGATAAATAATTGAATGATTTCCTGGTGTCTTTAAGAGTATTTATATTTTATTTATTTTTTTTCTAACTAATATTAGATATTTATTTATCTCTATGTTATAATTATGTTACATTTTTTTTTATTAATTTGTAACAGTTGGAAATGTTTTTTTCTAACATATGTTCCCTTAAGGATTTAAATGAATGAATTAATAAATGAATTACATTATATGGTACATTTTCTGATTCTTGTCTATAATCATATTGTGTGATATAAAATTCTATTGTGTATCATATTATTCAAAATAATAAAAAGACAGATTTTGGATTAAATTTTGGCACATGGTTTTTGTTTAACAAAATTAAATGCATTTTAAAATTATGATTTGGTGAAAATATGAAAATATTTATATCTAAAATATTTAAGTACTAAAAGTAAAAAAATAAAAATAATAATAATAAAAAAAAGAAAAAAACAATAAAGCACACCAACAGTTAAAATAAATAATTATTAATGGCCACATGAGTTTTGTTTTAAAACATTCAATTCTTTAAAACTTTACATTTTTTTTCAAATTACATCTTTTTAAAACATCTTTTTTAAATGTTTAAATTATGAACTCATGATGAAATTATTATTTAAATATAAAATATTAATTTATTGTTATATAAAAAAACTGAAAATAAAGCACAAACAAAATTAATAATATTATTATGTTTGGGCACATGATTTGTTTATTAATTAAATACATTTTAAAATTATGATCTGATGATGAACATAAAATGTTTACATCTAAAATATTTAGTTATTATTTCAACAACAACAAAAAGAAATAAAATTATATAACAATAAACAAATAATATAACAATAAAACACAAACAAATAAGCAATATTACTCTTAATGCAATATTTTTTTATTGACTTTAATTTTAAATTAATATTAGTATTAAAATAATATTATTTTAAATAAATAATAATAGATACATTTGGCATCAGGCTAAAGGTTTGGTTTATTGTACTCAGTACTATGTTTTATGTTCCTTGTACATTTTTGTAAAATATTTATTCTGTCATGACATGAAAAAAATCAGACTAAAATAGTATTTTCTAGCAACTACATTGTATATGAATAATAGATTTAGCCACAGTGTGTATGTGGAGGGGTGGCTGGAGTATGGTTGGACATTATTTGATCAAAACTGTTGATCCTGAGGCTGAAAGTCTAGGAACCAGTTAGACTGTCTTCCAGCTCTTTGATCTCCAGAGACACAGTGGGATTGATCATGTGTCTGTGCTCTCTACAAAACAGACAGCAGAATAATACCAACAAAATCAAGTTATTTTGGTTGCTGCAGACCTCTGGAGATCAAAAACGCTAAATCAAAAGCCATTCATGGTGCCTGAATGAATCACACCAGCGATTTGTGCATTTCACAGAGCATCACTTGAAGGGAAATGTTTTGTCTGGAAAACAAGTTTGCATAATGAGCCTTTCGACTCAAAACACAATTTCTGTGTTCTAATTTGCTACATACTACAAAATCAATTGGCATGCAAAACTAGCACGACTGCTCTACATTGTATGATATCATGTTACCCAGAAACCTTTGCTCATATGGTTTAATATATATCCCAGATTCTTCTGAGATCAGCATTAGTTATAATGCTATCGATGCCAGCGCTGCAGACTTTAATGTGGGCTGCTCCTAAAGGCGATTGAAAATCATAGCTTCTGAGGTCACTATTGACGTTATGGTGATTGAGAGGCATTGCTTTTGTGTGCAGTGCAGCATTCCTGCAGACGTGGCTGTTTTCCACAGCTGCAGGGATTAGTTCGAGTGAATCCATTTTTTTAATGTGCTTCTCACAAATGACACTTGCTTACTTTAATCCTAAATGACTTCTTAGGGGCTTTAAGGGCTTGTTAATAATGTATTCTAAGTGTGAAAACACAACATAAAATCTAAACTTGTTCAATTTCTTAAAGGAATAGTTTTTCCAAAAATGTAAATCTGCAGGAAGAAGCAGATGAGTCTCTTCTTTGGAAAAAACAGCATTACATCACTTGCTCACCTGTGGATCCTCTGCAGTGAATGGGTGCCGTCAGAATGAGAGTCCAAACAGCTGATTAAAACATCACAATAATCCACAAATAATCCACACCATGTCTTGTGAAGTAAAAAGCTGTGTGTTTGTATGAAACAAATCGATCATTAAGATGGGTTTAACTCCAAACCGTTGCTTTTGACTAAAATATGAGGTCATAATCCATAATGTTGCTTTCTCCAGTGAATTAGGAGAGAAATATGCATAGATCAAGCACTGTTTACAAGTGAAAACAAGTCCAAAACAGTTCTTAACAAATATTTGGACAGCTGGACATTTTTACTGGTGGAAGCTTTATTATAGGCAATGGACTGGTATTTTGGCCAAAAGGAACAGTTTAAAGTCTTAATGATGTATTTGTTCCTTACAAAAATGCAGCTTTTCACTTCACAAGATGTTAACTGATGGACTGGAGTGGTGTGGATTACTTGTGGATTATTGTGATGGTTTTATCAGCTGTTTGGACTCTCATTCTGACGGCACCCATTCACTGCAGAAAATCCACTGGTGAGCAGGTGATGTAATGCTAAATTTCTCCAAATCTGTTCCAATGTAGAAACAAACTCATCTACATCTTGCCTGGCCTAATGGTGAGTAGACTTTTCAGCAACTTTTTATTTTTTGGTGAGCTATTCCTTTAATGCTCACATTTCAGGTCTTATTGTACAAAATTTATCAGTGCATGTTATCAGCGTCTGCCAAATAAATCAATCTAATACAAGTAAAAAGTGCCATTTTCTCTGTTTTTAATAAAGCTATATGCTTCATGTACAGGACTGTCTCGAATAACAACAGATTTGTATTAGCTGTGCTAATCTAATCTTCTGCTAATTGAGCTCTTAAATGATTCACTCTGGGATGGCGCTACAGTTGGCGGCCAATCATTTGGAGAGGCAATCAAGAGGAGCTGCAGCTCCCTGCCTCTCAAACCAATTACATGTATTCGTTATGATATCTAATTAGCTTCATATTGACAGCCGGGGTGTATCATTCATGTTGGATGCTATTGTTAACTGGCAAATGTGGTGGTGTTTTTGTGGTACTTAGACAAATGAATTGAACTGGTGAATTTGTGCATGAGTGATTCGCAGGTGATTTAAAGATGGGTGTGAAGGGCCATAAATAAGTTTTCTCACAATTCTTTTCTCATGGTTATCATGGTTGAATTCAACAAAGCTTGAGATTTAGTTCTATTTTAGGGTTAAGGATCAAGGTTTTGCTGGTTAGCATGAGATTGTTTTACCCCTGCTGGCAGAATCTGAAACTACACCTTATTGCTGCCAATAAGCATTTCTTCATTCAAGACTTTTCAAGTGCAACTGGCTATTCTATTACAGTTAACTATATTGTAACTAAAATCTTTAGCTTCAGAAACCCTCCACCTTCCCCAGCTCCACCTGTATTGATCTGCTGCGTGGTAATTTCATGTATGTTATATATGGGGGTTAACATTAATGTATCAATGTATTAATATCAACATTTCAATGAAAACTATAAAAATACCTCAATTATACTAAAATACATTGGTCTTTTCTGACTTAAAATACCTTTTTTAATGGACATTGGGATTTATTGGTTGTTGATGTTTTTTGGAGGTCTCTTGAAATAAACTGGACTAATATTCTTTCCTGTCCGCTACCATTAATGTCATTGTTAGACATCAGGATGATTAGTAGCGAAGGGTTTGGGACTGTAAGAGTTCTTTTCCTGCCATCATTCAGTCAGCATTTTCACTGAACTATTGTGCTATGATTCTGAAGTGATTAGTCATATGACATGTGCAGCTCAGGTAAGTGGCTTAAATCTGTGCCCAGAAATGAGCAAAGGTAACAGCAGGTTGCATATTTCTCCCTGACCTGTGTGAATGTAAAAATGTGAACTAAAGGAATAGTTGACCTAAAAATTAAAATTCTGTCATCATTTACTCACCAACATGCCGTTTCAAACCTGTAAGACTTTACATCTTCTGTGGAGTACAAAAGAAGATCTTTTGAAGAATGTTACTCTTTCCTTTTATCTTCTGTGTTCTTCTACCTCTTCTATTCATGATTGCCATGCTCTATGAATGCAGTTCCCCTCCTAAGATGCTGAGTGGTACATTCCTATCTACTACTCTCTGCTGCTTTGCCTCTCGGTCCACCAGACAGCCAAGCGCTCGCTGCATGCTGCACTGCTCCACAGCATCACTGGCCGTGTGTGTGTGTGTCTCTAACCCTCCATCCAGTGCTGCTTGTCTAGACGTTCAGGATGTGTGGCGGGTGGCCTGTGCTGTAAACGAACAACAACACTCCAGTACTCCCACTGTAAGACTCCTGGTCAGACTCAGCAGCGGCTTTGGGATGTCTTCCCCAGGATCCGCCAGCAGCAGCAAGAGGAATTCTTGTAAGTACCATCTCTCTTTCTTTTACTGCTGATGGTTGAAGTGACTCTGCATGGGTTGTTTACAGATGTGCATGCTGGAACAGAGCAGCTGTTGATCAGGATTTCAGATAACAGTTGTTTACTGGACTTGGCGTGTTTTGTTCCCAGTTGGAGGGTGGAAATCGTGGGTGGAGTGATATAATGTCTCATTATTTTGGATGTTTGTTAATCACACAGCGGCTTTGTAATAATATGAACCAAAGAAAGTGAGACATAGACTTTTCCTGTTCTCAGCAATGTGTCTTTTAGCACTAAATTAGAGGTGTTTTTCAATTGTTTTTCCTTCCAGATCCATATTTTACACTGGACTTCAGGTGGTGAGCCATCATTAATGTAGTTTATCATAAAAAAGTAGACAAATGTGCCCTTAAAATCAAACGCTGAAATTTGTTCACATTATACCATCTCATGCTCCTGGCAGCCAATAATCCATTGCACATAACACTGTAGTCAGCAAAACCTGTGTTAATCTTCTTTTAAGTAAGAGAATGTCTTGAAACCCCTCCATATTGTCAATTTGTCCAGTTTGACTAGCTTCTACCAAATGCAGATGAAATTGCATCAGAATACAACAGAATTTCATTGGATGCACAACCTTTGGAGTCACCAAAGGTGTTGCTCAATCCTTTGTCATCAGCAATGACGGGAAGTATTTTGTCCATCTTTTAAATGTCAATTAGCCTATTTATTACCAGTTGAGAAGCACTGCTCTAAAACACTGTCGCTAGAGTCTCCAAGCTGCAGCTTTCTAGCTTTAGTCCAGTGCTATTTTTCAGAATAAATAGAGTCTCCAAGCTGCAGCTTTCTAGCTTTAGTCCAGTGCTATTTTTCACAAGAAAAACTTTTGTGAATATTTCATTGCGTTTGAAGATGTTGGTGCGGCGGCGAGTGGAATAATAGCAGCATGTATGAGTCAGTGTGAAAGCTGTGTGAGGGAGAATCCTCAGGGGATGAACTTGAGTACTGAGTACAGAGACACTGTGATATCGCACACACATACATCAAGAAAACCTCACATCTATATGTGCCGTTTTTCCACTGCCCTTGGGTCTGTTTGGCTTCCATGTTGATTAGTAGTGCAGGAGAGCTCTCTAAGTCTCGTTATTATGATGACCCCACCCATCCCCCCACCCATCTCTCCTCCTCAGGATGTGATTTACTGTCAAGGCTCTCTCAGACCCTGGAAACCTCATCTTTAATTACTCAAACCACATGCTCTCAAGGACCCTCAACTCACTTTGGTTTCCAATCAGCATCAGAGATGATTGTTATTTTGTTTCTTCAGTGTTATCAGTAGTTTAGCTAAAGCCAGTGTTAATCCATTCATTTGTATCTTAAAGAGATACTTTTGCGTTACACTGAAGAAAGTAAGTCATACAGGTTGGGACAACATTGGCGTGAGTAAATAATAACAAAATCTAAATTTAGAGGTAATTGTTTCCTAAAGAGGCTTTAGGAGATGCTCAAGTATGAGAACTGTTGTTGAATAGTCTTCGGTTGGATTTACACACAGCAGTTTTTGCTGACAGCTAAAGCCGGCCAGTCAGTGAGATGACAGAGGTGCTGATTAAAGACTATTGAGTAGTATTCAACAGAGAGCACGGCTTTAATCTTACTGCCTTCTCTTTTGTCTCTTCAATGCTTCATTTGACATGCTGCGTGCCAGGGTTCACTTACTTTTACATTAAATATTAATGTTGTTTAAGTTAGCATGTGGCAGAAATGATTAGTGTCTTTGTATCAAGTAAATTTGGTAGTGTGCTGTATAGCCTTTGTCCTCTCTCTTCCAGGCATTGCTCTGTGTTCAAAAACTGCTATTTTTTCATAAGGATGACATGGATTGGATTTGGAGGTGTGTGTGTGTTCTTTGAGGTTGAACAAAAGCAGGGAGGTAAAAGCTTGTTTACAGGCATGTTTTTGACAGAAAGATAAAATTTCCAGGTCAAAGGGTCAACGTTTTCCTTCATAAACAATATATTTAAAATTGCCATGTTTACTTAAGTCTAATGTGTGACTTTTTGATTGTAATGTGACTCAATAAATAGAAAACTTGCACATCTATGCTCCTTATATCTTCTTTATTGAGCACAAACATCGCCTCTGGCCTACTATATAATTTTACGAGTCACACACTTTGTTCAGTGTTTTGTATGTCTTGATTGTCTCTAGATTATTAAGGTCGCAGAGCAGATCTGACTCACATTATTCATCAGTGGGTTGCCAGATCCTCTCAGATTATTATAGCCCTATCGTTTTAATCAACAAATCTGTCTGTGTCGCATATGTGCAACACAACACAACAAAACAATAATACTTGATATAATTAAAGCTGTCAGTAATGCAAACTACATTAGTATTTAGTATATTGCTACCTAGCTTAACTAAACTACCATACTACTGTGAACTACCTACTTGTAAACGCTATGCTTAGATAAACATTTTAAACAGTAGAATGCTACATTTGTCACATGACCTTATCTTGATGCATGTTTAATTCAGTAAATGGTATACAGTTATTATCTCAGATTATTTTGCCATTTTAAACCAATTTTTGTGGAAACAATGTCTTAATGCTGCAATCTAATAATAAAGTCAAATATTATTAAATAATGAAAATCAAATAATGAGTCAAGAAGGATGTGATAAATATAATATCATTGGTTCATTCCTAACACCTTAACAGCAGAATTACCAGTGAAACTACATTACCCATGATTCTGGAGAGAATCTCCACCAATCAGAGAACTGAAAATCGCACTAAAATAACTCTTTAGCCTGTCCATGAAGCACTGCAAATGTGATAAATTAGTCTTCTTACGCTCTCAAACTACTATATTTGTATGTATCTGCATATTTTAGAATAAAAATCAAATATATTTTTCTATAAGCATAATCAACAGTTTTATTTTACTACATCATTTTAATTTGAGCGTCATTCACAGTGCTTCATGGGTTTGTAGCTCTTTCCCCTCATTATAACTGAAAGTACACAGTCTTTGACTTTTTGTCCAATTTTCAAATACTTTTTTGACTCAAATCAAAGTTTGAAATGTTGATTTGATTTGAATATTGTGAATATTGGTTTAATTATTTAAGACTTTTAATAGGAGAAATTAATGAAAAACAACAACTCCAAAACAATCACTAATGAACTGCATGGAAGGTGGAGCACATTGCATTGTGGGATAGGAGTATTCCCCAAAGTGTAATGTAGTAGGTCATCTATGCAAAGACAAAATTAGCATACTGAGCACAGTATACAGTATAAATTGCAAACTTGAATGTGAGAAACATGATACAGCTATTCTCGAATGCTCCAGTTATAACAAGCAAAGCTATCTACACTGCAAGCATGCAGTGTCACAAAATGTGAGGTTTCAGGTCTTAATTAGCTTTCATGTTGCCCCTTGTTCTCTACATGAAGGAAGGTTAAATATCTTTACAACATTGCTACAGAAGCAATCATGATGGGAATACAGCGTTCAGTGTCATGCTGCATTACACATGTACAGTAAACAGTCAAGGGAGTTTGGCACAGCAGCACGCTCACATTCACAGAGCACCTGGTTAAACAGGTGCTCAGACGGAAAACAGCCTTGTGCTGCTCAAACTACTTAACCTCAGTGTGAGCAGTGAAGTGTGCTGACGGTGCTGGAGGTTGAAGGGGTATGTAAACATTTGGGAATAATGGTCGTGGATGCTCAGAACGAGAGCTGGAAGTAAAGAAGAGAGCGCAAAAGGAGGACTCGCGCAGAGGGAATTATTATATGTGTGAGTGTGCAGAAGACACACATGGATATCTAGATATAATAGTTGAACTGGGACTGAGCCATATTTCATAAGCAGCTTTATACTGTATGTAAGGAGAAAATAGAACTGTAATGTAAATGTGAGCAAAGATGCTGTGCTGTTTTACATTTTGTTTGGCTGATTAAATTATATGAGCTATTAAGAGATATGTGCTAACAACAAACAAGTTGATTACAAGTCAAGTATTACAAGACAGAATATGTCAGTAAGCCTTTTCTATAAACGAGAATTTTCATTAATTCATTCGTTCATTCATTAATTTGCTTGTTTTATCTTTTTAAATAAATTATTATAAAAAATGTTTTTATAAAAATATTATTTTTTATCATGTTTATCATATATCATATTACAGTATTATCATATTATTATTACTATACCAAATATTATGTATTATTATTAGTAGTAGTAGTAGTAGTAGTTGCCACGTTTGCTACTGTGTTGGAGCAAGGAACGAGGAGACCAGCAGTACATAAACAAAGAGACTTTAAGTAACTTACAAGGAACCAGGGAAACACACGTATCATTGGGGTGATATATACAATTCCGGACGCTCGACATGAAAACACACAGGACTTAAATTATGGGACTAATCAAGGAGTAAACAAGGAACACAGCTGAAACTAATGGAACTAAGATGGGAACACGAACAGGAAAAACCAGATAAGGGCATAATAAACATACTGGAGCACGTGGGGGAGGAAAACACAACACGAGACGAGACATGGAACACAGGCCTGACAGTAGTATTTGTTAAGTTTGATACAATTTATTACTTTTATTATATACATTTTTATTATAATTAATTACTGAATTGTCATTATTGTTATTATATTTATTTACAATTATTTATTATACTATTACTGTTGTCATTTATTATAGTTTTGTTTTTAAAAATCAAGCTTTTATTGTGGCCTCCAAATCTTACTAAAAAATTATAACAAATATATACTATTTATTTGTATGTTTGTTTGTTTATTTAGTTAGTTGGAAAAATATTATTTTTGTTATTGTTTATATTATTTATTAATATATTTATTGTTGTTATTAGTTGATTACTTTTAATATTATTATAATATAATTAAGTTAATTATTATTAATTATGATTTAATTATTACATAATTGTTGTTATTTTTTTAATGACAATATTATTGTATTATTACATTATTATTACTTATGATTTTGTTATTATTATTATTCATATATTTTTATTTTTATTATTATTATTATTATTATTATTATTATTATTATTATTATTATAAATGTGTTTTTAAATAGCCATGAAGTTCCATGATTGTGATTTGCAAAATGAAATGGAAATGAAATATGGAAGATAATTAGCTAGCTTATGCCGGTTATTGTGGGTTGTAAATCTGTTTTTCAGTCCTGCTATCAAACAGGTCCAGACGTGATTAACTTGCTTGCTGGAATAATGCACATAAACACTAGCAAATCAGTTATTTTGAATGACATTTCACACTAATAGGATTGTTTTTTTCCCCTCAAACTTTTGATGAAAAATCACTGCACACAGTTCCCATCTGGGACTGTCGAGAACGACTTATTCTAAGTGATCTGAAGTCACGTCAAACCTGCATGGTTTGGTGTATGGCAAGTCAAGCTGTTCTCAGAACAGTGAATCGATTCAAGTCTAAACCTCTGGTTTCCAGTGCAGGCAGATGAGACGAGACTAAGCCAGAGCCCTGGGACCTCAGACTCTCTCATAGATGTTCAAAGGAGAGACAATTCTTAGATGAGACGATTCTGTCCAATCTATCCTGAAGACGTCACCCTGCCTGTCTCATCCTATTCTTGTTTAACTTGCATGCTCTGTTTGGAGTATGAGAAACTCCATGACTCTTTAACTTCACATACATAATGACCTTTTTTAATTTTCTAAGAATTTATAATTAACTAAACTAACATGCTTCAAACGCCTTCCACTGAAAGGTTACATTGCTTTTGTATTGCGTCTTAGATACTTGAGACATAAAATAAAAATAAATGCAATGAATTTTCACATACTATGATTTTCTGATGAATATACTGTTGGAAACTCAAAAGTGAAGACCAGGATACTCTTGGGTATCTTCAGCAGGACACTTTATTGAGAACTGGCTGTGTGGAGCTGCAGTCATCAAAAGTCTAACTAAGGCAGTGATACATTGTACTTTATATACATTTAGGGGGCAGTGCTTAGAAATGGAGACAAAGCACCTGGGAGATGACCTTAAACAAAGCATGCAAATGAAGTATTCAGGTATAGTGACCTGCCCCATTTCACCAGTCCTAATCCAATCAGCATAACTGTACAATGCAGAAAACTTCATTATCATAGACTAAAAGAAAAATTTACACCTTGGGGTGTGTATTCACACTTGACTGTGGAATATGAATAATAGTCACCAATTCAAAGAATGAAAAAGGGGTGCCAAGAATAATCAAGAACAAAAAAAAAAAAAAAAAAAAAAAAAAAAAAGTGATGGCTTACTTGATTGACAATAAAAGGAACAGAACTACATCTTCTTGACTATCAAATAAACTAGGCAGGTAAAGGAAGAGAAAAAAAACAACTTTATATTTGTATTCCCACAATACACAATGTATGCAGTATACAGCACACATTTTATTTTTTATATAAAAAGTCTATAGAACTGCTTTTGTTAAGTCTGTTACCATCTAGTATACGGTGAAAAACTGTAAATGGTTCATAATTACCTTATTTGTAATTTTACTGTAAAATACTATCAAATTAATGTTTTTTGCAAATAAAATTGCTGTTTAATTTACAGTAGAAGTCAGATATGTATCTCAGAAAATAATATATGTTATATAAATAATTTTGTGAAATATACAGGCAACAATATATGCCATCCCATAATACCTTTGTCAAATTAAGTGACAAAATGTAATGAAGTGTGGCCAAGTAGGGTGTCTCAGAATTTGTGCTCTGCATTTAACCCATCCAAGTAGTGAACACACACACACACACACACACACACCACTGGACAGCCATTTTTGCTGCGGTATTGAGGGTGGAAGAGAGCGCTCATTCACTCCCCCCAACCTACAATCCCAGCTGGTACCAAGATTCGAACCTGCGACCTGCGACAAGTCAGACTCTCTAACCATTAGGCCACGACTGCCCCCAAACATACCTTTTCTG
This sequence comes from Cyprinus carpio, assembly GCF_018340385.1. Taxonomy (NCBI): domain Eukaryota; kingdom Metazoa; phylum Chordata; class Actinopteri; order Cypriniformes; family Cyprinidae; genus Cyprinus; species Cyprinus carpio. Next base: position 15,345,512 of record NC_056590.1, on the reverse strand, counting down.
AGGTAAATGGACACAGTTGGGTCTCTGGGACCTTAAACAGAAAGAAAGACAATTTTAACCAAACATGAGTGTCTCAGACATGATGACAGATATTGATATGACCTGATATGTCTGACTACTGACCAAGAAGGCATTCTACTGTTCACAGAAGGACATATAAAGGCAAATTCAGCATAAAACCACAGAAAATGTACTAACATGTTACAATGTCATTAGCTTAATTGGTCTCAACTGAGAAGAATGCTGAGATACACTTTTTCCTTAATAGTCACCAGTCCTGAGTGTGAAAGAATGATCGCACATACACACACATATACAGAGGGAGACAAGAAAAGCAAACTCCCAATCTGCTGTAAACAGCCTTTTAAGCAAATGAGTTGTTTGAGTTGGACTCTCAGCAGATGAGAGTGGGATTAGCATCCCTTCTGCAGGTTAATTACACAGAAAGACCACACACACACACACACACACACACACACACACACACACACACACACACACACACACACAGACAGACTTCATTAAATATGCTGAAATATGCTGCTCAAACTATTAAGATCAGACTGCAATTATGGAATCTTGTTAAAAATAAACTTTAGCTGCTTTAAGATCCATCAGAATGAAATGCAGAGCTGTAGGTGCTACACAGAGTTTCTGATCCAATACATATACACATGCAGTGCAATAAAATGAAATAAATCCTTTTTCCCATAGTGTCTGTCTATCTCTGTTTGGTTGAAGAGGGTGCTTTTACAGTTCCAGCAGTCTAAAACATGTCACATCCTCACTATCAGTAAAGCAGCTCTGCGGGATTATGATTTACTGTCCCGTAAAAATGAAATAACTGGTAGAAGTTCCTTTACAGTGTGTGTGTGTTTGTGTGTGTGTGTGAGCTGTGATAGCACCTTAGCCCATTCAACCCACATCATTCAGCATACAAAGATGTTCGACAGCCAGAGGGAACATCTAGCGTATTGTAAAGGGCCACAATAAAAGGAAACATCAATAAAGGGGGATGGTAAGACTGCTGAGACGTGCTTTTCACAGTCAACGGATGAACTACAATGTCCCTCTAGCTTAAAAAATACTCTACTTAACTGTATCAGTGTATTTTAATACTTTAAGTATGGCTAACACTTAGACATAGTAGTCCAGCTCTTGTCTGAGAGAATGAGAGAAACATAAGGCTCCAGAATATAGAAATGACCGGGGAACCATATGCATATACAGTGCTTTGTTGAAACACATTTGAGCAGTTTTACCTTAAAGAGCTATTTTTACCTGTGCAGACCTGATATACTCACACCAAAGTTATTTTTTGTTCTTCAATTATTGGGTTAAAAAGACGGTCGAAATACCTTCGCAGTGGTATATTGTTAGCAAACCTCCTGTGGCATTTAGATGAGTATGTTAAAATGTGCTTTGCACTCTCCGCTCAGTAACAAAATAAACCCAACATGATGATAGCAGCATCTAATCATAGTGATGTGGATAGGTTTGCACTAGCTCTGCAATTTGCCTCTCCAGTCAAGTCACATTACGTTTATTTAAATAGCACTTTATACAATAGATTGCTTTAAAGCAAACAGTTTACAGTATTAAACATGAAAATCAGTCATTTCATACAAAATCAGGCCAATAGTTTGTGCATTTTTGCACTGTCAACAACACAGATTAGTCGTGTTCCTGAATAAATTAGGTTTTTTTGAACTAATCTGTTGAATGAATGATTCAACCGTCTCATTTGTATAGTCGGTAGCAGCATCCAAAATCGCATACTGTCTGAGTATGTACTTCATGGAATAAGTTCTTCGCAACTGTTAAAAAGATATGTTCTATATACATTAGTATGAATCTGTAGTACGAATATAAATTTGACGTATTACATTGTCATTGTTAAGTGACTTGCATCGTCAGTTGTGTATGCTATTTACAAGTCCTCTCATGTGGCCTAGTGTCCATTGCATACACACTTTTAAAATCTCGCTGGAAGCAAGAATACTGTGAATTTGGACATACTACTCTTTTGACATACTGTTTTCACCTACTATATTGTAGGGAAGTAAACATATTTGAATGATTTATTTTTTGCACATGCAAAAACATACAACACACACTTGAAAGTTTTCAGCAAATAATTTTAGATCCAGTGATGTTTGAGTAATGCTTAAGGACTTTTCATAACTGTAGCAGTGTACTGCAGTGTTACTTGCATTTTAATGCACTGCAATATTTACTTTCTGCCTGTCACTGATCTGAAGGGATTATGGGTTAGGTTTGTAATGACTTTCTAATTAAAGACCACTCAAAATGGTTTGTGCCACAATGGTTCTCTCCATGTTGTGGCCCCTCCAGATGCAGCAATCCCTGTCAGCCCAGTGGCAAATATAAACTGACACCCGAGTCGCCAACATCTCCCTGAGCCTGTCATTCTCAAAGACATGCCTGTATTTCCATTTCTGACATGTTTCCCTGTCAGACATCCCACTAACACTACGTCTAATGGAACAAGACTGGAGCATGTCTGCAAGAGGATGGCAAGAAGTCATTTTATCTGGATTAAATCAATGCTTATGATGTATATACTGCATTACTACATAATAAAATAAGTCTAGGTTTCAAGGCCCTTTTGAATTACTAGTAAGCCTATAGAGTTTAGTGATTTATGCAAAAAAAATGACTATAAAGACTTTTATAATGTCACAAAAGATTTTTGTTTGTATAAATGCTGTCTTTCTATTTAACAAAAAAACTGAGAAAAAAAAATCTTCAAAAATATTAAGCAGCAAAACAGTTTTCAACATTGATAATATGTTTCTAAATAACAAAATCACCACACAATTAAAATCACCTAAGAACATGATTTACATCTTCAGGCATGGATGAGGAGGTCAAAGGTCACTATTTAACACACCTCACATTGAATTTCACCTTAGATCATGAAAGAAACACACGTAGCACTGTGAGAGTATATTTTACATTTGTGAACTAAACTGTGATTGTAAATGTAATAAAAATGTGTATGATGACAGGGTTGGAGGACTTCTGTTAAAGGGCTACTTGGAGACCCACTCCTTCTTTCTTTGTATTGCATCATAGGTTTGACTCTCATTCAGCCTGACACACAGCTCTTCCACTCGTGTGCACAAATACACTGCCTTTCCTATCTAGACAGCCTCATTAATAAAACAGCAACTAAAAATAATAGGTTCAAATGGTCAGCACTGGACTTTAATTAACAGTTTACATTACACTTTTCCGTTCTTAATCTTTCCTCATTGTTTCCATTTAAATGGCAGTTGTTTTGACTGATTGAGCAGTCCTTTAAAGGATTCCTGTAGGCTGTTTCATGTGTTGTTTGTTAGAAGTATGTCATGTTATGGCACTGGACTATATAGATACAGTATAATGAATAGTGGCATTTTCAGTGGGCAGGAAGCCTGTGCATTCTCATACTCAAGAGAACAACAGCCTGAGGAATCAAAGTCTTTCCCTTTACACGCTAATGGTTCTTCTGAAAACCCCACATTATTTGCTTTTTATAGGAATAGTTCACACAAAAGTCTAAATTAGGTCATTATTTAACCCTGTAAACCCTACCAACTGTCTAAAATCTTCTGACATCTGATTGATAGTTTATACCTTTTAGCAAAAACGTTTTAACCTTTTAATATAATTGTAAAAATGTAAAGTAAGATTAACTTTTATATTGTTAGTGATATTTCAAGATAAACATTTACTGGACTGAAGCAATGTGTTTAGGTGATTATCCAAACATCAAAAGTCATTACTGTATTGCATTATATATTTTGCCCTGAAAAATTACAAAACTAAGCATTTAAAATTCATCTTACCAAGACATATTTTTGGGAGATATAGAGTGACGACTGATATTTATTTGTAGTCTGCTGTACTAATAAAAAGATCTCACCAATTTACGTGACAAGCTTTCAGAATTTCATCTTACTTTTTGGCCATATAAATATCAGTGGCTGGGCCAAATTTTACAGTTTTGATCAGTTTGGGCCTCAAATAGTATATCATACTATTTGAACCATAACATGTATTATGATACAGTAAACCAATGTATTATGAAGCTCATGCAAATATTTTGTCTAAAGTTTCAATAAATGTAAAAAAAAAAAAAAATGAAAATGAAACTTAAGAATTAAAAATTAATTCTGACTATAATTGCATATGTCAGGCTTTACAGAGTTAAATCACCCTTGTGTCACTGCAAATCGGCATGACTTTTTTCTTCCACAAAACTATTCCTTTTATTTAAGGCAGTTTCCCTACATCTTAGCCCTGCTGTTTTATGGTTGAAAGCACTCCGATATTCTCAGACCTGGAGGGAAGTGACAGAAAGAGGATGTCTGACCAATTTAAGGGAACTCTTTATCTGTAGAGCCTTCTTATCTAATCATCTTCTTGTCAGGCTGCCTAGTCCTTTCAGACAGGCTATCACTGCACCGTCAGACTACTTTAGAATCTATCATATCATATTTCAGGGTTAAAGTGGTATTTATAGCTTTATCAATACTAAGACGCATGGTAGAATGCAGACAATTGAAACTGATACCCGCTGTGAGACATGCACCTGCTTTAGCCAGCAGATACTAGCAGAAGTCCTGCAAATCTGATAGTTGGGTTTATTAATGACAGTTTTAAAGAAAAGTTTTTGCATTGATATACTTTGATGTGTATACTAAAAGCTGACTTTATTTCAAATGTATATGCTTTCTCTTTTGGGTAAATAAAAATATTTTGAAAATAATAACAATAGCAAGTCATGGTTCATCTGTGCCTTAACACTGGCACGTTATATTGTAAAAAATAAATAAAATAGCATTAGCATTAATCTTTTGGTGTTAATAATAATGCATTTGTGAATGATTATGACATTTTTGTATCAATTCACAAATGAAAACTTTACTTAAGGAAGCCCACAGCACTAAGGCATCATCTTGCACAATCTTCAGTTCTTTGTTACCGTCTTAATTTGCATCGTCTCATTTGCTTACGGTGACCTTGGTAAGCTGGGATTGTTGCAGCTTCCTCTAACAATTACCCAGGGAAATGTGTGGGTTGGCATGAGGATGGCACATATTTAACATAACACCATTTTACCTCTATCAAAGGGCAAAGCTCATCTACATTCCTATTCAGTCAAATCAAATTAACATAAGATGTACAGATCTGGAGGGTTAGATAGCACAACCCTAAGAATCATACTTGCTGAAATGTGGGAATCTATTTTTGTCCTAGTGTCTTCCACCCCCTTCATTCTCTTTCTCATGCTTGTGGTCTTTCATGCGTAAGACTGGCCTTTATTATAGTTTGGGGTCATATATTATATTATATTATTATATAACCATTGTAAATGTTGTCATACATACATATGTGTGCGTGTGCATGCATTTAAAAATTCCTATATATGAGAAAAGGTATAAACTGCATTATCCTAACCCAAAGACACACATATTTAAATTATTGTGGGTACATAGTTTGCCTAATAAATATTTTTACTTCCTGACTTTTACACTCTGTACCAGAGAGAGTTGCCTTTAATAAACAGAATCACAAAAACTGCAAGACAAAAAGAGGATTATTAATACTACCATGTCTCCACTTTTTAATAGTGGTTTTGTATTGAAATTGTCAACACTGGGGGAATAAATGCAAAGGAGCCGAACATATGGCAAGCCGTTTTAATATTTAATTTATAAACAGTACTGGTATCAATTTTCATGCTACTAGTACTTATTTTTTTAGATACTAGTGTCTTTTCCATTCAGTACTAGTACTTATTCTCCACATATCGCACGTTCTGAACCATAAACACGTTTTGTAACAAAAGTCGGTATTGTCCACTGTCAGTGCATAGCAATTTCACATTTTACAGCAGAAACTGACAAGCACCCTTGCTGTTTGGGCACACAACCCGATAAGTCCGTTTTAGCTAATTAGAAATCGAATAAATCGATTGATGCAACGTCTGTTGTTGACGCTAAATTTTTGTTGAAATTTATAGTTTAGTTATCCTATAAACTTAAATTGGTCATGTTCTTGTTACAGTAGGTGGCCAACCAAAATGCCCAATACCACTGCATGTACCACTGCTGCGTTAACTAAAAGTCAGTCGCGTGTTAAAGTCGTTCACAAAACTACCGCCAGGTGGTGCAAAGAGACAGTTTGCAATCTGACTGCAATTATATTTTGTTTTGTAAACAGAGATCAAATAACAAAATAAAACAAAAATAACTTTATAATATAAAATTATAACATCCTTAAAAATCATTAGAAAATTAATTAAAAATTTATTTTTAGAAAATTAATTTCAAAATGTGAGATAGTCGTATAGGCTGCAGCCTAATGCATCAACAAAAAAAGTAACTTAGGCTACACAAAGGCTCTTACTGCTCTTCCTCTCACACCATAAAAAATAAATAAATAAATAATAATTAAAAAAAAACTTTAACAAAACAAGTTATGAGAAATAAATAATAATAGGCTAAACCTGCGACATAAAAAACTAGAAATCGTACAAAAAATGGGATATTAACTTGGAATTACATTTAAGGATGTGTGCATTATGCCACACTGTAAAAACTTTCAAGCCGTTTCAACTAATTATTATTTAGTAACAAGTTCAACAGAAATTTTACGTTCAGTCAATTTCTGTCTTCAAAGTGTTGCATGAATTGTTTTTTAGTTGGCTCAAACTTTACTGAAATAGTTTTATAGTTTATTCAAGTAAAATTATTAAATTGGTCAAACATTTAGAAAACTACAGCAAATTGTGTCAATTAAAATTTAACCATTCACTACATGTGTTTCACATGTTACCTCAACTAAGATTTATTATTTGGCCATCATAAGAAATTGCTTTGGAACTAGTTATAATATTTTATATTGAGTTTAAGAAAATTACTACCTGGTGTCTATGAATCACTAAAACACACACATTACAACACATAATAGCCTTTATTTAATAACAATCTGCATTTATAACATTAGTCATACAGACTAAACATGCAGGCTTAAGGGATAGTTCACCCAAAATTAAAATTTGCTGTTAATTGACTGTTAAATAACTTTTTTCTTCAATTGAACAGTAAAGGAATTTTTAGGTGAAATCATTGTCTTTAAAAAACATTGCAATTCATAAACTGCACATCTCTGGCTGCCGGCTTTTGAGAGACAAACAAACATATACAGACAAGACCAAATTACACTTAGGCCTTATGCAGCTAAACAATCAAAAACCAGCAGCCACAGACGTGCAATGTATGAATCGCCAAGGATCACAGTTTCAGATAAAATTCTTCTTTACTGTTTTACTGAATAAAAAAAGTCACTGACATCTGGGATGGCCTGAGGGTCAATAAAATGACAGCAAATTTCCAATTTTGGGTGAGCTATCCATTTAAAGTGCTCCAGTTGTCAAACATTACATTTGTAATACAACTGGAAATTTTATTTTAAACATTTGTTTAACAAGTTAAACAATGTTTGCAAACAAACATTTACAAATATTACTACTGTTCACAATTACATCATTAAAATGAGGCAGAAATCAGAAAAAAATAAAAATAAAGGTGATACAGTTCAACTGAACTGAGTCAAGAAGAAAAGTCCAGTCACTGTATTTATAAGTGCTTTTTACCCAACAGATTGTGACAAAGCAGCTTTACAAATCCAGCAGTTTAATTGCAGGCTGCAACACAGGTCAGATTGTGCTGGTCTGGTTCCTGTGGTCTTGTCCTGATGGCTGTCTAGGTGACAAGGTCTTTGGAGGGGATCTGTCTCTGGGGCTCATCTAGTTGTCCTGATCTCCGCTGACATTCAGGGCTGTCGAGGGCATGTCTAGGTGTGGATCCACCATCTGATTTGGATACAGACTTGATCTGGTGGCTATGGTGACCTCGGAATAAGAATGAGACTATAGATGCCACTGAGAACAATAAAGCATATTGTAATTATAGTAAACACTCTTAAACTTTTACACATATTACCTTAAGTCTTAGTGCTGAAAGTACACACACACTATGTAGTTGCAGTGGAGCAGTCTGGTCACATGTCAGCGTTTGGAGCCTTGGAAGAAGTGACTGGCCAGCATCTGAAAACTTGCAATGATGAGAAAACACCAGTGAAACCATTGGCCACATCCTGATGGAGAAGTAAAGTACAATTTATCTCAAGAAATGAAATGATGCGTTTTAAATTCATCGTAGTAAGCACTGGCGACATTAATGTCACAAATTATGAAAGGCTTGAAACTTACATTTAATAATTTGCTTAATTTCAGCAGGTCACACATATTTATTCGTTATCTGGCCTTTTTATTAACACATTTAATTCCCAAATACAGAGCCCACAACACACCCAAAAAATACACAAAAAAAAAAAAATATAACACTTTATATTTCCCCTTTATTAATAAAAAAAATCATGTTTAAATAATAATTAATCCATTTTAAATAAATAAATAAATATGGTTTCGTTTACAGAATTTGGCTGTGCAGGAGATTGGATGAATGACAGCATTTTCAAAAAGTAGCATCAAAAAGCAGCTTGCTCACTGGCAGTCAAGTTCATATATATATATATATATATATATATTTTTTTTTTTTTTAATGTAATCCTATTTATTTATTTTTTTTTCATATATATATATATATTATATATTTATATATATATATATATATATATATATATATATATATATATATTAGGCTTATAAGACCAGCATTTAAACACTATAATAAGCACACAATAATTATCTGCTTGATGACACTGTTATTTTTATTATTGTGAAGTGAGATGAATGAAGAGGGCGTCTGTCTTGTGCAAACAAGCAATGGAAAAGGGAAGTTTGGTTTATCAAGTTAATCCATGGTCCAGTTGCAGAAGTGATTTCAGATTTTTTTTAATAATAATAAAATAATATATAAAATGATTAATACAGATGTGTGTATTCTGCAGTTCTGTGTTTTTTATTTTTATTTTATTTTTTTAGATAGAGCATGTCCATTTTACACTAAGCATCCAGTAGTGTGACTGAATTAAGTTCAGCTGGAGGGGGTTGGGGTTTGGGGTTAGTTCTGTACAGCTTGTGGGGGTTGAAATAAAGGTGTGAATCTCTTGCTCTTTCATATGGAGAATATCTGATGAGCATTTCAAACTTGCAGAGCAGGTTTAAGCAAATGTCTGCTAATTATTTTTAGTTTCATTACTGGGAAATTCCAGCATTATTGACATGACGTTCAATAAAAACCTGAAAATAAATTCTAACAAAATGTACTCATTACCAATATATTGAAACATCTCTTCATGTTTTTCTAAAACCCAAACAGAGTCCAGACATCAGAAAACTATCCATCTATGAACGTTATTTATAGGCTATTTTAGATTTGGGAAATACACATGCTTTACAGACTCGATAAAAAAGATCTGAGTTTTTGGGGGACAACATATTTTGTAGACTTTCTGTGATTTACAATGCACAAACCAGAAGCAACAATATCTGCAGATGGAGAAGGGTTTACCATTCACAAAAAATAAAATAGGCCTATCAATTTTATTTCAATTTTCATTTTTATGTTTCAGAGGAAAATTCAATGTTAAGGATGTGTCAACTCTCCGTTAGGACCATTCTGAAAGCAGAATTTATGCAAATGCATATATAATGCTTTAAAAACTTTAACAGAGATGTCTAGAAGGAATTTAATAGGGCTGCCCCCCATGTAAGATTTTTTAGTTACTAGTAGTAAATTAAGGCATTATTCAACTAATCGCACGTTTATATTAAATTAACACAGTCTAATCCAGAATGAGCCTTAATATATTCCACGCTCAAGCACATGCATTAAGTTTGCCACAAAGCACAGGCAGAAGTAACCTAATAATTGTGAAAAAGGAGACATTTTAATTCTTTTTTAATATCTAATATTTTCTTGTCGGCTGCAAGATGACATTTACGGTGCTGACTCTCTCCACATGGACCCTCCTTTAAAGAGAAATGCGACCTTCACTGATTACATAATCAGGGAGTATTTGTTTTTGTTTTGAATTGGTTCTTTTAAAAGTAAACATTTCAAGCTTTCTGTTGATATATATCTCATGTATGTGAGACACCCCAATTTTAAGTTATTTCATTATCAGGAAAAAATTCAAGTGATCACGAGGGCGCCTCCCTGTAATGCATGTGTATTAATTTTCGACACAAACACTTGAATATGAATAATAATAGAGCACATTTATTTTAGGTTACAGTATGGGATCCGCATTAAAAATAAATGTTCACAAGTCTACGACAGAGACAGATGCAGTTATATATAACCTGTAAATCGAAGGCTATTTGACATTTTAAAATGATCTAACGGCCGATGCCACTCCAATTCTTGATCAGTAGTTGTTCTTGATCAAGATTAAACGGATGCATGAATCTCATAAACTTGTTTTAATAAATCTCTTTTGAATTAAATACAGACACAAAGCAGGTTAAATATTATTGTACAAATAATTATAAAATACTATAGACTGCAAATAATATTGCAGTTTCACATTTTGCATATCGTCGCTGTCCGATGAAAACCACCTATGTCCATTTTGCCGATTTTGAGATTTTTCAACTGATTGAATGTCCTATGCTTCACATATCTAAATGGCCAATGAAAAGTTGTGAAATCATGTCATCTGATTTTCACATATATCCATTTGGTGTCAAAGCTGTCAATCACGCCACGTATCTCCCGCCCTGTGGAAGCATCTCGCCGGTCTCGTGAAGTTTCATCGAAGCTCAGCACTGGATAGCCGAATAACACTGTGAGGTAAAGTATTAGCAAAAGTTTGTTTTTGACAACTGTTCTCAAGTTTATTATATATTCACAACTATTATTTATCGGTAAATGGTCTAGACGAAGTAATTGTCACTGAATATTTTTATTTATTTTTATGTTTGTGGACCTGGCTGACGAAAGTACGACATTGAAGCTCTCCACAGTTTAGTTCTAATCTAGTTCTTCACAGATTAGTTTGCTTGCTAGTATGTAAATAAACTCGGTCTCATTGATAAGATTCAAACTTTTTTTTCTTAGTCAAACGCGACTTGGCCATTCTAATTAATGATCGGAAGAACGCGTATCGACCACTGTAAAATATGCATGTATGTCCATTTAAACTCAATTTTGGTCAAATGTGGATTATATCATTACACTGGCAAGAATATGGTTACATGTAAAGATGCCGTACCAAGTATGACAACGCTACATTCAACTGCTTTTGAAATACGGTGTTTTTTTCATTTCCTGAAAAGTAACCGTTTGTACATACGTGAGTTTCATCGGGCAACGACGATATGCATTACAAAGTTAAATATTTTTTACATGCAATTATACAAAATAAAACCAAACAAGATTTTTAATGAAGATAAAATGTGTAGACAAATAAGAATAAATGTTGCGCGTCATGCCGCGCAAATCTTGCACTCTGACATTTTAAGGTATACACTCCTGCATTTAAATTTTTTGAGTTTTATATAAGCATATAAATTTACAAAAGCAAGTAAAGGAGGCTCCCTTTAAAATCATTGAAGTTGTCAATTAATGAAGCTCATTTTACATCGTGTGCACTTTGTTGATTATAATGAGAGAACTTCTGTTTAAACTTGAGGGTGTTTTATTAATCAGTCCATTCTTTTCAGTTTCAATGATTTAGCTAAATCGTGGCCAGGTTTAATTTATTAGTTTCTTGTTTTAGTTAGGCCTAAATAATGGGAGCAAAATTATACAGTGCCTTATGTTTTACTAAAATAAAGGAAATAATTTACGCAACAATTTCTTAATCAGTGTACAAACGGATATCTTTTTCCCAAGTAGTTATCTGTGAAAATAAAGGACAGGCAACGAATAAGAAAGTATGTGCGTGTCAAAAATGCATGCTGTTTTATTAAAGGAATTTTAAAATATAAATATTATTATTATTATTATTATTTGTTACAAATATAGGCCTAATATGTGAGAATATTTACATCTGTGATCTATGTATGTAGACTTGCTCACTAAAATAGGCTACTACTTTTAATGCTCTGATGAAAAGTAAACCACTGTTTCTTTAGGGTAATATAACAATGTTAAAAGTTAAATGTTTCAAATCTAAAATATGGTGTAATACTGTCCAGCTTAGAGAAAATATAAGCACAGGCTCATTTGGCTTGACATTTATCCTACTTGAATTCGTTCTAAGAAACGCACACAATTTCATAAGTAGGCCTACTAAATTTTCATCTGTGAATATTAAATATTTTAACTATAGTGTTTTTCTTTCATTTTCCCAGACTGCAGCCTTCAAATGTAACACATCAGTGAGGCAAAACTACGGCTATTTGCGAAAATGTGCTTTGATGCCTTTGTTTGATAACTTGTGGTTAAAGTGCCACTCAGCGGTCAAAAGCTGCAAATGCACATTGCAGACACGGCGGCGGTGGTTGCACTCGTGGTGGTATAAAGCACACTCTGGTTGGCCACATACTGTATATGCAGCAAGTTAATGAAATACAAGAAAAAAAATATATAATTTCTGCACCTATAGATGAGAAATCGTTTGATTTGCCATGTTGCATTCGTTAACAGCTTTTTTTATCTCTGTATTTTTATAGCATTTGTTGATACTGAAAACCAGTTACACTGGGATCCTGGTCTGACAACACCAGTTTTGTAATTTATTAAAAGAAGGTACACCACCATCTTGTGCTGACGAAAGTGACTTGAACGCACCTGACGTCGTAATTATGACTTGTCAACTCGTAAGTACGAACTTACCAGGAGGACTTGAATGCAGCATATGTTGTTGATTCATTAATATTCAACATGCCATCAGCATACTGAGCAGAAATGTAAATTTTAAAAGTAGTTAAATAGTAGTGAATGGAAAATAAATTACTATCTAAAAAATAAGTACTAGTGGCATGAAAACAGATTCTGGTACGGGTTATAGATTAAATGTTAAAACGGCTTGCCATACTGACCATATTAAAGAAATAACTCACACTGCTAAAGAAAGTCTTGGCTGTTTGTGATAAACCAACATAATTTGGTTTACCATCTTATTCAATCAGTTATTCTCAGCATATAATGAAATTCATAATATTTCTGTGAAACAATTTGTGCTACCTCTTGTTGAGAATACATTTGGTATGTGCTCTACACATAAAATTCTTTACTGCTGCATACATCATTGGAATCATTGGTACTGTCTAATCGTATTGGTCTGCCCAGAGCTGACCCCTCTGATTTTTCCCATGTGGATATGGGAGGAGCATTATGATCTCTGCTGGCTGTCACTAATGCACATGATTGACATCTTAATGTCATTATCAGAATGTTACACTTTTGATGCCATTGGGTTTTCATTGAACAGGCTTAGATGCTCACATCTGATGGTCGTGTGTGTCGGTGTGACTCATACCACACATCTGATCAACGCATTTCAGGGAATCCTTTTAATTTATAAAAAAATATCAAGTGATTTGGTAGTAATTTTGTGCTTTATATTGACTTTCGTTTGTAAACATTACAGTATATAAAGCTTTTACCCAGGAACAGTTTACCCAAAAAATTTAATTTGTTGAAAATGTACTGAAAGCTGTTTGGACTCTCATTCCAACGGCACACATTTACTGCAGAGAATCCACTGATGAGCAAATGATTTAATGACAAATTTCTCTAAATCTGTTCCAATGAAGAAACAAACTCATCTACATCATGGATATCCTGAGGCTAAGCACATTTCTAGCATATATTTGCTGTGCTGGCAATAAACAGGTTGAAAGTAATGTACTATAAACATGTTTGTCAACAGAATATAGGCTTTTATTAAACAAATCAAGGAGTGAATTTCTCATCCACTGCTTTAAAGCAGACTGTTGGGCATGATTCAAGTTAAAAGCACAATAGCAGGCAGACCAACACTTCATAGTCTATTTATTAAATCTTACTGAAAATGGCTGATTAAGCAGTTTATACTGTAAAATCTATGTCTTTGATTTTGTACATTTGGATGTAAATGATCCCCATCCTGATATAAATGTTGAACACTGAGCCCATAAAAAAGGCCATTCCACTGTCATCTTATTTTATAGTGAATAGGTATAGATTAATGCCATGCTACTTGGTTAGGTCCAGGCCATTTCTCTGCAGTTGTTGTATTTTGTAAAAACATATCCAGTCATGTCATGCAACAGGCAAGCAGTATATATTACAGGCTATTCGCCAAAATGCAGAGTCGTACAGTGTTCAAGAGAATTCAGAACGCTGCAAATGAAAAAACTAAAAATATATATATAAAAAAATACACATGCAAATAGAAAAAACACCATAAAATTAAGAAAACATCTTAATCAGTTTGACAACACATGCACTGCAAATACTCACAACACAACCAAATACAGAAACGCTGCAAATACTCACAACACAACCATATACTATAAAACACAAATACAAATATTGTAATTAAGTCATGGTAACCTCAAATTAACCATGGCTTTGCTACACTTACCACAGTTTAGCCATAGTATTTGTACAACTGTGGTTATACAAATAGTAATCAATATGGCCAAAAACATTACATTTTTATTAAGTTAATTCTGCCCCTATAGATTCGTCACACCACAACTTCTTACACAAATGGATTTTCAAAGTTTGAATAGATTTATATGTTGAAAACATTAATATAAATGTATATTTTATACAATTTAGAACATATATAGATAAACATATAATTTGCGTTGAAAACATATATATATATATATATATATATATATATATAAATTTTTTGTTTGTAAAATCTTTCAGTTGCTATGCCAATGTGTATACTATGGTATAGTGATAGCATCAGATGGCATTTGAAAAAACATGGTGTTTGCAAGGTACTGTAAAGAATACCATGGGATTAGCATAAAACATGTCCAAAAACAACATTTTTTACATTTTTATTAGAGGACCAAGTCATTTAATCATTGACATGATCTCAAATTTTCGAAGTGTACATAACTGACCTATATTCAGTATTGCTCTATCACAATCCCACATGCTTTCTAAGATAACAGCATCCTTTCCAAGACATTAAACATCCACAACTACGTGTTACTCTCTGTTCAAGAGAAGCCAGCTGAAGCTGCTCAAAGCACAAGTCAGTGATCTTCATGTGAGTGTCCAGTCATTGGTGTGCAGCAGAGATGCAGCGCTGTTGTAACAAGCTCATGAGGATATGATGAAGTGGGCGAGCGCAGGGGCAGCTCATGGCTGCTGTGTTTTGTTGTTTGCACGTTGCTTGGTTACCTGTTGAACATCATTCAGTGTCATTGCCTGTGCCTCTCTCCCACTCAAAACTACAGAATACTCTTCAACAGCCTTGAAAGCAAACGAGAGAAAAACATCATCTAAAGTCATGGCAACAGATGCACCTGCAGGAGCTGTTGCAGCTGAAAAAAAAACAATTATTACATCAGAATAATAATAAACAATTTGTGAACAACAAATCATCACTCAAATCACAAGATCAGCATTCCATTCAAATTAAATTTTTTTTTTTTTTTTTTTTTCACTGGTACTAACCACATAATTTGATTTGTCTGGTACTTACTGGCTGTACTTCCAAAGGTCCACAGTAAATGGGGTCAGAGTTGAAACTGCTTGAATGTTGAGTGCCTCTGTAGGGAACATAAACATAAATCATATGAAAGGAGCTTAAATCAGTTTTCCAGGTTTAAAACAAGTTAAGCTCAATTGACAGCACTTGACATAATGGTGATCATCAAAAAAAAAAAAAAAAAAAAAAAAAAAAAATTTGACTTGTTCCTCCTTTTTTTAAAAAAAAAGTACAAATCTGGGTACAGCCAACTAAAAACTAGCATGTGCATTTTTTGCCTGCCTGCGAGGAATTAACTGTCTATTTGTCTATTTGTCATTCAAAAGAAGAAATTTAAGATAATATAAGAAATATAAGAGATATAGCAGATATATGAAACGTAAACAAAGCAGCGCTTAATTGCTTTAAATATGATATATTGATAATTAACTTTATTTTAAGTGGCTCATTTTGTTATGAAAATATTTGCATATTGGAATGCTCGGTTAAGATAGTTCTCGTTAACTAAACTGAACATCCAATCAGAGTTCTCACTCTTATCGATGGCCCTCCGACACTAATTCAACATGACCATCAACTTGGTGTGTCCCAGCAATTAAAAGTATGATAAAGTGTACTTCTTTTTCACAAGGGTCACATTTATGCTTTTAAATCCTCCTGAAATTATCCCTATTTGCATCTACTGTAAGCACTTCACCGTAACCTCAATGCTTGCTTTTAAAGAAAAGGACAGAAAAGTGTTATTATTTTTAAGTGTCATTATTTTTTTGTGCCACAAATGCTCTCTATTGAGCTTAACTTTTATTGAACCCCAAATATTCCTCTAATGGTTTCATTCATATCACTCTGTAGTGTAAAAGCAGTGCTTACGGGAGGCCTTCTGATGTGAAGTGTTACAGCCAGTAATTCTGAGGGTAGGAAAGCTGTCATCCTAAACTTAATAACCGCTGGCTTTTGGGGCGGGCATCCTGGGTGGAGGCGTTTACAGCTGTTCAGCATGGATAATGCATTCTCTTAGAATGCCATTACACATTAAGACACAACATGCTCACAGCTCGTATCTCTCCTGGGTGGAGGCGTTTACAGCTGTTCAGCATGGATAATCATCCTGGGTGGAGGCGTTTACAGCTGTTCAGCATGGATAATGCATTCTCTCAGAATGGCATATTAAATAATACTGATCGAAGCTCTGGGCTGTTACATTTTTATACCCCTGACTAGGGTGGGGTGTGAAGGGGGTTTTACTGAGAGGCAATACATCATAAGATGACTTTGACATGTAATTTGTTTATTTATTTATTTTATGAAGCCTTCTAAAGCATAAAAGATGCTACACTTTTCTGCCGGTGTGGCAAGCGCAATTGGTTGCTGTAGAGTCACATTAGATCAGACTACGGAGAATCCTTTAGCTGTAGTAAAAGCCTCTGATAATCCATCTGATTAATTCACTGACTGACTGGCTGAATGAATGAAATATATTATGACTACAGATAGATAGATAGAAAGATAGATGGATGGATGGATGGATGGATGGATGGATGGATGGATGGATGGATCGATAGATAGATAGATAGATAGATAGATAGATAGATAGATAGATAGATAGATAGATAGATAGATAGATAGATAGTAATTGTGTTATTTACAGGAAGTCAAGCACTTTCTCCAAACACATGCTGTGGTTTCTTGAAGTGAATTAATATGACCTACTTCTCAGCACTAGATAGAGAGCAGTCCAGACAGGAGCAGCGTGACTCAGTCCGCTAGGAGGTTCACACTCGTACAAACCTACACTGATGGGTGTTAGCATGCAGGAATGCTGGAACACAACAGCAGACTCGTCAGGATAAATGAAGAATAGCAAGAAGAGAGAATGCAGCCTGTGGACTTCCTTCCATGTGTGTGTGTGTCCAATAAACTATGTAGTTCTGTAGGCCTCTCATTGGGGAAGATCTCCCTCTCTCGCTGTGAGAGAGGAAAAAATGAGGCTCATAATATTCACTGCTAACTCCAAATGAAATGTGGTTTATTGATGTGTGAAAGAATCCAGTCATGATATGTGTGCATACTGGGGAGATGCAGACAGGAAATCAGTACCGTGCCACAGTTCTCCTGAGATCACTTCAGTCAAACTCTCTCTGCATAGCCTTCATTTATTAAACATCTTATATCTCTGTCTGGGAGCATTAAGAATGACAAGACTAACACTGGCAGTGAACTTTAACACACTGAGCACCTTTACATGAGCAAATAAAATCAGTTTTTGTTTTTAATCATTTCTGCAGTTACCATGGAAACTGCTATATTTCTGGCGCTCCAAAAGCGCCTCCTGCTGGCAGAGGATGAATTTGCACTTTCAGTAAGCCCTTCTGCTGTTTTTGTGCAGACCATTGCGTAAATCGACCCTATTTTTACGAAGCAAACACTTAGTTGTAAATGTGAACCGGTGGATCGACAAGAAGCTAATGCATTTAAAAAATATACACAATTAAGAAGTTAATATATATTTATATATGTTATTAAATTTATATAATAATTAATATAACTGTTTAAATGAATGTTATAATTGATACTTCTGGTTTAAAGGCTGAAATGTGTTCTGAAAAGTTTTTGCTTGTGTAAAAACCTGTAACTGAACTGTATATGATATTAATTTTATTTGTGCATGTATTAAAAAGGCCTGACATTTTTATTACATTTTATAAAGTCTTAAATTTGACTTTAAAAATCCTGCAGATACCCTGGAATAATACGAATTTCAGATTTTATAATACACATATCTATATATGAAGTTGTGCCATAGTTAATTTGGTTTATATCTGTCTTCGTGTGTGTGTGTGTGTGTGTGTGTGTGTGTGTGTGTGTGTGTGTGTGTGTGTGTGTGTGTGTGTGTGTGTTTTGGCTAGTAGAATTTATGCCTGTAAAAAGGTTAATTTTAAACACTGTATATATATATATATATATATATATATATATATATATATATATCTATATATATATTATATATATATATATATATATATGCGTAAATTGCATTTTTTATGTATTTATTATGCAATCATGTGTTGCCGTTAAATATCTCCTGACAAACAACAGTTATTAAATCCTATAATGATCCCTGGTCTTGCATTGTATTATAAATTACATTCGATTTTGCAGTATCAGGCCTAAAACTAACTGTCATATAGTTTATTTTATTTGCAATTAAAATATCGTTATCATATTTAGCAGTCTGATCCCTTGCAGTAGGTATGCTGCTTTAATCTCTCTCGTGAACAGCCTCACTCCTTCTCACTCTGCCTTAACAGTGTCAGTCCTTACCACGTCATACTTAAAACTCCTCATGAAGTGTACAAAATATCTTGCGATCTCATGACAAGACGTTACGGAGCTCTGAATGAGGCCAACTTTGATGGAGCATGGAGCAGTAAGAGATGCAGGTGTCGCTACACAAAGACTAAGACGTGAACTACTGCTGGTGTGAATGAGTCTTTACAACAGCCCATATGGCAAACCAAGCACATCGTCTTCCACTCAATAGTGCTCACTCCACTCACAGTGCGCGTCTCTGTTGTTTCCATGACCCTGCAATCTGTCATTGCAATTACACACAAATGAAGCCATTACAAGAACACAAACCAAGATAGATGGAGTGTGTGTAGGGGTATTCTGCAGGCAATCATTCATGTGCTCATTGCAGAATGACGCAGTCAATAAGTAGATCCAATTAATCGGCATTAAATCACACAGCCAGATGACTGCCATCAGAATGATGACTATTAAGCCTCCTTTCCCTCTCTATCTCACTCTCATGGGGATCATCTCATTACGGACTTTAGGTCAGCACCTGCTCTCTTGTGCCAGTTTCCCACCTATAGGACTTTTACCAAAATTCTTCTTTGTATATGAAAAGAAGGAATAAAAATGCCTGGGCACAAGCAATGAGTACACAGTTACGTCATGGCCTCAGATAAGGACTAAACACACAAGCGCATCCTGGGAACTCTGGAACTGGCAAGTAGTTTGTTTGGCTTTGCAGAAAATTAAACATCTTCGTCTGAACAGTTGAGCATTTCACAGCCCTTGTGAAAAACAAGTGCGCTTTATTGCACTGAATGTGCACTAGGAGTGTACTTCAAATCTTATGTGTTTTTTTTATGTACTTGCAGATAATATAATATTAATGAAATAAAAGGTCACTTAAGTGTACTTACGTAGCACTTTCTTAAGCGCTTTAAAAAAAGAGCACATTTAATAATTAAGAAGAAGTAAAAATATATAAATTAAGTTCTCAGTTGTAATTTTAATCGTAGTGTGTTATTTGATGACATTTAAGATTTTATTAAATAATATACCCCCAGTTTCACAGACAAGGCTTAAGCCTAGTCCCAGACTAAAGTGTAAGTCTGAGCTGTTTTAACTGAAAGAAACCTGTACTGACTGATCTTAAAATATATCAGTGCCTTTGTTTTGTCTCAAGATGCACACCAGTAATGTTTTTTCTAAGGCATGTTAATAAAAAATTACTTAAATGTCCTAATAGAACTATGCCCTAATCCTGGTTTAGTCTAAGCACTGTCTGTGAAACCAGGCCATAATGTACTAAATTGCAACTACATTACAAATGTCTAATTAGAAATATATTCATGAATACATGACATACAAGTTTTAATACAAATAACATTAAATTATTTAGATTACCATAAATGCTTGTTTGCCCATTTAGCTTTACACTATATTTCAAAAAGATAGAATACAAATATGCAATTAAATCCTACTTAAGTGGATCAAAAAGCACTGTTAAGTTCAGTTAAGTGCACTTAACATAAATTTAAACTATAATGTATTTTCATCTAATTGCAGTTAACAGGCAATTAAATGTCTTACAAAAACATTACATTCTTGGAACTTCGAATATAGAATTATATTAAAGTTGCTGATTTTTTTCACAGAAACAGAAAGTCATGGGTTAAGTACAGCATGAGGGTAAATAAATCATGACAGCATTTTCTATTTGGACAAAGTTAACTATACATAATGTTCATAATGTTTGCCCAAATCATTGTTCCGAAATGAAAGTTATAACTGGAACAACAAAAATACCCTGTGTATTAAAAGTTAGGAACACTGTGGCTGTGAGCAGATGGGAGTTTTTAAACAGGATCCAAGAGCTCTTGAATTCTGCAGATTCTTCAGAGGAAGATAAAAAGCCAGTACACCCGAAGAATTATATCTATGACAATAACTATAACCATAACATTTTAAAAATCACTGTAGAGTGCAACTATAATGATAATGACAGGAAATTATATCATTGGGATCGCTTACATAACAGTTAAGCAGTTATGATTTTATATCTTACATTAAACAGAGCATTATGTGTTGTGTGGATAACATGCAGTTAATGCAGTTAAGAGTTATTAGTGTGAATGGGCTTTGGGACGATAAATTCAATGAGATGTCTCTGCCCAGTTCTGAAACTTTCCAATTGCTAAAATTTAAGAATTGGAAGCTATTTAGAACAGGAACGTGTCATTTTTTGCTAATGTTCCTTATCTGATGCTTGAGTCCACTAGAACAGCTGTTCTCAAACAATAGGCCCGGGCCCACTAGGAGGCCTCAGCATACTTCCAAGGGATCTTAAAATTTAAAACGATTAAAAATGGCAGCAATATTATATTTATTTACAAACAGATTGGGAGGTCTAATAATAAAATCTAAAAAAAAAAAAAAAAAAAAAAAACACTTCACCCCCCCATGTCTGTAATGTCTGTAACTTAAGTATTAAGGATATCTTAATATCATATTTGGATTTTAATTCTTAACAAACTTTTCTTTTGGTATCTTTGTTTTTAAGGCCCTGTATGGTGCAGCAGTTTTGGAATCCCAATATGGATCCACCAATAAATTGTTAAATTGTATATGTTTTCAGTGATCAAAACCCAAATATGGGTCACTATGCATTCAGCCGATACATTTTTCTTTTAAAGATTCATGTCTGAAGAGCAAATCAACTTGAACTTGAAATGTAAATTGTATCAAATTTGTATTATTCTCTAGGCCTCTAGAAGACTATATTTCCTAACTCAAAACTCTCTATTCCTCTAAAGCTGTTGAGAAAATAAGTTCAGTTCAGTCTCAGGTCAGTGCATCTGGACAGCAGCGGCAAAGACTGAAGATTCCTCTCAAGAGAAATAACAGTCTGAGGGAGAACTGGTCTTCTAACACAAGCTGAACTCTCTTTCTGAGCAGCGATATCTTAGAGGAAATACTCTTAGACAGCACTTTGGGAGCAAAATCAGTCTGGCAGTCTGGGAACAGAATATTACATGTCTCTATATTACAGTGTCACACACAGACTCTTCTATTACTCTTAGTCATAATCACATTATAACATCCACACAAACACACAAGCATATGCACAGAGCATCATTCAATTAGCTGTAATGAGACATTATATAATAATAACTTGCATTACTATGAGAGAATGAATGTATAATGATTACAAAATGGGAACATTAATCATGCCGTAGACATGCTGAATGATTACTATATTATGTGGTAGATGCCCATATTATAGATTGAGACTGTGAGTCCACACTTCAAAACAGAGGAAAGTTAGATTCAAGTCTAGATAGAAGTGTACTGGAATGTGTGTGTGTGTGTGTGTGTGTGTGTGTGTGTGTGTGTGTGTGTGTGTGTGTGTGTTGCGAGCAGGCCTTTGGTCAAAGAGTGTGTGTGATGGTAAATGAAGAGAAGACGTGTGCACTGGAGTACAACTCTTTGATGAAAGACCAGAGAACAGAGCTGCTTCCCTCAGGACGACTGCAGCCATTAATTAATCCAGACAGACCAAATAAAATCACACACACACACACACACACACACACACACACACACACACACACACACATCACTACCATTCATTTAATGAGGCATCAAACAAAAAGGAAACTATTGAGTACAGTTTTCATCTTATATGAAATACACCATTCAGATGACTCTTCACAAAAATACAATTGATTTTTTTATTGTTTCAAATGAGCACTTTTGAATGCATTTAATGAGGCAAAACAGATAATTATAACCATTAGACAACCTAACCCTTAACCAATATAGTAAACGTTATAGCATGCCACTGGGCTTTTTTGGGAAAATAGGGGCTAGCTATGTCCTGTCAAGACACCTCTTTACCTGTGAAGATGCTGATTCAGATCAAGCTGTGCAGAGCAGACATCTGAAAATCACTGCTGGACAGATCTGGCAACCCCCTGCTGTCCTGTCCAGACCAGTATGCTTTTGGGAAAGCTCATTGTGCACTGTGTGTGTGTTCAGAATATTGCCTCATGGTTGTGACTCGTGACGAAAATGTAAAATGACTGTGATTTAATCTAAACCTTTGTTTTTATATCCATTGAAGATGTCTCAGAGAATACTTGGGCTTTGACTCTTTTTAATGACAGGGTTGTATGTTATGCAGGTCTTTTGAAATGCTAGTTTACATCCCTAAAATGAAATGTTTTGCATGGGTGACTTAAATTTCCATAATATTTTAACAGGTTTTGTTATCTTTAGCAAAGTTTGTCTTATCACCTCTTTCTTTTCGTCCTCCAATCACAGCGGAGCTGGAGCATGCTCAGAGAGTGGCGGAGGCGGAGCCTGTCCAGCCGCAGGTAAAACTAAAGGACAGGCAAAAGTTTTTTGAGGAGGCTTTTCAGCAGGACATGGAGCACTACCTGTCCACAGGATACCTACAGATCGCGGAGAGAAGAGGTGAGCTATGCCCATGCCCTCGGCTCAAACCAGGACCAGATCAAAATGTGCCAGACACTAATACAAACAGAATCTATTTAACAAGAAGCTAATGTAAATATGCTGTATCCCTGTGAATAATTGAACTAACCTTTTTATATATATGAGAAATGTCTGCTGAGATGGTCTGGTGCAAAAACACTCAGCAGTTGTTATTACAAATACTGTTAAGAGTGGCGGGTCCCTAGCACCCAAGATATTGGATTGGGGAGGCTATTCCCAGCCCTGAAGCAGATAAACTGAGTGTTGCTTTCATCTTCCACCCAGTCAATTCATATAAAATGACTCATGGTGTATGGGAATGTACAAAAGAGCAGCTGAAGAGAGTTTTTGTGGAACAGCAAGTCCAATGGAGAATGCTGATTCCATAGTAGATAAACTACACTGAAGCAGCAAATGGAAAAGTAGTGAGTCAGAGCTAAGACCAGCCAGAGGGCGGGGCTTGAAAAACCCTTCAGTTCTGCTTATGCTCATATCTCAGTTTTTATACCAGTAAAACTCTTTTCATGTAAACTTAATGTTTTGTTGTGTCAGAATTAAAACTGATAAAAAAGTTTTTTGTTTTTTTTTGCAAGTTTTGGAGCTCTGTTTTCAATTGCTTCTCTGAGTGCAAGTGGCAGATCTCATCAGTAAATAGGTATGTTTGACCTGAAGCAGCCAAGGTGGGGCTAAGACCAGGCAGTGTGTCATTAAGAAGATGAGGATCAGCCATCAGGTCATTGCTGTTATGTTCAGCAAGGTGGAAATATATACCAGTCCTCTGTGAATCTTTAGGAAAAATTAAAACCAGGATAGTTTTGGAGTACGGACTGAAATTGTGTTGTAAGAGTGTTTTGTGTCATTTCTCTTAAAGCATACACACAGACTCTGAGTGTGTGAGTGTGCGGTTGTGTTTGTGTCTCAATACTGTAAAGGGGAGCTAACATGTCTCTCTCTTTGCTGTCCACCTCCCTGTGCCGCTGCGCTCTTATACAACCTTGAGGTACGCAGTTCACCGCTCTGCTTACTGATGTCACGCTCACACACGCACATGTGACGGGCATGCCTCACGCCGCAATCTGTGTTTGTGAAGCATGCGCTAATGACATCACAGAGTCAACATAATTGCAAGGTGACGAATCCAGGACATAGCTCAGTACATCAAATGAGAGCTGACACAACCAAATTTGCTCTTCTATTTGGCAAGAGTTGACTCAAGAACTCACACGAAGGGTTTCTTTGTCCACAGAGATGCGAACTCCATGCGTCAAAAGTTCATCCTGGACTCAAATCCTTGATATATCTTAGTGATTGAAGAATGAGGTTGCAGGAAGTGATGTTGTTGGTCTTCCTTTGGTTCACAGAGACAATAGGAAGCATGTCATCAATGGAGGTGAACGTGGACATGCTGGAGCAAATGGACTTAATGGACATGTCTGACCATGAGGCGTTGGACGTCTTTCTCAACTCTGGTGGCGAGGACAACAGTGTGGCCTCACCGTTACTGGGTATACATACATATAGTGACCAACTTTTTCCCAACCATCAATATTTACTCACTCTAAAGGTGTTTTTGCTTTGTCGTGTGTCATTTTTAAGTGGAGCCCGACTGATTTCCATACATCTAAACAACTCTTAGCTAATGATGAAAGTGGGTTCCTGGTATGGCATCCCTTCTTATGTTTAAATAACTCTTTAGCTCTACTAATGCTGAGATGCTATTAAATTAGAGCCGACATTTAGCTCCACCGTCAGCAGGACACGCTGAGATGATGTCTGTGCTCTTTGATTGCATCCAGAGAAGAACAAACAGGTTCTAATCACTAATTACATTGAGCTGCACTGAAAGCCAAGTTTTCTAGATTATACAGGCAACATCAGGACACTGGACTTCCTGTTCCAAAATCAAGTGCACTGCCTCACTGTTTAGTCTACATAAGCAGCTACCTATGAATGCAGACTAACTGAATTTAAAACGGAATCTGATGTGATATGCAGTACATTCCACTAGAGGTTAATGCTAGCATGTTGCATGTTGCTAGCAGGATATTTTTCTTCTGTTTTGTGATGCATTCAAGTGTAACAAAAATACAAAATGTAGGTTGGGGACTTGGTTGGACTTCGTTGTCGACTTGATGTTGAGATGTGGGAGTGTCACTCAAAAATGGTGGCAAAGCTGCCGAAAATTGCCAAAATCCTGGAACGTTTCCACCCCTTAGCAACCCTACTCTCATGCCATCCAATATGTAGGTGAGTTTGTTTCTTCATCAGAACAGAATTTGAGAAATGTAGCATTACATCACTTGCTTACCAATGGATCCTCTCCAGTGAATGGGTGCCGTCAGAATGAGAGTCCAAACGGCTGATAAAAACATCACAGTAATCCACAAGTAATCAGCACAACTCCATTCCATCAATTTGTTTTTGGGATCTGAGTAAGGGGTGCTTTGTCGTTACACCATTGCCCACAAAATTTCACTGAAGTTTCATAAAGGTTGTGGTCACATTCGCTTAATTCAGAAAAAAATTTGTGGACAAAAATGATCAATTTTCAATTGTCAATAGTGTAGTGATGCATGAAGCACATCTCACACAGAAGTGACTTTCATACCAAGCAGCTTTCTGTTGGTCAGCACAGAGAATTTGCATCTTTATGTGAAACTCCATATTGTGTGGCTTCCTCTTGAAATGACTAGAATTAGCCCACAAACTTTTGCAGAGCAATAGTAAATGTGCCTGCTCACTTACAGCGCAACTGTAGGCAGCTTACTAGGTTTTGGAACAGAACTCCAGTAACATGAACATTGTCTGATCAATGCCTGACTTTTCAAGAGTAATTTGCATTCCTAAACCCTTTTCTTCTTCCTGTCTGAATGATTCTCTCTCAGGTCCGGACGTGGAGTCGTTCACCTCTGAGATCTCTCTTCAGGTGCCCACACAGGCCGACCTGAGACACAAGCTGGCGTCGCTGTCCTCCACCTGCACGGATTCAGCCAGCCAGGACACGGAGGCAGGGGAAGAGGAGGACGACGATGATGATGCAGATGATGAGAGGGGACCAGCAGTCATCCGCGGCTCTCCACTCGTCCAGCCAGATCAGGAAGAGGTTGAGGCAGACGCCACGATACCCGAAAGAGAACAAAACCAGCCAAACAAGAACTGTTAGAGCAGCAGCTCATCCTGAAAACACAGAGGATGAACGACAGACTGTAAGGAGAACTGATGTAGTTAGTGGTGTGCTATGCACTTGCGTCCAAAGGAAACGTGTGCACTGATGTTTTATGAAACCCTTTTGGTTTTTGTAAAGAAATTCTTTGTCATGTGCTGTGCAGTGTAAAGCCTGATCCTGTGTCTGCCCTTCAAATCAATAAATATCTTTTATTCTGCTGGACGTTCACTGTATACAGCTGGTCTGCTGTCTGTCCCATTGTTGTCAGTTACATTAGTATAAAATACATAATTTTCTAATTAAATTCCTTTCACTCTACAGACTAGTTTGATCAGTTGCATATCTTGTAAATCCAGATCTAGAGTATTTCCAGATGGTTTTAGATCACAGATGTTCAAAAATTTATTCAAAAGTGATGTTTATGTCATGGGGTACACGTCTGTCTCATGTATAAAATCAACAATGCTTTAGAGGCCTCAGGCTCACCAGAGTATGACTTTGATAATTATGATGAAAACACCAGAATTTAGGCTCTGAGCCAAGCTTCAGTACTTCACTTTGCCAGCATGTTTCTACACCAGGGAAAACAATGTGGAGATGCAGGAGTAAAATTAAAATGTAACATTTCAATTCAGGAGCATTTCAAATCAGTGGGAGTTGATATTTAACTGGTAAAATATGAATAAAAATATATTATTCTGTGTACTTTTCACATCTGTAAAGTTGTCTAATTAGTCTAGCACAAGGATTTGAAGACCAGGGGTCCGTAAAGAGTTTGTAGAGTGACAATTGTTTTTGTTGTTGTTGTTATTACTACTACAGTACTAGCTCATGGTCAGGGTTATTTACATAGCAGAATTTAGAGAACATCAATTAGTACTAGTAGTACTAAAGAGTATAATAGTTGAATAAAAACTGACTGAAGTGTTTTTTTTTAACAACAATTACTATTACTAAATTTAGTAAACCTATAAAATTTAAATTTCAAAGACACAAGTATTATTTTTAAACATTTAAATATTTTTATTTAAATGATTATTATATTATTATTATTATTAATAAATATAATATTCATTATGTTTATTACACTGCTAGTAGTACTAAATAGAAACGAAATAATAATTTAAAAAAATATTTGTTAAAAAGTATTTTTTTATAACATTAATTACTTATAACATGAACATTTTAAAGACAGGTATTATTATTTTTTTCATTATTTTAATTATATAAATTATTATAGAATTATTATTACAACCATTATTAATACTATTACAAATACAAAAAAGAATAAAGACATATTTTAAGGGCATATTATTACAATTATTATTATTTCAAAATGTATATTTAACTGTGATTAACCTGTAATTCATTAATAACATTAATAAAATGAATAATTGCTTCTATTACCCTCATTTGTAAGTCGCTTTGGATAAAAGCATCTTCTAAATAATTAAACGTAAATGTATAAATTATACAATACATTTTATGAAGTTGTACCAAGGCCATCTGAGAGTGTGGGGTCCATGTGTCAGAAAATATTCCCCTTTAAACCAAAATAAAGTTCAGTAACAAAGAGCACAGACTGACAGTGAATTGTCCATGAGTTTTTATTTAACCTTAAGTACAAATTGAAAAAAGTAAATAAAAAAACAAAACAAAAAACAAATTAAAACAGGCAATATAACCAACATGAAAGATGCAATGCTAATAAATTAACTCGCCTGACTGTGAGCAAATCTCTCATATTGTAAAAAAAAAAAAAATCTGAATAAAATACATCGTAAGGCCATAAAAACTTAACAACCGCCGTTTTTTTATTTTTTAAATTTTTGTTTGTTGAAAACACCCGACTTGGTTTTCATTAAATACTCCTAAAACAGTTCAGTCTTCTGTTAAGGACAACCACCAACAAACTGGATTATAGTTTTATTTTCCTTGACAGTCACCACTGGCAAGCTCAGTGCAACATGAGTAGCTACTACAATGTTGAATTTTCAGTAATGAAAATGTAAAAACTTTTTTTTTTTTGTGAAAGTATTTTTTCCCTTTTCTTTAAAAAATTAAACCTAAAAAAAACAAAACTAGGAGGAAATCGCAACTCCATATCTTAGTCCTCAGTGATGTAAGCAGCACTTAAAATTTATACACATTACCAGAGCAACCCTGTACGTATCAAACTCCCACAGCTGAAGAAACTGAAATGTAAGGCTTTTCTTCATCTGACATCATCCATTTATCTGTCCTTTCCTTCTGTCACTCCAACAAAGGCTCAAGTATTAAAGACATTTACAAGTTTATGTACAAAAAGGTGATTTTCTTACGTTTCTTTAAAACAATGATACTTCTGCAAAAAGGAAAAGACAGAACAAAATAAAACAATAATAACAATAAAAGAAAAAAATGGACTTGTATTTCACATTTTACACCCTCTGAATAGTGGCTCTAAATTGACATTAGACATCAGAACAAAGGAGAAAATAAAAAGTCAAAAACACAAAATATAATAATTACAATAATATAATATAATAATTAATGTTAACTGGTACAGATGAATCGAAGTCTGGAAGAATGGAATGTTGAAACGATTGCACATCTAGAAGCGGAGAAAGCCTCTGGCTTCTTCCGTCCTGTGGGATAAGAAGGCTAGCGAACAGCACTTCTTTTTATTATCTTTTTTTTGTATTGATATACGAAAACAAAACAAACAAACAAACAAAAAGAAAAAACAACAGCACCAAAATAAAGAAAGATCTCCATGCTAAACATCAGGCACAGTTATCGCTCGTAAGCGTCAGCGTGGGAGGAACCCCTCTCACTGCCGGGACAGGACCCACTCATTCAATCCCTAACACCCACTTCCTCAAGTACAGCCCGACCCGCTGCCAAGGAAACCAATGTTCCCCCGAATCCACAGAAGAAAGTGTGAAATTAAAACCAGTCGAAATAAAAACAAACAGTACTTCCTCTTCTTTAGAGTCTTCCTCTAAAACAAGCAAAATTTCAAGTGTTTACTGTCTTTAGAGCTGCGTCTTCCGCAGAGGAGCTGCATGGGGACTAAATGAATTCAGATCAAAACAAATGTGATGTCATAAAACAAAATGAAACAAAACAAGCTTAAACACACACACACACAAAACAAAAACAAAACAAAACAAAAAAAAAAGCAAACACCAAAACTAAACCAAAATGAAACAATAAACAAAAACAAAACAAAACAAACACTAAAACAAAAAAAAACTATAAACAAAAAAAACACCAAAACAAAAAGCAAAGCAAACAGCAAAACAAAACCCAAATGAAACAATGAACACAAACAAAATAAAACAAAAGGTTCTTGGGCAGCTCCATCGAGCACCAACATTCGAAGGAAAGGGGCCTGGAAAAACGAGGAGAGAAGCACCCATTTGTCCCAAGGTTCACAGTTCAGGAGGAGCGTGTGTGTGCAGTCAATGGGGCCGAAGACGAGGAGGAAGAGGGTTCAAGCAGAAAGGATGACATCATACTCACACCTTTCAGTGAAATGCACACCTGGGACCATATCTCTTAATGCTATCAAACATCTGGTGAATACAAACTAGTGCGCTAGTGCAAAAAAGGCAGCCTCCTTTCCACACAGGAAACTCTGCCCTGCTATGTGGGTGATCAAAGACACAAATGATATGAAGAGAGGGAGAGGAAATCGATTGGTTGACGTAGGCGGCCGGGCGGTGTTTCTCACGAGACAGCAGCGGCGGTGGCACTTTTGGACAGGTGGGTCGGCAGGTGGGTCAGGGACAGCTCCATGGTGGATCTCTTGCGGGGGCCACGCTTGGCGGGCGGTTTGGTGGGGCTGGAGCCGTTACAGCCGTCTGCTGCGCTTCTCACCAGGGCTTTACCACACACCTGATTCACCAAACTGTTGATCTGCTCCTGAGGGAACAAACAGAGACAAAGACAGTGAGAGACCATTGTGAAAAAGGTGACATGACATACTTTGTTATTGCAGTCCTTGTCAATCCCTTTGGCTAATTTTTTGAAACAGTCTCAGCATTCAAACTGTGAATGCAATTGTCTAAAGTAGCAAACCAAAACAATTCATTTATGCTTCAAAACCCAGTTATTTTGTCAGTAAAAGAACCGAAATTTATATATATATATATATATATAAATTTCATTTTTGTTCTACTTTATTGTCTACTTTACACTAAGTTTGAAACAATGTTTTTTTCATTTTTGTTCTACTTTATTGTCTACTTTACACTAAGTTTGAAACAATGTTTTTGAAAGAAGTCTCTTATGGGCACCAAGACTGTATTTATTTGATTAAAAAATGCACTATAAACAATTATTTTGAATAATATTTCGCAATATTACTGTTTTCAATTTGAATATATTTTTAAAATGTAATTTATTCCTGTGATCAAAGCTGAATTTTCAGCATCATTACTCCAGTCTTCAGTGTCTCTTGATCCTTCAGAAATCATTCTGATATGCTGATTTGGTGTTTAATTGTATTGATTGTTAATGGTGCTCAATTAATACATTTTTTATTATCAGTGTTTTTGCTGCTTAACATTTTTGTGTAAACTGTGACATGTTTTTTAGGATTCTTGGTTAAACTGAAAGTTCACAAGAACAGCATTTATTTGAAATAGAAATCTTTTCATTTGAGAATCGAACAAAAGCAAACGACAAAAACTGTAATACAACACTGAACCCACATTAACTCTTTTGCATGTGGACATATGTTTCCCAAACGTTTTTCACTATGCCAGAGCACAATATATTTTATGAAGGGACAGCAACAGTCCATTTAGGAGGGTTGTTGAACCCTGAAGGGTCCTTTAAGCAGAAGCATCTCAACAGCTCCCCCTGCAGGCATGTTTCTTATCATGTGTCTTACCTCATCATAGCGGTACATCATCTTGAGGCCTCGGCAGCTTTTGTGTTTCTCCACATAGTGCAGCGCACACTCCAGACAGAAAACCACATTTTCATTCTCCTGCACCACCTGCAGCATTAACAACAACCATTAGCTCAATTAAAATCATTTTCAACGCTCAGTAATTCTTCTGTCAGTGATGACTGAATGTGAATTATCAGCACTGGAGGTAAATTACAGCTGTGACCCAAATCTAGAACTGTGTAGAACACAAGATTATACAGTACAATGCACACAGACAAAACTACTATGAAACTCAGTGTTTTACTAAGAAAAAAGCACATTAAATAACACTGTAGTATAGATTTAATACATATACTGTAGGCGTTACTGTGATTTGTAGTATAGTGCAGTATTGCATAGATCAGTGGTTCTTAACCTTGTTGACACCAAGGCCCACATTGTCAAAGACAACATTATAGACTGTACTGACTTCTAAAGTACACTATAGTTTTTACACTAAGCATACTATTCATCCTAAATAGTGAAATGAATCGGTGCATCCGACAGCATGTTGAGAATAGTGTGTCAAATGCTTTGTTGGTAAAGTATATACTATGTTGAGATCTACAGTACAGTTTAAACTGAGCTGAATCTCACCATAGATAGGTAGCAGAGGTGCTGGCACGTTTGGCAGCGTCTCTCGGATGACTCCAGCGCCAGCCACTTGCGGGGTTTCTTCCTGGTGTCAGCGGGTGATTGGTTGTTGTCGTGAGTGCAGTAGCGTGCGGAGGAGAGCAGCCCTGCTTCATACAGATCCTGCCTTTGCTTCATCTCTATGTTCCTGTAGGACAGGAGCATTCAATTCCAGTTAGAGGACCACGATTTCCTTGCCAGGTCCAGACAATACTTTTTTTTGGAATAGTTTTTAATTTTATTCTGGGCAGCAGTAATGCTTTGTAAAAGAAAAAAATCCTAAAGAGTCAAAACAGTCATCAGAGATGAGGATATTGGGCTCCCAAAACCAAAGCAGTGGTGTCTGAGAATTTAATGAGTTGGGCCGAACATCGGGGTGGGTTTCCAGTGCTCACCTGAGATCTTTGAGAAGATTAGAGATTGTACTGAGCACAAGTCTGTTTTCTCGTTTGGCCTCGGCTGTGGCGATCTGGTAAAGTAGCTTCTCCATAGAGAAGGGTTTTGCTATGTGCCTGCATTTCAGGTCCTGCAAGACAAGAGCAAACATGTAGAGCGTCTTCTTAACATCTCCTACTGAATGTCTATAGGTCCAACAGGCGGATGTGGAAATGTGAAAGACTCACCTTAGCAGCCTCGTAGCCCAGGTTCATCCACTGTGGTGTGGCAAAGTGCACAGTTTCAGACACACTGTAGCCACAGCACACCCTGGACACGAACGCACCGGGGAAGACCACCACAAACTCTCCGCTCTGCTGGACCGTACGGTGGACCTTGATCCCCTCACGACAAAGCACCTCTGGAGAAATCTGGAGAAAAGCAGAGACATGCATGTTTATGTTCTGTGGATGCAATGAAATACAACTGCAAATGCTATTTTTATTTACAATATCTTACCATAATGTTCTTCTCCAGCATTTCCAGTCCCGGCGTGCCGTTGGCCTGTAGCAGTGTGTGCACCACTTTATCAAGCTTAGTCTTTTCCTCAGCAGGAATAGAATACCTGCAATGGGACGGGCAGAATTTCCTGTCAGTGTCATTATTTGGTTGACATAAGACAACAGCGCTGTCTGCCGGCTTCTAAACCAGCTTTGTTGCCATGGAAACAGGCCTTGGCTTTATTATGAGTCATGCACATAAAAAAACAAAAGCAAAAAACAAACAAACAGCTGATGCTCACATATGTGGAATGCACAGTGTAAGTGACTGCGTGTTTTACAGAGTACTGCGCCCACTAGAGGAGCTGATCTTTACAACACAGCTGAGTTAGGAAAGACATTAGCAAAATGTACAATTTTACACTGAGATGACATTTAGTCAACAGTGTTACTGTTAACAAACTATTAAAAATTATTTTGGCAATCAAAATAAAATAAAATAAAATAACTTGGCAACTAACTGAAATAAGTAAGTTTAAGATGAAGTACTAAAATTACTAAAACTGATAAAAATCACAAAAACACAACAAAATTACTTAAACTTTAAAATGAAAACTGAAAAATAAAAACACATTCATAATGTTTTTAAATAATACTAAAATTACACGGAATGTATCTAGAAATAAATAATGAACAAGATTCAAAACAAAATGCAATTGTATACAAAGGAACAATCTATTTGTAAATTGTACAATGTTGTACAATTTGTTACGTTTTTGGACCTTTGATAGTTATATATATAAAAAAAAAAAAAAAAGGTAAATGGTAAAAAATATTTGTTATTATTGAAATATCATATAATTAATTATACAATATGTAAAATATCTATTTCATTATGTAAAACAGTAACATGACCAATGTACACTGTATCAGCAATATTTAAAATTTCATGAAAATAATATATATATATATATATATATGTGTATAGATATATATATATATATATGTGTGTATATATATATATATATATATACTGTATATGTGTGTGAGTGTGTGTGTGTGTGTGTGTGTGTGTGTGTGTGTTATATCCAAATATTTAATCATAAAAAAAATCAACAAAAATTAAATACACAAAATATATTAGACAGTACCTGTAAAAATGAATGTATCTAATGTTGTTACACACATCATCTAACAGCCCAGTGCTGGTTTATGGGGCACGTTCAATTCAATTATTTTAATTCATTAATCAATTTCTAAATTCATTTCTAGACAGTACCTGGGAACAAACACTCACCAAATGCAATCAGCACCAGTGTGTAAGTAATCAATGTATGGAAGGCGGTTTTGGTCTTGTGACCAGCATGAGGTAGAAAAGACCATGCCGATGTTCAGCCAGGGAATAGTCACCCCTGTGAGAGAGAAAGAGAAAGAGAGACAGAGAGGGGGTGATGACTTATTCAGCAAAGGAGCTTTACATGATGTGGAGAGAAGTGTACTTCCTGCTACTGACAACAACAGTGGACTCACCAGGCACAGCACCAAGATGGCGCAGAATGGATCCAGAGTTATTGGGAAGGACATTGAGGTTCCATCCATGCCTGCAGCGACAGAGAGAAAAAGGTAGCTTATAATAGCATCATTTTTATAAACGGCAATACATCCTCCCATCATGCCTTTAATTCATCTCAAATGAAAGCAGCTCTTACTTGGAGAAGGGTTCGGACTTGCATACAGGGAAGCCGCTTCCATGTGTGTTTGTGTCCACTTTCCCATAATGCACTGCTACATGGCAGTCCCTCTGCTCCACTATCCGCCAATAATCTTGCTATATAAAGAAAAGCAGGACAGATGGAGATGAAGAGAAAAGGCAGGAAATAAGGAAAGGATACAAGGATACAACCGTCACAGGATATGCTTATAAAATATGAAACTCAGAAAGTACATGCTATTTAAAGACAATTTGTCTTAGAGCAGCTATTATTATACCTCAGAAATACTGGTCACTAGGGTCGACATTTTACACCAATAATGTAGTAACATATTACACTGTACACATTTACATCTGGCGAATGGTTAAAATACAGGAAGTGGTTTGTGTGTACCTCAACTTCAGCAGCCCCAGGCTCTTTGTTGAAGCACATCATCATAGTATTTCTTGCTATTCTGTAAAAGGTGGTCAAAGATACCGATCTCCCCTGGAAAAAAAACAATAAACAGTAAGAAAAATGGCAAAATAATCAGTTTATTTGGTAGCCATCTCTCAAAAGCAAGCTTACAATAACATGACATCTGTCAAATTACTATTAAGTTCTGTCTTATGGTACCATAAATGTGGCTTCTCCTGCTTAAATTAAGGCTAAAACTTGTTTTTATGAGTTGGTTGAGGTGATAGACGTGCTTTTTGTTATCTTTTATTTGAATGGCAGTACTTTCTTTCCGTCTTATAAATAACTATCAAGAGAAGTGTTGCAGTTTTACCCAGTCATTGTTTCCCAAGTTGTCCATCACAAATTACCACACAACCTGAAAAATGCTCACTCTTCGCACTGATAACTATAGACAGAGACAATTTCCAGGTACCGCACTGGAGATGAAGAAAGTGCAGTGTGTGTGTGTGTGTGTGTGAGGAGCTGAGCTGTGACCTATATTCAGAAACCATTCTGTGAAGAGGCCCACTCTCACCGTCCCGCCCAGTAGAGTGTGTTACCTCAGACAACAACACCCAGACAGACAGACGGGGTGCTATAAGAGACAGCAGGGTATTTTTATAGGGCTGGTGAGGCAGAAGGAGTCACCTTACATAGACTATAGCTAAGACCTCAGACTCACGTACACCAGGAGCTGAGGGCCTGGGAACAAACCCTCTCACGCAACAGCCACTCTCACCGATACCACCCACCCAGTCACAGTTCTCTCTTTCCTTTACCACCAGTCCTCTCTCAAACACAAGAACCACACAAACTCTGCCCCATTTTTCTGCTTCACTTTTTATATTGTAATCTACATATGTTCAACTGCAGCATGCTAACCAAAATTAAACCTCACAAGTGACTGAATTTAAACACTCTTTATGGGCAGCAGACAGGCTGTGCGAAAAGTGCTCTTCACCTGAACCACACACACAAAAAAGTTATTTAATTTGACAGCTGATTCTAAAACAGCATCATGCTAGCATGCTAAGCTAATAAATTGACATTCTAATCAACACAAATGCATTGCATACATAAATGCTACGTATGTTTTAAAACAAAATGTATAAAATGAAAAGTCTCTGTAGATAAATGCACAGACAAAAAAAAACAAAAAAAAAACGTGCATACACTACTGAGACTAATTGTGGCCGAGATGGGATCTCAGAGCACTATAATTTAGCTTCAAGTCGGGAGCACGCCTATGATGTCTAAAACATTGCCTAGGCAGGCAACTCAATAGAGTTTGTAATAGATATATGTTGTTTTGTACCTCTAAATCTGTCTGAGGAACAAAATAGACCCTCATACTGAAGCTTAGCAAGTCATAGCTCTGAAATGAAGCTCAGATCTGTGATGCAGAGCACAGCATAGAGACACATCCATCAACCAACATCGGCAGCATTAAAACCCAAAACACATCACGTATTGAGCCTTCCTCCTTTTTTTCCCAGCAGTGTGGCTCTGTGTTCAGTGTACACGCAAACATAGTCATCACGCTTGAAATTCTGGCACATTCTCTGGCAGCTCAGCGGTGAGCTCTCTATGCTCTTTCTAAACACTTCATTACCTGAGGAAATGGCACATCTGCCAGTCTGAGTGAATATAGTGAATAAAAGAAGTTTGACACATAAAACTGCCAATTCCAAAAGGAAACACAATGACGTTAAGTTGTTGATGAGCTTTATGACTGCCATTATCAAAGCAGTAGGTGCATCTATCACATCCCTTACCTTGTATATACATTTGTGCTGGTCACTGAGAACACCTTCATCTTCTGCCTCCTCTTCTGTCTCATCAATGTCCACTTTTTCCCCTTTCTTTTCCTGAGCAAACAGTCTGCGGCGGCCGGCCTGCCGGTGGGTGTCTGGCTCTTTGTGATTGCGGAACCCATTGCGGTGGTTGAGGCCGGTGAGCCCATTCTTGGGTTCGTAACGGGGAAGAGCCAGAGTCCGCTGGCCATTATCCAAGTGGCCCTCCAGGGGTCCCCGTTTGCGTTCCAGAGCTTCCTTTTCTGCCAGCACCTCCTGCTCCAGTTGCCGGTGCTCTTCGGTAGAGAGCAAGTCATAAGAGAGCAGGTACTGTAGGTAGGCCTCCTGGAGCTTGGCCAGACGGTCCTGTGCTGATTTGGGAATGCGAAGCAGGTCGGCCAACCGACTCCATTTTTTTAGGTCCATCACCTGCTGCATTCCACCCATGTCGCAGACCAGCACGGAAAAACGAGCCAGATCTACTTCACAGCCACCTGAAGGGGCGACAATGAGAGGGAAGAGATGATTGTGAATGTTTAATGCACTGTACATTTGGAAAGTATATTAAGAGTTAATGTATCGTTTCCAAACATAACTCAACTAAACCACTGGACACACTGTACCATCAGCTGCCAAATGAGTATTGACAGCTCCAGAATTAAAATTCATTACATTTCACAGCTCATTAATTCTCTAAATATGTTAGCAGAAAAATGGTGTGGCATCTTTATTTGTCTTTTGAAACATAAAAAAAAACATAACGACTGGAGAAAGTGAGCTAAGGAACTGAGGAAGCGTGAGCACCAACAAAGTGTTTAAAACTCTCGCAGGAATTATTGCAGCATACTGGCGGCATTCTAACAGGCTCAATAAACATTTATTTCAACCGTATATTCTGACTGGAGCCTCAAACAGCACACAGGATTCTGAAGTAAAGCAATGGTGCAGGGCTGCTTTAAAACCTCGTAAACTTAACTGTGCTCGACAAGTTCTGGAGAAATGGGTTTTTGGGGATTGGTTTGACATATGGTTTACCAACTCCTGGCAGACAAGAGACTTGACAACATATCTTAAGATTGGACCATGAGACTGTTCACTGGTCGGGTTTACATACAAATTGTCTCTCACCCCTTTATTCACAAAAAAAAACATTGACAGGCTGATATGCAATTATATTTCACATGCACAGGGCAACAGAGCTACAGTAATTTCTGCAACTGTAACTGAAGTGCATGAATGGGCAATGGCGCTCCTGAAGGGCCACTGTTTGCAAACATATGAAGCCCACACCAGTCTAAAAATTATCCTGAGAAGTTATCTTGTTTAGATTGTTCAGGTAGGTTTGATTAGAGTTGGAGCTAAAATCTGCAGTGCACTGACCCCTCCATAAGCAGAGTTGCCCTATAACAGGGTTCCTCAAATCCAACCCTGGAGGGTGACAGCCCTGCAGAGCTTAACTCCAATCCCAAACATACATACTGGAGCAAGCTAAATAAGGTCTTCAGAGTTATTAGAAAATTGCAGGTAGGAAAAGTTTGTGCTAAAACTGTGGACCTGTAGATTTAAGGAACTCTATACCAACAAAAGCAGTTGTAATCATAAAGTTTTAAGTGGACTCACCTATAAGCGGTGGCTCGTCCATTGAGATGCCCTGAGATTTGAGGTGCTTCTTAATGCAGGCCAGTTTCTGAACATTGGGGCCCCAGCGCCGACCCAGCTTGTGGATGCGCTGAACCTGTGTCACAAAACGCATATCGTCGTTGAGTTTGCACTCTGGCCTCCAGTCAGGAGGAGGCAACACTCTACACAGTCCAGACGACTCTGCCCGTTCCCGAACTGAGTCAAGGTACACCAAAGGGTCCTGAAACTCCCTGGAGCTGGGCTTGAAAATGGGCACCTCCCCCAGGGACCCCCACCCTGCCCTTCTCCTCTCCCGTTCCCTGTCTCTGTCCGGCCGAGGTGGAGGCGTGTGTGTGGGCTCTGCTGGTTTGAAGGATTTGCTGGCTGAGGTAGTGGATGTGGTTCGGTTGAGGGCCGGGTTAGTTTGGGCCCTCTGCTGTGCTTGTCTGATGAACATCAGTTTGCCAGCAGAGGCGCGTTTGGGTCGCAGCCGTGCTGGCTCAGGGGTAGCGGCGTTCTGGGGCATGGCTGGGGAGGCAGGAGCAGCAGGGGGTGACGGAGGAGGGGCAGGACCCATTTTGTGAGTAGGGAAGGCAGCCATTTCAGTGATACTGTGTGCAATAGTGACGGTGTTAGGGGACTTGAACTGACCCAGGGCCTTCTTGCTGCGAGTTTCCAGTGGGCTAGTCTGCAGTTTAGCTTTCTTAACTTCAGAAACAGGCAGCTTAGTCTTAACCTCGTCACTCTCAGTTCCAGCTCCAAGAATCGTAATGGCATCACTTCTGCGTTTAGAGTTCCGCAGTCCCTGCCGCACTTGCCGGCCATCTTCTTCCTCTTCCCTGGCACTGTGGCGTCCATTGAGCCTGCCATTAGGCCGACCCCCGTTAGTCATCTTATGCACCCCGTTCGATAATAGCACCTGTTTGCGGGTTTTTGCATTGATACTTTGGGCTTTTCCTGAGTGAGAGAGCTGGGGCCGGCCACGGCCGTTGCTGGTTGGATGATGAGAATGATGGTGGTGGTTGTTGCTGCAAGCACGAAGTCCAGCAGAAGCAGCGTGCTTGCTGTGGTTGAGTTTGGCTTTCTTAACCAGTTCTCGTTTTGCTTTGGTGTAGGTGACGTGGCCCTTGGTCACGGTGGCTGTGTACTTCACAGTTTTAGACGGCAGATGGAAGTCTTTCGACTTTTTGGCACCAGCCTTATGCGTGCCGACTGATGATGCCCGTGTGAATCCATTTACTTTCGAGACCTAAAGTGAAAAGAAGATATCATCATGTTACATAAAGTGGATCAATGCAACTTACTAAGAAACTGTGAGAATTCTCAAACAGTCCCCTCAATCCTGACTGCAAAGAATAATCTCCTAATGTCTATTTGCATACTGAGTCAGTCACAGTGCATGTCTCGGCTCACACAATAACACAGACCACAACAGAGCTACAAAAACCCCAAACCAGAGAAAACAGCAGGGAAGAAAGAGGGAGGGGAAGTGTACTAGATAGAGGGAGAGAAGAGAGAGAGAAATGTTTTATTCAGTGCCAACAGCTGCAAAACAATCCTTAGAAGTAAAGTTTAATCATAAAATCCCATTCAAGTACCAATTCATAGTTGGCTTTATACAGCATAAAGTTTTTTCAAATTTGGCTTTAACGCCCCAAATAAAAGGAGCTGTGCTTTCAGCTGATCTGAGGCCTCCAATGTACTTCACAGCAGAGCAGATGCAGCTTGGGTTATGCCCGGCCTCTCATTGTTTAACAGCTGCCACGGGAATTAGACTATGCCAGGCTACAAACATATTCAGCCTCACTTTTCTCTTCACATTGTTTTCTTTGGCTCTGTTTTTATAGCAAGGCAGAAAGGATCTGATTTCCTATGTGTGTGATCTCACAAAGCCAAGAAAAGAAGATGCAGCCGGAGGGTTTTAGTGGGCTAAAACTCCAGGTGAAATAATCATGATGTGCTTCCTGACATCAGTAGACTCTCATTGCACGGGAAGGATGAGTTCTGACATTTGATTAAATTCCTCGACAAGCCTTTAATCAACCAATGCAATAGCACATGGATGATGCAGTCAGGTACGCAAAAATTGTTTTTTCTTTGCACATTTGTGGTGAATAGTATATAATGGTATTTATGGCAATGCCAATAGCTCTATGCTGGGTCTCTATCTCATTTCAACTAAAGGAAAAGTTAGGAGCTAAGAAAAAGTGACGACAGAAATTGTATTTAGTGGATGGTTTGATAAAAATCACATTTTTAAAATCTCTTTATCTTTATCTTTTTATGTGCTGCAGGAATGATGTTAATTACTGATTAATTAATGATGCTCCTAATAAAGTAACTGCCATATAATTATATTTTTACTTGCATTTGGCTTTTGACAAGTGCTAGCTACACAGAGTTTTTCCACCAAACAAAAGATTGCACAATTAAAATGGTGCTTTTGTCAAAATGTGAATTATAACACCTGATATAAAGGGGTTGGTTTAATTGTGCTGTTTTGATTTTTATGTGAAGCCTCTTGTGATGCATTCATGCTCTGTGAATAGGTCTTCTTTAGATGTTGTGCCACACCCTCTCACATCCCTCCCCATCCCTCCCACTTTATTTCTCTCTCTCTTTAAAGTCTCCAGATGCATTTAAATAACAGCGTCCAGACTGCAGTGATCTCTGGGCCAGAGGTTCGCTGACGGACAGATGAGGAGATTGCTGAGTGTTTTTGAAGTAAGACATCGGCTGTATTGTATTCCTATCAGGTGCAGCAAAACAACAAAGAGAGGCTATTAAAAGATAAGGGGGACTGAAATGTGACTCTCCATCAATCGCTTCCCCTTGTCTGCGCTTAAAAAAAAAACAGCAGGAGGGAGAGGGGGAGAATATAAAAGAAAGCGACAGACTCCAGCCCCAGAGGCAGGCATGATGGATGCTCTCTGCAGGTAGAGTAAGCAAATGTAGCATGATGTCAGCTGCGGCCATGTCTATGTAGTCCCCCGTCATCGCACCCACCCCCTTTTGAAATAACACGTCAGTGGTCTACGGCACGCCCCATCCCATCTGCAGGGCTCTGAGAGTGCAGAATGTGATCATAATGATAATCCCACTCAGCATAACGTGCCGGATGCTGAGTAGAGCTTGTGCGGCGACACGTAGTGCAATGAGTGCTGCGACCACTAGAGGGCTCACTGATCCCAGAACACTGCCCGAGGGTGCAGACGAGCCCTGCCATATGCTGCCAGCTATTATAAAGACTGCCTGAAAATGTGGAGGAGAGAGAGAAACCACATAGGCAAGAGAACACAGGTCACTGACCTGTCCCCGTGGGCAACCTCTTGAAACCAGGGGAAACAGAGCAGGCTAGAAGAAACAAGGAAGGAGGCAAGCAAAGAGAATGGAAGGAAGGATGGAACAGTTAAAAGGCAGCTGACCAAAGACGTGCAATCAAATTGGCTTAACAGCCAGTAACAAAAATAAGAGAACACACACAGACAGAGGCCAGGCCAGCTCTCTGAAGTGGATCGTGGTCGCATGTGAGCATGAGGGAAGACAGATGACATCATGTGTTGCTATAGGCCAGCTGCAGCATAGCAAAAGATTTAACTGAGAACATCTGCAGAGCTGCAGCCCACACTTCACACACACACTACACAGTGTACAGTGTCAATGAAATGTAGGTTTGCTTCCTTTTTATGTTTTACTGTAAATATTATTTATTTATTTATTTAAATGGAGAAGGGGGGTGGGGTTCAACCCACTTTCTCTTTTGAAACAAACACAGCCAAGTACCCACCTCTTAAAAGGACAAGAAAACTTCAAAGACAAAACCAAAATATCAAAAAGACACATTCATAACTGCAATGGATAAAATGAAACAAATAAATAGAATGTAACTCGGGATAACAATGCATGAGATCTCTCTTCTTCCCAGATCAAGTTATTTTTTTTCCTAAAAAATAAATAAAAGGAATAAATTCCAATTAAACAATGAAGTATAAACCCTTATTCAGCTCATGTGCAATGGATCATGCTCACGCCAGAGCTCTTCAACACATAAACACCCTTCAGAAAATTTGCTTTTAGAGAGAGAGAGGGGTCAACAGCTGTCTAATAGATTCTCACAGTATTGTGGATCATGCTGCATCTATCAGTGCTGTTTATTGTTTTAAGTATATGAGTGGCAATGTGCTTATGTGTTATGTGTGTGTCAGCATAATAACAGACTTTATCTGACTCAAGGGTTTAATGTTGGGTCAGTCATTGCAGTTAAACTGTTAAACCGCCACTGCTTCATGCCGATTCATCAGAAAGATTAAAACAGGAGTTCTCAAGCTAAGCCCACACTTCTCATTTTGTATATATATAAAAAAAGTCTGAGCAAATTTTACAAGAAGATTTGTACACTTTTTTATGAAAACATTTAAAAATATATTCTCCTGTATTTCACACAAAGAAGAAAGTCATACAGGTTTGGAATGGGGTCAGTAATTGAATTTTCATATTTGAGTGAACTATCCCTCATCTGTGACTTTTTTTTTTTTTTTTTGAGCTCATCTTTGCCTCTGGATCATGTTACAGTCTATATTTTAAACACATGAAGCTGCATGATTTATTTTTAGATATCTAACTTGTACAACCCCAAGGCAGAGAATCTCAAGATTA
This sequence comes from Cyprinus carpio, assembly GCF_018340385.1. Classification (NCBI taxonomy): domain Eukaryota; kingdom Metazoa; phylum Chordata; class Actinopteri; order Cypriniformes; family Cyprinidae; genus Cyprinus; species Cyprinus carpio. Next base: position 15,302,250 of record NC_056590.1, on the reverse strand, counting down.
AAGTGTCAATGGCATAAAAAAGAGAGAAAGAAAGAGAGAAACTGAGAGGCTGATGAGTTGAGAGGTGATCTGTCTCTCCCTGCTCTCTGAGGTTCATTGTGCACTTAATCAGTTTTGGTGCACTCAAAGACGACATGCTCATTAGTATCGGAGATGATGGTGGTCTGATTGTCTGCAAGCCACACTGGGATGGATGTTCCCTCCTAACCGGCAGATCCAGTATAATTCTCACTGTGTAATATGACTTAATGTGGCCAATCACTGCACTCTATGACCCACCTTCCCATGATCCCTGCTCATACTGACACGAGATGGACATGAAGGGTTGTACCTGCTTGCGGAGTTCCTCTGCGGCTCGTCTGTAGTTGTGGCCGTTGGTGTTTTGGCTCTTGGCTGTGGCCGCAGTGTGCTTGTGGGAGATCTCACCAGATGCATCACATCCCTCACTGCGATCTCTTCCCGCAGATGACTCTCTGCCTCTGGATCTGGGAGTGAGCTCTTTGTCCTTGTGTACCTTAAGGCCATTCAATACTGCAGGAAAAAAAATAAATAAATATATATATATATATATATATATATATATATATATATATATATATATATATATATATATATATATATAAAAAAAAAACACAGGGTTAATAAATTACACAAAATAATATTTTTTAATTGCAAAGATAAATCAAAATATTGCATTGCATTTTCTTGTCAGTTACATTTTTCATTCAATTCTTGCATCCTATATAGCTTTCTGGGTGACATGCTAGATTTGCACACTGTATGCATGTCCTACAGTATCCCATGATGCAATGCACTCAAACTGACATTCTATTTCTAGTGTGAAGGATGAACCAGATGGATGGCTAAAACATGGGATTGATAATGCTAAATAATCATTCAGTACTTTGATGCCATGTGACGACAAAGTAGCATACTACTGTTATACACATTTATTATGAGTGCAATGCCACAAAATGCACAGTCTACAGCTGCAACAGAAACAAAACCGTTACAGAGAAAGAGCTCTGACAGACATGGGAGTGACAGAAATGCACAGACAAAAAACAATTGTCAGCACTTTTGAACTTATAAGTCCTGAGCAAGTTGAAATCAAGTGTAGACTTAACTATTTACATTTATCAAAGCAATATGCAAAACAAAACAAAACTTAAACACAAAACAAAAGACCAAAAGCCAAACCAAACAAAACAATAAGAACAACACAAAACAAAACGAAGAACAACACAAAACAAAAAAGCCAAAATAAATAAATAATAATAATAATAAACTTGCTCCCTTTCATCTGTGAGTTTGTTTTGAGTTAGTTTTTAATGCATTAGTACATGTACTTTCTCTACAGATAATGCTGAAAGAAAAAAAAACCGTGTTCTGCGTTTTTGGACAGGGTAGTCTGTCTGATATCAGGCCCTCTGGACAGCTCTAATTAAGACATATTCAAACTGCTCTATGTATTTATGACTGCTCACTTTAATTTTACAGTGTTTAAATATCAACAGGAGGCAGAGCATGTCAGCGAGGTAGAAACGGATGGGCTTTCGTACTGTAAGGCTTGGAACTGCTACCGACAGCTGAACTCAATAAAAGGTGTTTAATTTAGAAATGTAAACACGCCTCTGGGTTACTGAGGTTCAGCGAATGAAAGCCGAGCACTGTGGTCTCTCCCACTCTGAGACACACACAGAGAGAGAGAGACTGGGGCATTGCCTGTGCTCCATATTAAAGTGTCACTTCTGACATGGGCCAACTCAGACAATGGGCTGCGTCCAGGCACCGGATAGGTTGAGGATAGGCAGCATGAGAGACAGAGAGAGAGAGAGAGAGAGAGAGAGAGAGAGAGCAATGTGGGCCAGGGGCTTTTTTATATATAGATGCCAGCTTGATGTTCTGATTAAAGACACTTTAACCCACTCAATTTGACAGGCGCTTGGCTTTCAATTATCTGCTGACAGACTATTTTTATTTGATACCATGTTTCATTAAGGCACGCTCCCATAATCCCTTGCTGCCCCTCTTTAAACTCACACAGCATCTATTGGGAGCATCAACGAAGTGTTCAAACTGTCTTACAAGGCTGTCTTTCCTTCATTTGTTGTGGGGGTGTGTGAGTGTGTGTAGCGTACAGCGACGTGTTGCCCACCGTTACTCTGCACAGCTGTGAGCTGAATGCATAAACACCTTGTTACTGCCTTCCCTACTAAAGTGATAATTGGAGTGGAAAGATGGAAGCGTCATGTCCCACTCCAACACAACATTCCCATCTCAACACAAGAAGCAGCAAGTCTCTCTCTCTCTCTCTTCATATGTACAGCTTGCACAAGACATTTACACTATTGTTCAAAAGTTTGGGGTCGGTAGGATTATTTTTAATGTTTTTGAGTCTTGCATACTCACAAAAACTGTATTTGCTTCAACAAAAATACTTGAAATTAAAAAAGGTGAATATTTTGTTTAATAATGTTTCAAATAAAAGTTTTCTATTCTAATATATTTGTAATTTATTCTTATGATGCAAAGCTGAATTTTCAGCATCATTACTCCTGTCCTCACGGTCACTAGATCCTTCAGAAATGATTCATCATTTCGAGAATCATTTATTATCATTATGAATGTTGAAAAGTGAGTGCTGCTTAATATTTTTGTGAAAATGGAGATACATTTGGTTTTTCAAGGTTCTTTGATGAAGAGAAAGTTCAAAAGAACATAATTTATTTCAAAAAGCTACCGTTTATAAATGTATTCACTGTCAATTTTACCAATTTATTGCATGTTTGCGGAATGAAAAATTTAATTTCTGTAAGAAAGAAGAAGAAAAAAGAACTTTTAACAGTGGTGTATATTGACTAGGTAGAATAGGTTAATATAAGAGCTGGACTAATTAATTGCCTTTTATTTGCTATTTTAAGATTATAGGCCATTTTGAGCAATTTGTCTCAAGTCTGAACTTGTTTTCACTCTTAATTCTTACCGAATCCGTTAATCTTGCCAGACGGTTTACCCTTCTTGGGCGTAGACTGGCATGATGTAGATGCCACACTGGGTGGTTTCTCTTCCTCAGTTTCATCTTCATCATCCAGATCCTCCTCATCCTGAGAGCAGCCGAAGTAGGCCATGTTACCGGGTAATGCCGGTGAGCCTGAGAGGCGAGAGAGAAACAGATACAGAAAGTGTTAAAGGAAGCCGCAGACCCAGTGCATTAACTGAGCAGTGGCCAAAGAAAATGGGATAAACCGGCACAACTCTGTAATCTCAGTTTCTACTGCAACCGTAATCCTCTCAAAATCAGCTGCTGCTCTGGATGAGATTAGAGACTGTTGCAGCCTAAGAATCCTAAATACATTACACTCCTCTGTTTCTGTGTGTGGAGATCTGGAGCCACGAGTGAATGCGTCTAACTGCCTTTTCTCTTCAAGAGAAACTATGTTTTAAAACACACCAGCTGATAACCAGCAGCATACTGCAAGATTACAGCCCCATGTGAGGAGGACCATAATAAACCACTGCTTCTGGATCAGACAAAGCTTGAAAGCTGAAAAGTTTTGTGCGATACACAAACAAACAAATAATAATAATGGCATGAAACAAAAACAAAACCAAAACACAAAACCAAATCAAACAAAAAAACTAACAAAATAAATTTAAACTAAACTAAACAAACAAAAACAAAACCAAATCAAACAAAAACAAAGCCAAAACCAAATCAAACAAATACAAAACAAAACAAAAACAAATCAAACAAGAACAAATCAATTAATCAGTCAGTCAGTCTCTGTCAGTCTAACTATATTGTTTTATTTTTTCAATCGCTCTCTCTCTCTCTCTCTCTCTCTCTCTCTCTCTCTCTAAACACAGTTTTAATTAATTCCAACTTATTTAATTAATTATATACTTATTATTAATGTATTAACCAATGTGTTTAAACCTGCACTACTGCATGTCTGTGATTCGTCCGGACCACACCGGGCAACAATTATCATTATAGTGCTGTTCTCCGCCAGCCTCATGAATGAAACATGAGTGCGAATGTGCACTCGTTAACTCTCTATTAACGTGAAGCTGCAGCCGGCGCGGCTGCGGTGGTGATGTCACTGCGTACATGCAGCATTTGACATGCCACATTAATGCTTATGGTCTGTGTGACAACATTTATAATAGCAATGGAGACAGGTTGACTGTTTAGGGAACAAATAAAATGACTGACAGAAGTACAAACTTAATGAGGTGCTATTAAATGGATGGCTGTAAAAGGGCTGAGAGACGTAGATGGCCAGAACACTGAGTCACTGGAGTTCACATGAGAGTGTTGAAATGGTTTCTTGTTACTGCTCACTAAAATGGTAACCCTTTACAATAAGGTTTCATTTGTTAACATTAGTTTACTGCATTAATTATCATTAACTTACAGTATAAAATACTTCTAAAGCATTTATTAATTTTAGTTAATATGAATTTCAACATTTACTAATTAAGACCTGTATCTGTTAATATTATTTCACGGACCTGTACTAACATGAATTAACAATGATCAGTTGTATTTTTATTAACTAACATAAACAGAGATATTAATAAATAAATACTATAACAACTGCATTGGTCGTTGTTTATTAATATTAGTTCATGCATTAACTAACATTAACAAATATAAAAATATTCAAAATACTTTATAAAAATAAATTAAAGTTATACAGAAATAGAAAAAAATTACAAATGTTTAAAAAAGCACATAGAAATACTAAAATTATAATAAAAACAAATATGAAAATATAAAAAGTAAAAAAAAGAAAAAAAGCTTATATAGAATATTATACTAATACAGAGCAAAACAAAGCAAATACATAATAATTACTACATAAAAACAACACTAAAATAATGCCTTTACCTTAAAAAACATCAAATAATAAAATAAAATAAAATAAAATAAAATAAAATAAAATAAAATAAAATAAAATAAAACCTTACATATATTTGAGTTAATAAGAATCAATGTAATATTGTTTATGTTATTGCACCTAATTTATAAAAATCAACCAATTAAAATCGGATATTAGCCAATAAAAGGATTCTTACTGGTAGAAAACTGATAAAATGTTGAGGTAAAATATATAAATAATCTGAAATATTTACTCTGATACCCTCATATTCACCTCATACTCCAAGGATTATCAGTCATATAGTACAATGCCATTTGTGAGTTCAGAAAGAACTCCTAATAAAGACATGGCTAATAAATTCAACTGGCTAACATTTAAAACAGGATTACAGCCTACAGGACTACAGATTCGAAACAAAGCCACTTTGATGGTTACTCCATATGGCACCAGATAAACAAATATTACAGGATCAACTTTCAGTCTTAACACAATTCAGTCATAAACAAACAAACCAGGCACCTCAAGTTATTAAGAAAATGGCTGCCATTATCATTACCTCTCATTACTCTCATACTGTGGAAGTAAAAGGTCAAAAAGCCAATAGCTCACAGACCTGAAGGTCATCCAGGGTCATGAAAGGGGGTGGGAAACCGCTGAGCTTTCCCCATTTTTCCCCCACCTTTAGATTTGACTATATCTGTTTCATACTCCCCCCGAATGAGTCCCCGGTTCAGGCTCTCCCCACAGTGAGGTTTACTGAGTGCCCCAGGGAATGCTGGGTAGGGTGTAGCCCAACTAAAGCTCACAATCACTGGCGTCAGGGGTGCACAAACTGGATTTTTGATTGCAATCATGCATTGTCTGTCATGCCTTCTTCCCTCAAAGAAGGGAAGAAATCTAAATCTGTCATCTCCCGCAGAGAAAGAAAATAAAAAAACAGACCATTCCCAATCTCCAATTATGCATACTCTCATATTCACAGGCTGACACAGATCATAATTAAAGATGAAGGCATCCATTACAATTGTCATTTTTAATTCAAGCACAGACATAATTAAAACTGAAGTGTTCTACTCCAGATGCTCTTCTTTTGTCCCGTTTTATAAAGCCAAAGAGGTTCAAATTAAATCTCAAGGAGAACCAATCAAAATCTGGCTGAGTAGCAGCTCTTGCTCTGATTGGATGGCTGGTTGCCGTGCGGACTGTTTTGATCAGACACATGGTTAGAGGGAGTGAGGAAGTATCTTCAAAGAGATAGTTCACCCACAAATAAAAATTCTGTCATTTCCTCAGCCTCATGTCGTTCCAGACCAGAATGACTTTCTTTCTTTCATGGAACACGGAACAAAAGGTGAGAGCTTTAAAAAAAACTTTCCCGCTCTTTTCCATAGACTACAAATAAACATACCCATGTGAGAAAGAAGTGTGCTTAACTGTAATGTGTACTTGTAACGTACTTAAAATCTTAAACATATTAATAAATAAATAAAATTAAGCACAATTAAGCACACATTTAAAAATGTACTTTGTCAAATAAAAAAAAATAAAAAAAAAGTTTTTACCTAAATTACATTTTCAATAATTGTTTTAATATTGTTTTTAAGCTTTAAAGTACACTTAAACTGATGTGTTGACTAACATACTAAAGCACATGCAAATTACTTGATCATAATTGAAACTGTATGCTTTCCAATATTACTTTCAAAATTAATATATTTTATTTATATATTTAACCTCATCACCACAAATGTGTGATTAAAAAAAGTTACACATTAGAACCATAATATACATACAAAAAAAAAAACATTTTCATTCAAATGCTTTTAATATGAAATTAAATGTAAACAAAAATAAAATTCAATTCAAACGCTTTTAATACTAAATAAAAACAATCTATACAAAACTAACAATAAACACATTAAGTGTCTGTAAACATTACATTCAATTCACACATAAGTATAATCTTTTAAAGCATGCTATTTCTGTATATAAATAATCTTTAAAAAACTGCTAAAATGCACATCTCACATGTCCCACATGATTTGCGTGCTAATTCCAAATCATTACATAATAATTTAAAGTTAATATTAACTGAAAACTGTCTCATTGTCCATTACGCACATGCTGTACACATTTGGCATAGTGTCACTGATGTCAAACTGACTTTCAGTGAACAACTTCACTCCACATTGAAAAACAAAGTCATACATGTTTGAAAAAGCATGAGGGTGAGTAAATGATGAGAAGGTGATTTGTATCCCTTTTATAGGTGTACGGGTCGCCCAGGTTGAGATATTGACCCAAGGTTGTCAGGGATCCTGTCACCTTACACGGCAGTAGAGTGGAGGGCACTACTGTACATCCCCTCTATGTGACGGTATATGGTAGTGTGTAATGCACTAGAGTGCGGCGAGAGAGGAGAATAAGAGGGGACATTAAAAACATTGTCTCTGGGCTGCGGCGGCAGCAAGAATGCGAGGGGATTATGGATTATATCTCCTCTAATTTACATTCCTGAATGTCTGCAAATCCATTAAACCAGTTTGCCCTATGCTTGAGGAGTCGCCGGGAGAATTTAATCAGCCTGCCGCCCCACCGCCAAGCCGCACACGTCAGCGCACTTAATTGAATTGAAATCAGCTATCTTTGTTCTTTCATAGCACACAGCGCCAGTACAACAGCTTCACGCCGACACACGTGGCTGTGGTTTGAATGCGGCTGCCGTGGCTCGAGAGACGTAAATAAGGACTTTAGGACAATCAACGATATCCAAGAGACACAGGAATTGAACTAAATACTCATGAGGACATTCAAAGGGACATAAAAATTCAGTTACAGCTGCCTGTTATGTAACACGGGCAATAGAGTACGTTATTCATTTACCCATATCTCCTTACCTACTCGAGTTCACATCATGAGTCAGGGTTTCAGCATGTTTAAGGAAACAATTTAATAATGCTTTTTAATAATAAGTTAATACACATTTTGTGTACACAAAATAAAAATAAATAATTTAAAACATTTAGCAAATTAAAAAAAAATGTTTTATTATATGTTTTAGCACCATATTTATTTGGTAAAAAAAAAAAAAATTCTATATAGATTTGATGGAATATAATAATATGTGTGCCAGTATATAAATCCAAATTAATTTAACAGCAATATTTACCTACACACTAAAACATTTTATCTCATGTGTAGTACAAGGTTACAGAGGGATTTCTGCTAACAGTTTTCACATAAACAATTCACTGGAACAGTTCACTGAAATGTGTAATATGAAAAGAAAAACTGATTCTCAAAAATGACTTTCCAGCTCTATCTGTGGAGGAGAATTACAATAAGAAATGTCTTCTATCATTAAGACCTCCAAAATAATGTTTAAGACCATTAAGACTACTAATGTTGAGATTTTATATACTATTAAAGACACCGAGGACTTACAGGCCATAGAGGATATCACATGCATGGATTTCATCTGCAAAGATGTCTCGATTGTTTTAAATCTTTATGTGTGTGTAGTAGATTTCCCTCAGACTGCTCAAATACATGTACAGTACATACACATGCAGGAACTTTCCTCCTGCATTGTGTTTAATTCCTGCATTGTGTCTGCAGCCCATTACTTAACATCTAATGACTTTATATCTCAAAAGGTAGAGTCCAAGAGATTTTTTTTTTTTTTTTTTTTAAGACAGAAAAACTTTTCTTTTGAGAAAACCGTCAGAGATTTCACAACGTCACATTAATCACAGCCTGCACTCCACTCTACACGCACACGGCGGTCTGGTTAAATACTTTCTCTGTGTCAGATAAAAGCTGCGTTTCGCTGGCAGTCAGCCATAACTGAGCTATTGTAGGACTGCCCATTTGACCCTGGCTATATTTACCCAGAATCCATTGATCTGTATTTACCCATCCTCTCTATCTCAACCCCTCCGAAAGATCAACACTGTCTGCTCATGACCGGCTCTCCTGATGCCTGGAACAGACATGCCAAAGTAAAGAGCCCTCTGGAAGATATTGAATGTCAATTCTTTATAAGATAAACCGACACATGATGTGATAACAACTCTCTACTTCTCATAACACCAGTGTACTGTAATGCTATTTGGACAACATTACGCTCCACACAGACTGGCCTCAGCAGGGGAGTATCATTTATAAATCATACCACTAGGAGGCTGGTGTATGGTTAGTGAGGTGCGGCCCATCATCTAATTACCGCTGTGGAAAAAAACAGCTATGAGAGTCACTGAGAGTTGAGGCTGATACGTAACACCCTAAAAGCATGGTTTTGGCCTCTCCCTGACCTCACACACCTGGCCAAGTCAAGTTACAGCCAAGTCCGAGAAGACCTGAGCTGACCCGTTTGTGTACATATGGGGCATAACGCATCTGATACAGCTAGCTAATGTTTCATACGGCACCGTTACTCACACAATCACCTGATAAAGTGATTAAAAGACTACTTTTATAGAATGCAATGGCCATAAATTTTGGCCCATGGACATTTTGTTTTTGGAAAGCATGTTAAAGGATATTTCTGGGCTGCTATTCTGAAATCCCAGGGAGGAAGGAAAGTTTATACTGAAATGAGGCAGTCTAAACCATCTCCCGCAAGGTTTAAGTATTATGTTGTAAAAACTCCGGCCAACGAATAAATTCAAGGTCCAGCAAGCTTTCATTTTTTAGGTTTTTGAATGGTACAAACGGAACATTCTGCTTCCACTTTTCCTACCTTTTACACATCTCAGGACATGCATGAAATGGGAAAGAAACATTTCTTTAAAAAAAAAAAAAATTAAATAAAATTTGAAAAACTGCAGACTACACTTCTGATCCTAGTAAATGAATTTAAAGAGTCAAATAAATACTTATGTTCAATAAAAAGGCCCTCACATAAAGTCTACAAACAGCTGAGAGTAGACAATCAAAATCTATTGACATTTTTGCAGTTTCTGGCCTGATTTGAGAGGAAAATACACAGAATGGATTGAAATGTGTTAAACGTCTAAAACCAAGTTCTAATTGAGCTGAAAACATTAAATATTTTATAAATTCATTTGAAAGTGATAGGGTAATAGGGTTAATAATGTAAATAATGTTTAGTTTCTTGCACAGACTAATTACTTTGCTTCATAAGACCCAGATTCTGCATGAATTGGCAGTGAGGCTCCATGTTACCCTGAAGACTTTAGTTTTAACTGTTCTGTGGTTAAATATTTAAGCTTCACTCTATAGAAACACTGTGTACTAACCTTGAAAGTAGGAGGTACCCATAAATCCCATGTGAAAGGCATAGCCTGGTTCATGAGAGGTGGGTGTGTTTGTTGAAGTGTGTGTCCGTGGCACTTCAGGCTGATAACACCTTCATTATTCAACATGAAACGGCTGGTGTGATACCTCCTAACTTTGAAAGTCAATGTTTGTTCAGTAAGTGCACTGGAGTTCAGGTGCCATGAAGGCCACCTCCACCTCTGCCATAACACCAGACAACGGTGCTGTGGTTTAGATCATTTACCTGGACACCAGGTGAGCAGGACAGAGGTGTCAGGCGAAGGCTGTATGAAAGGTTATTATCATTACAAAAACAAAAATAAGTTATCAGTTTTTATAACTAAACTAAAAACTGAAGTTCACAAAATGACACAAACAAAAAGCAAACAAATGAACAAAAGGTGAAAGAATAAATAAAATAAACAAAAATACTACTTCATATTTTTAGTCAATGCTGAGTCGTCTGATTTAATTAATTTCCCAAACCTGAATTATGACTATGACATGTGATGTTCAGGGGGCAAGTAAATCTAACACTGATGAAACAAGAATAATTAACTGCAAAAAGAATATTGGTTACAGCATATAATGGCTCAGCTCACTTTGTGAAACGCTGCAAAGCCAACACAAAACACATTAGTCTTGTTTAGTTGATCTGAACTGTATAGGGTCTAAACAGCCTCAAAAATAACTCCTGAATATTTTCCAATTAGTCATGCTGTAAACTTGGCAAATTCAGTGACTAGTTGCTCCTTAGAGTGGATTCTGTCCATGCTGCTGGAAACCCTATAATGATGGTAGTTACAATTTACTGCTAAATGTAGCGGCAATCACACATTTATAGCACATTTAATTGCCCGCAAGGACTGCAGTGCACCATGTTAATTCTTCAACTTTGATTGTATTATTTTGTTTGTAATGGTGCAGTTTCTAATAATGCATCGTAGTCAGTACATATTGTGTTGCTATATTAGAAGAAATTACTAAAATTATCCTGGAACAAGAACAAAAAATAAATGCATGCACCATTAAAACCAAGTATAACTTCTTTTTAAAAATAAATAAATAAATAAATAAATAAAAAGGGTCAAAACTATAACAAATCTGTAGGCGAGGAAGGAGAGACATTGAAAAATGAGGCAATACCTCGAAGACATATGAATGTGAGGAAGTCTTCTGTCTTGGGCTTGCGTCTGGAGAGGAATGTGATATGTGTGAGCGGCATGGGCCGAGAAGGGTCAGACATCTTCACCGGCGTGGTGCTGGGAGAGTTGGGTTGAGACTGAGCAAACTTCCTCTGTGCATGCAGTCTGGGCCTAAGAGAGAGAATGGAAACAATAGATTTTAAATATGCTTGTGTTCCATCATATAATGGAGAGTTTATGGGCACATTAGAAAAACTTTTCTTCTGAAAATCCCCACTTGGCACTGGGACTCGGATAATGCTGCCCAGAGCAATAAATTCATCTTAACGCATTTGCTCTTGTGATGGTAAAACTCCACTCGGGGCTTGCTGTTGCCATGACTAATTCAGTCGATCTGGAACCCATTCAAACACGTTTTTGGTCTGATTAGCACACAAGAGCTGCTACTTCTGATAGTTATCCAAATGCTGTTAACTGTCTTGAGGACTGGAACAATACAGGCTACAAATTCAGAGACATTCACCCATGTTTAACCTAGTTAAACTGATGAAAAACTGTGAAAATGGGTAAAATATGGAAAGGTGGCCTTAAGGTTTCGATGGTGCATCATTTATTTATTTATTTATTTAAAGTTTTCATAAAAATCTAACAATGTTTCCAAGAAGGGAAACAGCTAAGAAACCTTATACAAGAATATTTTTTATAATGGACCTCTTCTGTCTGTCAGGTATGGATGTCCCTTTCCACTATGGAATAAATCAATCAATAAAAAGAGAAAAATTCTGAGAAAAAAAACCCCAGAATTTTAAGATATAAAGGTAGAATAATGAGACTTGCAATTCTGAGAAAATTCTCAGAAAAATTCTGAGCAGCAGCTGATTACTGATAAATGCTACTAAGGATAAATCAAATTGCCAACTTTCAAGGCCTCTCACACTCACTCATCACAGCTTCTCTTGGAGACGTCTAAATCTCTGACTCCACATTTCAGTTCAACTCTCCCCATGAAACAGCATGGAATACTAAAAACAGTGGAAAGTCGTACGCCTCAATTCCTCCTCCACCCTCCGCATGCTGCCAGAGGAGGCACGCGTGTACGCACTTTCCATTTCAGCAGCATTTACCCACACGCACTCCCATCAGTCCAAGCCTGATGTTTGCTGCCAAATATGTTCTCCTCACACACAGTAAAAAAATAAATAAATAAGGGGGATGGGTAAAAGACAAACATCATTCACTCCTTTACAAATTAATCTCATTCAATCAGAGGACCGTGCCTGAGATGGCATGCCAAACCCCAGCAGCTTTGACAAATCCGCAACGGCATCGCTAATCAATTCTCACCAGTGCTGTGTTCAGCAGACAGATTGTTTCTCTCTTTTTTCTTTTACAGTCTCTCATGGCTGTGACTGATGGCACAGGCACCGCCACTATGCAGCAAAAAAAAAATAAAAAAAAATGGAGAAACTCTGCAACTTCTGTTCACATCTATTTGATGTCAAGCAAAAACAGACACTCTGGCTTGAAATCTTAAATTTGTGGTTCAAAAAACATTACTGAAGCAATTATTGAAGTAATTGTAAGACACTCCTTTTTGTAATCCCAAAGGTCCGAATGCCAGGAATAAAGCTATAGATGAAAAACTACCAAATTGTGATGGTGAATGCTGAGGATCTGGCGATTAAAAGTGCTGAAGTCTGGAAGAAGACAAAGGGGGAGAAAAATCCTCACAGACTTGGATATTAACAAGAAATTACAATGAACTGTAGTTTATTTACAGGGGAAAAAATTTAAGTGTACAAAAGAATAAAACACAACAAACTTGTTATGTTTCAAAAAGACACATAATCACTCTCTAAACTGGCATCATCTGTTCAAATGAGGTGTGCAGCTCCACACCCAAACACTGACTTTAATTAATGGAGATTACACATGCAAAAGGTTCATCATAACATTGGAGATCACTGGAGGACTAGATGACAGATGAATGAGATTTCAGCCAACAAACACAAGAGTAAAAACCCTAGCCTTTAAAACGTTGCTGCTAGATATTCAACAAAGCACTTACAAGCCAGCCAGCTGCCCCATTACTTATTGATTGCTAAAGTGTTTCAGGCAGAGGTGTAACCTCATTTAGATTGGTACAGGGGAGAATTCATACTTTGCAGGAGAAATAAAGAAAACAATCTTTTTTTTCTCGCAATGGTTTTCATAAGAAACCTAAATATTTTTAGGAGCTGAAAACTGCTGCTTTAGAAGTATTTACGCGACTAAGCACCATAGTTGTTCTGATGCAGCTGTTCAAGAAAAAAAATAGATCCAGTAAAACAACGAAGGATGTCACGGTTCATCGAGTCAGTCTAGACTGCTCTGAATCTCAGAGACGGCCTGCTTTTATTGGACAATTTATCCTATCTGTTCCTCATTACAGGGTATAATGGCCAACTGTTTGGCATGCAAGCATCCAGTGACAGAGATAGAGGTGCATGCTGGGATAGCAGACATGACCGTAATAACTACACAATATACAGAGAGCATTTTGAAATTTAATGCATGTCTGTTACCACATCTATATAGTCTAAACACCCTCACATGATATAAACTCAAATAGATGAGGGAGACACACAATACGTTTAGTTCACACAGGAATGGGAAAATTTCCTGGGATATTGTTTGGCTTCATGCAAATGAGTGAGTTCTTTGAAAAGAGAATGACTATGATAACATCTGATGACTCTTATACTCTTAAAACGAAATACATTAATAGATTGCTCTGTTCCAAAACCTAGCGAGTTCCCTAAACAGCTTTTAAAGGCATTGTAGGCACTCAAAATGCAAATGCTGTTCCAAAAGGTAGGAAGCAACATTATTCTACTTTCTAAGATACCTAATTTTGGCCAAATTCTAAGACAGAAACCGAGAATCTTTTGGGAGACAATCACAGAATGCATTGCACCGAACTCAATGAAGACAAATATATGTATTTCTTCAAATGCTGAAAAGTCTTGACAAAAATAGTAGCATCCCATTAAATTGGACTTTTCTAGCCTCCTTGCTAAATTCAAACTTTATTGGAATCATACGAGTCAAATGCTATTCATGTGGCACAAGGCATTATTGCATATGTAGAGTCTTCAATTCAGCACCTTGTGAAGGTTCGTTAGAAGGCAGTGACCTAAGTAGGCAGCACATAAACTTGTTAGGTTTTAGAGAGTTACAGTGTTTTCAAGCTCTACATATTTTCCCAGGACTATCTGCATGAGTTGTGGCTGTCCCAAATTATAACGTGTCTGTACAAATTCATGATGCGCTCCAAATAAAACCAGGCTCCAAACAAACTTTGTTTCAACTTCAAGACTCTCCTGTCAACCAGGGAACAATGATATATTGAACCTTCTGTATTTCTCAGAGAGAGGCTGTCTGTAAATTGCAACATGAGTGATGAAGGGTGGAGATGGGATCTAACCACATCCTCCAGACAGGATGGGTAAAGAGGGGCCATGAGAATGACTGATCTGGGCATTCCGGTTCCGCTGGTCTTAACCTTCCTCAGTGGGCGAGAGACACCGCAACACAATAGCCCCATGGAGCTTCCCAGCCTGTGCACTCCTTAATGGGACAGATATGGGTTCTCTTACAATGCTAGTCTTTTAACAAGAAGCTCATGCATAATTTACAGCTGATAAAAACCACAACGGGGTAAGGTCACTCCAGGAACTAGGGCTCTGATCCTATTACCATTTAGCTCATGGTGAAAACCCATGATGAAGACCTGTGACTAAGGTCAATTTTAAAGGGTAATGGGTGCATTTATGTTAATCTCTCTAATTGTATAAACAGAAATGACTAGAAGGCATCCAGGAATTTCAATATTTCCACCTCCAGTGTAAAAGTGTAATCCTCCAAATCCGCCTCTAGCTTCTATGTATCTTTCCCTCCAAATTCTGCCACTGTTTTCAAAATATCTACCTGCAAATTTGCCTCCAGTTTAATGCATTTGTTTACAAATCAGCCTACAGTTTAGGGTATCTATACAACAAATCAGCTTACAGCCTTCAAGTTACCACTTCCAACCGATTGGTCTATAGTTTTCAAGGTCTATGCCTCCAAGTCAGTCTACAGATTTCAAGTTACCACCTCCAACCAACTGGTCTTTAGTTTTCCAGGTCTATTCCTCCAAGTCAGTCTACAGATTTCAAGTTCTATGCCTCCAAGTTGGTCAACAGTTTTCAAGGTCTATGCCTCCAAAATCAGTCTACGGATTTTAAGGCCTATGCTTCCAAGTTGGTCAACAGTTGTCAAGGTATCTGCCTCCAAATCAGTCTCGGATTTCAAGTTACTGCCTGAAATGTACTCTACCATTCTCAAGGTCTATGCCTCCGACTCTACAGCAGAGGTCTTCAACTTTGCTTCTGGAGACTCACTGCCCTGCAGAGTTTACCTCCAGTTCTAATCAAACACACCTAAAACAGCTAACCAAGGTCTTAAGGATCACTAGGTTGGAAATAAATTTTGCAGGAAAGTGGGTCTCCAGGAGCAGGGTTGAAGACCTAGGGTCAGTAGTTTTGGTCCAATGTACCTGCATCCAATCTGCCTTAAGTTTTTATTGTATCTGCATTCAAATGATGTTTCCAGTGTCAAAGTACAGTATCTGCCTCAAGTTTCAATGCATCTGCCTCCAGCTTCTGTGGTGCTTAAGATACAGGTACAACAAAGGGGTCAGAGTAAATCAGACCTCCTGTAGATCAGCCCAGCTGGAGAGAGCCAGAGAGAAGTGGAGTGAAAAAGCGAATGGGCAGTCAAGTGAAACAACAAAAAGGGGGGAAAAGCGAAGGACGAACACCTGCTGGGAGGTGCAGAGGGAGGTATTATGGCAGGATGTCCCAATTCATCCTCCTCTAATCCCTGTGCCTCGCCCTTCAAAAAACACCAAGCTCTGATGTTACATGTGGAGCTCTTCTGTATCATTGATTAGCTTTCAGGACAACGGCAAGAGAGAGGAGTTGGGTTTGATCCATTGGAAAGGAAACAGTGACTGGATCCTTGGGGCTCATAGGAGGTTAAGAAAGGTGGGGTGACAAAATGCTTTGGTAACCTTTATGTTACATTTCTTTACATGCAACAGCTGTTGTGAGCTGGAGTGAGGAATCAAAGGACACAATGTGATGATTATAAATGAAATATATGGATGAGATCTAATATCATGGTGGCATGTAGGAACACACATGGTTACTGGTTTACATTGCATGCAATTACATGAAGCATGTTCATGTTTAATCATTTGCATGTTGAAAAGTTTTCCAAAGTTTCCTCCACTTGATCTGCCTCCAATCACAGGAGGCAGTCACAACCTCTAACATTAAATAACCAAAGCTGTCCCTTGTGCATCAGCAGTAGAATCTTAAACACAAGCCTCTTCTGAGTGGCCAGTTGTGTTCTTTGATCTCTGTTGGTGTGATGTGAAATATTTGGTAATGTGATCTCTCTCCACAGTCCTGAGTATACAGCATGAAGTTCAAGTAAAATTGGTACTGCATGCACTCTGGGATTCTAGTGTGTGCAGTTGTTTTTAAGGCTGACTCACCTCTAAAAGAGCACCAAATTGTGCCAAACAGGAGAAGTTGGGGGGCTTCCACAAACAAAAGCACATTGGCGGTGCCAGGGGTAAAAGGGACAACCCCTCAGATGTCAGCACCTTCCCTCCCCCCTCAAGATCCCACAGCATCAAAGCATTCCACAGCGGCTGGAGTCACTCCTAATCTCAACAGCAGGCTCTAGCTCTCCCCGGATCAGATGAGTGGAGCAGGGGAGAAGCTCGCAGGGAGGGAGAAAGAGATGAATGATTGCAGGAGAGAGATGGATGGAGCCGTGAAGAGAGGGCAGGCACTGATAGACCCCGGGGGCAGAGATGTTTGAGTTTTAAGAGGGAAGAGTGGGGAGGAGGGGTGTATAAACCCTTTGTGTGCAACACTGATTCATTCGGTCTGTTTTCAGTCATATGCATGTATTAACATGGAGGCAACTTTAAGATAACAGGATGAAAAGCACAGCCCTCATGGATCCAACAAGGTGATATATAGAAAAAGAATGATCTAAATAACAGTAAGTAAAGGTATATTTTGATGTGTTGGTATGATATCTCAGACTCAGAGTCCATAGAGAGACATTTTAGATTAGATTAGATTTAGATTAATTTGGACAAAACTGTAATTTGGGCCTCATCTTAAGCCTTACTTTACTGATAAATCCTATAATCTTTCGATATTCTGAAAATGACCATACCATGATGTGATGCTATGCTGTGACTGCCAAATAGACGTTCTTAATGCTTAGCATACGCAACACTGCTTTGTGCTGTTTGTGTAATATGCCATCTATTTGGCTTGCATTTTTAGAGCTAAACAAGCACTGTAGACTGACTGTGATCTCTAACATAGTTTACTTAGTTTCTAATAGTTCAAATCTGCTCAGTACACATCCCATCATCGTTAAATCCATCTTCCATCATGTCCAGCTGCTCTGTTCTATAAAGGCTTCAGTAAAATTGAACACACACAAACAATTGTCAATCAAAAAAAAATTTTTTTTATTCTCTCTCTCTCTCTCTCTCTCTCTCTCTCTCTCTCTCTCTCTCTCTCTCTATATATATATATAAACGAAGGGAAGGGTGAAAATATTTTATAATGTATGATGACTGTTTGACAATTTTTCAGTCAAACATATTTCATTCTCTCGCTGACTTGCTGTTTCTAGTACACATGCTAACTCTCTCTCTCCCGCTCCCTTTTTTGCTCTCTGCTAAAGCTAAACAGCTCCAGATGGGCCACATGGTCCTGATAAACTCTCCCAGCAGCCTCTGCCAGTGCAGAGCAGCTGGCTCTGAGAGCGCGGTGAAGAGCCAGCGGCACATGTGCCGAGCAGCCCACGGCAGCCAAGAGAGCGCAGGGGGATCCCTGATTCTGGGTCATTCATGAGCCTGCTCTAATAAACAGTGCTGAAATGATAATCGCTACAAAACTGTGACAAAGCAGAACCACAAAGCGTGGATTGGGTTAGATGGTCAATAAAAAATTGAGTAAATATTTGTGAACGAATTGTTCTTTTAAATTAGCTCTTTGTAATGATTGAGTCAATTTGCAAAGCATTTCTAAATCACTCATCTGTAACAGTTTTATTTGAAAGTAAAACTGTGAGGTGGAAAACACAAAGTGTGGTGATTTAATTTTATTTGAGAGAACATTCAGTATTATATGTTTTTGAAAGAAGTCTCTTATGTGCACCAAGGCTGGATTTATTTGAAGAAATATACAGTAAAAACAGTAATATTGTGAAATATTATTACAATTCTTTTTCTATTTGAATATATTTTACAATGTAATTTATTCCTGTGATGCAGTGCTGGATTTTCAGCATCATTACTCCAGTCTACAGTTTCACATGGTCCTTCAGAATTCATTCTAATAGGCTGATTTGATGCTCAAGAAACATTTATTATTATCAATTATGAAAACAGTTTTTGCAGCTTAATATTTTTGTGGAAAATTATATATATATTTTTTAATTTACATAATAAAATTTTCTATAAAAATTTTTTAAAAAAATCTTAAAAATTACTTTACATACACCAAAAATACTCCAAAAAGTATTAATAGAAAAAATATACAGGTCTTTACAGTTATTTTCGATACTCCAAAAAGTATAAATAGAAAAAATAAATTGTAAAAAAAATCATGCTGACCCCAAACTTTTAAAAGGTAATGTAAATGTTAACTAAATCTCAAATATTTCCCATTTTATTCCTCTGAGACAATAATGAGATCTGAGACACTGAGATCCAGTAAAAAGTCTAGTGAAAGAAAATAAACTACCAACATTCAAACAAAAAACAAAATTGATTTTGATGTCCTTCACCTGAGGAGCACTCTATTTTAGACATGCACAAAAAACTTTGGACCTGCAAACACAATCCAGCTTATTTTTGGATTTTGGTATTGGACTGACTTTTAACCTTGCACCCTACCGATCTGCCTTCATATATCAGCTCATTAGTCAGTTGTGACCAAGGACGTGGGGTCACAGAGGTCACGAGGAGAAAAATACAAACCTGACCCCTCAGCGGTCAACTATAAATACCAACATTCATCACAAAAAAATTACATTAACATGCACCTCAGGAGAATAACAATATGGATTTTTGAAACACAAAGCTCTTAGCATCTAAACACACTTAGATATTCAATTATAAAGGTAGACATCTTTAAGCCATCATGTTTTAGTTTAAGTGCACTGCAGCACCACAAAACATTCAACCACTAAAAGCCTGATATCAGCTGTCTTCTCTCAGCACCACACTAATTTTACATCAGCTTCTAAGAACATTAGCCTGGCAGTAAGAAACTTAAAGCAGCTGTAAGCCTTGCTAACTTCTTCCCATTACTGCTCTCCAAAGCTCCAGAACATTTGACAAATGCTTTCTGATTGGCTGTCAATAATCCTTTATTTTATATATTTATTTATTTAATTTACTTTTTTTTTCCTATGGCAGCTTTACAGTCAAATTAAAAATTATATAAAATAAACTTTTAAAATACATATTGTATTGCAGTTAGCTGCCAAAGCAACATAAAAATTTTTTACTAAAACAACTAAAATTTAAAAACAATTTACTGTGTGCACATTTCAATCATAAATTAAATTTCATATATTTTTCTGTTCTACCTACCCTTTTGGGTTTTTTTGGTTTCAGGAATATCTGTTTCACTCTGAACATGTCACAGCACCGAAATAAAATGGGCTGGAAAAAACGTTTCACAATGATTTGTCTGGAAACATGCAGAGGCCAAGTCAAATCTCAGTCAACATCATATTTCAAACTGTAAATATAAAAGAGCAGCGCTTGACCAAGAACAGTAATACATTCTGTCATTTAAACCCAGCTAAGTGTAAAACCAGAAACTCCTGAATTTTCATTTCAGCCATAAACTGTGTTTTCTATTTACAGGCCTATTTTATAAATCCGTAGCTTTAAATGCAATGGTAAGTGTGTTTACATGATTTATGGGCTTCTGGAGTTATTTATAACCGAAGCAGCACTCACATTCACTCTGGGAGGTGTTACTATAAAGTTCCTGCGTGATGATGCGTTTCCAGAACTGCTGCTGGACAGATGCCCACAGGACACCAGTCTGCATACTTAATGCAGTCGCTTATGATTTCATTGAAGGCCACTGAAGGCTGTTTTGTTGCGTAATTGAAAACGTGAGCTGCTGAGGCTGTGGAGGGGAAAGAAAGAAACAGAGAGAGATACCAGCACTCCTAAAAAATCCCTGTCTAAATCCCGTGCACCCACTTAAGATGTTTGTCACTCTTTATACAGGGCTGCAACTTAACCCAGCCAGTGTGGTTTAACAATAGAGCAGACGTGTTGTGCTCAGACAGGTGGTCTAGACTGGCACCGAGCCAGACGCTGAGGGCCCAAGCCACCCTCCCCTCTGTTTTAACACTTACGTCTATCCCTCATGTATGATGTCACACATACACACCAAAACACTCACACACACCTCTGCTCCACATCTCAGAGCTCCTATAAAACCCCACAACAAAAAAATGAAGAAAGGAGCTTTTCATGCACAAAATCAGACTCAGAGATTTCTGCTGGATCATCTCTAGTGTTTTGCCTACTGGTATAAAGTCTGATCCAGTTTGGCTTGAACTGCCGCCTTAAACAGAAAGAGACCATCTGTCTTTATTTACTCACCCTCATGACCATCCAAACCTATATGACTTTCATTCTTCTGAGGCACACAAAAGAAGACATTTAGATAATTGTCTCAGTGGGGTTTTTTGTCTATACAATGGAAGTCAATGGTCACCAAAATTGTTTGCTTACCAACATTCTTCAAAGTATATTCCTTTGTTTTCTACAGAATTAGGAACAACATGAGGGGGAGTAAATAATGACAATTTTCATTTTTGAGTGAACTATCTCTTTAAGAATAGATAAATCTTAATTATACCACAATAAATGCAGCAAATTGGTAGATATGGTAGCATTTTATTCAGAACAAAATGATAGATGCAAACCTCAGTACAGGCAATACCAAAATAAAAAGTGTGACATTTAAAAAAAAACAAACAAACATGTGTGGTCAGTTTGCATCAGTCTAGACACAGCACTTCACGGATAAAAAACTAAATATGACGTATCTCAAACTAAGACTAGTTCTTCTTGGCTAATCACAGCAGCCTGGCACCTTGTGATCACAACTTTGTTGTACAGTAGACTGACAAAAACCTGAGCAACATGAATCCTGGAATCTGCATAAAGTCAGCCAATCAGATTGAACTTTTCGGTGTTTGTTGTCAATACACATCATATGGTCCATGAAGACTAAGACTGTATCTCTAACTTGCAGCCAGACCACTGTGGGGAATCACAAATGGATTTTTGGAATTCTGGATTAACCTGATGAATAACCTATGTACGAACCCGAGAATTCAAACACGCATGTGCACATACATGCACATGGACGCACACACACACACTTGGAGGAGATGCTGCAGGAACACACACTCTCACACAACCTACACTACCATTCAAATGTCTGAGGTCTCAAAGCTTTTTTTTTTTTTGGTAAAGGAATTAATATTTTTTATTCATCAAGGATGCATAAAATTGAAAAGCGATAGTAAAGTCATTGATAAAGCTACAAAAGAACTAGAATTAAAACTGTTATTTTAAACTTCAAAATTCTATTCAAAGAATCCTGAAGAAAATGTAGATTGGTTTCCACAATAATCAAATAATAATCAGCACAACTGTTTTTTAACAATGATAATAAGAAACATTTCTTACTAACTTCTTAATAATAAGAATAAAAAACATTTCTTTATAATAACAAACATGAGACTCTGAAGACTGGATAAGAGCAGCACAGGCATTCGGATAAATTTCTTTTTAAATATCTTTTTGTGTTACAGAGAAGAAGAAAAAATAATTTGTGTTTGGAACAACATGAGGGTGAGCAAATGACTAGATTTTAATTTTTGGATGAACTATCCCTTTAAGAGCAGTGTTCATAACTCAGAGGTATTGCCAAAATAAACCCAAAACACAGCTAATGGAGCATGGCTGCCATTCAACACAGCTTTCAACTTGGCAAAAGACAGCAATCAGAGCGACCGCAAAAGCATATATAGAAAAGCATACATGCAGAGGTGAATTCATCTCACTTAAACTATCAGTAACATTAAAATGACATGCCCTAACACACTTGAGATTATGGCCCACTGCTTCTACTTATCCAGCCTCAGCCAATCGGCAGCCACGATTGTCTGCTGTGCAAATACCTCAACCTGAGTCCTCAAACACAGGACATTCCTGCTCTGTGAATCAGCTGGAGTTTGGAGCCAAACGGCCTACCTGAGAGTCGTCTTCTCACGCTATACCTCTCAATTCATCTCTGCGTATGGCTCTAAAAACATGAGTCACACTCCAATCATGCTTAATCACCTCACTCGTCGCAGATATTGATCTGCCGTACCATTAGAGTGGATTGTGTAGTATAGTATGTAGCGCAACCAGCAGATTTAGAGGAAAATCAATACAGCTATTATAAAGCTATGTGTACTGAACGCATGATCGGCCATATCTGCATGAACAGAGGCATTTTAAAGTGGATGGGAGACAGAAAAAAAAGGAGCATGCAATGTGTATACTCTGCATAGTATCTTCTCCCAAAATCCTGTGATGGCAAAGCTGAATTTTTAGCATCATTACTCCAGTTTTCAGTGTCACATGATCCGTCAGAAATCATTCTAATATGCTGATTTGCTGCTCAAGAAACACTGTATTTCATATATTTCTCAATTTAAGCACTAATATAAGCATAAAGTGGAAAAAAAGTCCAAATTGCGAGATATAAAGTCAGAATTCTCCCTTTTTTTCAGAGTTTGTATCTCACAGTTTTGAGTTTAAATCTGGCAAAGAAAAATGACAGAATTAAGAGACCAAAAGTAACAATTATTTATTTACATAATAATTTATTTATTATTCTGTGGTGGAAACTGGCTTCTTGAATACATGCATATAACTTGACAAAACCTTTGAGTGTTATATTGTAACACTTAACCTGGGTGCAATGTGCTGCCATGGCAAGGCTGTAGTTTAATGTCTATAGAGTTGCACTGGTGAACATTGACACAAATAGTGTGAAAGGGCCTTAAGAAACACACTAGAATTTTTTCTTAACACACCAAGAGTAAAGAAATAGTGTAAAGGTGGCACTGGCCCAACACAAAAGAGTAGTTTGGCAGCAACTGCACAGCCACTAGACAAACAATTGGAACGATCCTCTCTTTAAGAAGAGTTCTCAAACAAGTAAACACAAATATAAGCTAAAAAGACAGGCCTCTTCAGCACCTGCCATGTTTGGTGCCCCCCTTGTCTCTTCTAACTGGGGTTTTGTGTGTATTCAGCACATCTAGGCAACTGCGATTTTAATCGAGGAATGGGAAGTTGCCATTTTGACACTTGGCAGAACTTGGAGGCCTCTCTATTTCTCAATCCTGGGAATGCAAACAGCAATCGTCTCCCAAACGGCTTTCCACATCCCTCCTCCTGCAACCTGGCCAACCCCTGCACCTGTGCCTCTGTCTGTCTCTCCTCCCGTTCCTTCTCTGTCTTTCTTTACTGTAGGCCAGGTGTGAGAGATGTTGGCACTGCCTCAATCAGACGCCTTGTTGTCATCTTATGCAGGCAGCAGATGCCTAAGAAGTTGCCCATCATGCACACACACCCAAGCACACAAACTTCCAACACATGCAAAAATCCAATAGAGCACCAAATATTGGGAAAGGAGTGATTAATTAAAGGAAAAGCTGTATTATTATATTATTCAATTAAATTCTGCCCTAGGTCTTCTCAGCTCACAAGAGAAGTAATGATGTCATGTTTGTGAACAAATCACTATTTTGAGTTAGAATGATTCATTCGTTAATCAAAATGATGAGTTTCTTGAATTCAACTCACTGATTCAATGATCTGATAAGTAGCTCCCCAAGTAACATCTCACAGGAAGAGAGGAATACAACAACTGTAACATCTGTGTGTTCCTCACAGAAATCTTTTTTTTTTTTTGTGTCTCTGTCATTTTGAAGCTTGAAAGTTGAAATTCATTCTAATTGCATGAAAAAATTCCGACATTTTTCAAAAATTATCCTTCTGTTTTTTTGAAGAAAGAAGTCATGCAGGTTTAGATCAACATGAGGGAGAGTACATGCAAACTTTTATTTTTGAGTGAACTGTCCCTTTAAAAGCCCGCTCTTGTGTGCAGGCAGAGCAAAGCTCTCAATGGCCCACAATGCTTTACCGTTTATACTGCATCTGCTGCTCTCTACTTCTTTGTGCTTACTTAAATCTCTGCACTGCCCGTCTCGCCTCTTTCACCTCCCACTCACTCCACGTAAAGCTGTTCTAATGATGATGTCTCCAGGACATCGCTCCGATTAATGATTATAAGAGGGTATTAAGTGACAGGTAAACCAGCAGCAGGTGCTTTATGCCTGCACACACACGCCGTCTCTCTCAATCTCCCATAGGTGCTTGCGGCTTGACAGAAGGTCTCTGTGAATGTTTCTTTCAGGAGGGGGTTGAAACGGACATCTGCTGGGGTCTGGCCGCTGTGGTGTGGAAGCGCTGCGTTGTGTGCCGTTTGTTGGGCGCTGGGCAGCGGCGTCTGCGCTCAGAGCTGTTTTGTTCCCTTGATTAATTCAGACTCTCCAGAGGAAGAAAAGCCTCTTCAGTGGGCCTACGCAACTGTTTATAAAGGGGTTTATGGCACGCCATGAAAGTTGTGCCATTAAACAGCGGGCTTGATGAATAGGTCTTCCATAATGCTAATGCCACCCATCTATATGAATGTGTGATTGAGCATTGACAGTGGCCATACACTCAGACCAAAGTCAAATCCTGTTTGATAGGAGATGAGTGACTTAAAAATGAATAACACGGCAAAGAGCTCAAATACCCAGTTATAATGCCAAGTGCAACATAAAAAAAGGGAGTTAGAATAAGGCTAACGCTGAGACAGCTGCCATGTAGGTAAAATACATAATTTTTAATAATTTTTTATCAGTACTTTTCAACATTGTATGAAATATATTTACTGTCGAAATTTCTACATCAGCCATCTCGGACGATTTTATTTCATTGCACTTTCTCCATTGCGTTTTGGGACTGGATTGACTGTGAAGTATAGAATGCATAATGTTCTCAAACGACTTTGATCCATTCACAAATTGGACATGACTACATCTCTCATAAACGCAATAAAGAGAACTAGTGTCGAGTTCAAGTCTTTAAGCAATTGAGTTAAAGTGGGAGACCTTTATTATCAAGGTCTTAATTTTATGTTGTTACTTATTTTTGACAGTATTTTCTTATTTTTGAAGGTATTCAATTGTACTCAATAAAAAGTCCAAGATTTCAATGTCAAGCTCAAATCCACCCAAGTGCATCTGAGTCTTAATTTATTCATAATTGCAGTCCGAGTCCAAGCACCCCAACTCTAATAAGAGCTATGGTGGATATTAAAGAAAAATTACTTAAAGTTTGCCCTGTTTATCTAACAAAGCTATCAGATCGCTTCAAAAGACTTGGAATAGTGTAAGAGTCTACTACTTTTATGATGCTTTTTTGTCGTTTTTGAAACTTGAAAGCTTCAATCTTCATCCATTGTAAATTCAGGGAAAGGAACAACCAGTATATTATTCTCAATTTCTCCTCAGAAGAGTACCACAGAAGAAATAAAGCCATATGGATTTAAAACAATGCTCTAATGATGAGAGAAATTTCCTTTTGGCTGAACTATTCCTTTGAGTCCTACAATTCCAATAAATATCACACACAATACAAAACAGGATGCTTTGCAAGAGTCCAAACCCAACCAGGACATTTGATGAAAAATATGAATCAACAGAGACCACCGAAAGTGTATTACAAGCTCAGTATGGCAGAGGAAATTAGCAGTTTATTATTTTTCTATTGAAAAAGACCCGTCACTGGTTTTTCTCACCATTTTCCAGGCAGCGTCGGCCTCAAAGGCACAGCTCAAAAAAAAAAATAAATAAAACAATTTTGTCTATTATGCTTCTTCTCAAAGCAGCTTGAATCCTCTCTCTCTCTCTCTTCAGAGCTTTTCCAAATCACAGATTACAACATCCTAAGAAATTAGATGCTGAATGGTTAATTACTGACTGCACTTGGACATATTAACTCTGCTGCTTATAATTAATCATTAAAAATGTTTAAGCATGTCTTAAAGTGACTAATTAAAACCAACCATGACAGCAATTCATTTCAAAGAATTACCACTTGTTATAAGGTCCTCCGACTCCTTTTAATGAAACCGTTTTTTTTTTTTTAAGCTTTTTTTTATTATTCTGACTGTCATTTTCTGCTAAATAAAGCCAGAAATAGAAACAAATGGGGAAATTAAAAACAGGAAGGCTGACATATTCAGTAAGTGAAACATCTCAGTCTGAGAAAACCACGCTAATAATGCCATCCGTTTTCATACTCTCTTCTTCAGCTGTCTTTGAAAGTGCAGTCTCAGCTCGAGTTACCCGCCAGGGTATCCAACCAACTCTTTAACATTGACCTCTGAGAGAGCAAGAGTGGGTCACTCACCTCTTTTTGGCTGGGCAGTCCTCTGAGTACTCGCTGCTTCCATCTGTACTCTGAGAGCAAGACCCGTCCCCTTTATGTCCTCCTTTAGACACACATCCATTCAGCTGCCTGTTTGACAAGGAAGCTGTAGAGAAAGATAGAAACAGCAAAAACCTGAGAAACAGTAACAACCTCCTGATGCAGCATGTCAAGTAATCAAGTTTAAGATGAAATGTCATCACCACAGTGTGGTTTTGCTTTAATAATGCAATGCAACACTGAAATGGAGTATGAGCAAATGGAAAAAGAAAGATGGTTTACTTCAAAGTGCAACCATAGACAGAGAGAGAAAGATGGAGGCTGAAAAGTGACGACTTAAACTTAACATTCAGTGTGAATTAGTTGTTGGTAGACTTTGTTTTGATGCAAATTTTTACATTAAAAAAGTTTAAACTGAAACACTCTGGTCTGCAGTAAGTGGGATTTCAACAAATAAGGTTCACACTTTATTTTAACAGGTCCAATTCCTGCTATTAACAAACCATCAACTATGATTTTGCCTCAATAAATTCCTAATTGGCTGCTTATTAATATTTAGTAAGGTAGTTGTTAAGTTTAGGTATTGAGTAGGATTAGGGATGTAGAATATGGTCATGCAGAATACGTTCTATAAAAACAAAAATAAACAGGCCAATATGTTAATAATAGGCATGCTAATAAGCAACTAGTTAATAGTGAGAATTGGTCCCTACTAAAGTGTTATCCAAATAAGTTAGCAAAGAAAAGTGAAAATAATTAATTAAATATTTTGCATTAAAAGAAAGATATTTATTCTGGTTTCTGGACAGTCCGGTGAGTTACACCCGGTGTGAACAGCATTTAAAACAAGGAAACCTGTAACGCAATGTCTAAAGAGCTCTGGATGTTAACACTAGAACATCCGGAATTACGGAGTTAAATCTGCATTTATACAGCTCAGCTAATTTAATTTCTGTGTTTAGTAACATTCATTAAGCGGATATCCAGAATCATCAAACACTCCCAGAGCTGGACCTCAAATCTCCAAAAACAGCTGCAGAACAGAGACTACAATAAAGCTGCATTCCAACACATACATGAAAAGCTATAAAAATGCTTCTCTCTCATATACGGACCAATATGGCTGGACTTCAAAGCATCCAAGCAAAGTCCTAAGAGGTCTATTCTCATGGGACAAAACATTGTCTTTGAGAAAATTGAACCGTTTAACTCCAAAAAGAAAAGCAGAAAACAACGTGTCCTATAGTCAAAACTGGTCATTTAAAACAACTCTTCGATTGCAAGAGCAAACAAGCTCGTGAGCCGCTGCCTTCATCACAACATGGGAAGCCAAAACCCGAGAGAGCCGGCCAAGCCAAGCCGACGTGGGTGGAGAGGGATCAGATGTAAACAGCTTAACGCAGGCTGCTCGCTTCCCGCGCCGTTTTTTACATATGTTGGTCTCACTTGAGTGGCTGTGTGAAAGACAGTCAGAGTCCAGCGGAGCCAAATGTCCTGTCTCTCTCTCTCTCTCTCACTCTGTTTCTCTCTCTCTCTACAGGCCGGGAGAGCATGTGAGGGTTTATCAACTGTCTGTCCTTCAGGGCCTCTAATCATATTTATGCATGTTTAACTAAGCCCATCACCTCGCTGCGTTCACCTCCTGGTTTACACAGAGAGCGAGATGTAACTTGAGCAGTGTGGTGTTATGATGTGTGACCCAATAGTTAATTCTGAATACAAACCAATGGAGAAATATGGTATATGAGTGTCCAATCACAGATCAGATGCTCAGAGTGTAATTGTAACAACACAAAACACATCTACACTGAATTATGACAAATACTTATTGTACTCAATCTGTTGTCTGATCGATAGTTTATATATATATATATATATATATATATATATATATATATATATATATATATATATATATATATATATATATATATATATATTAACAAGTATTATTCTAAAACCATTCAGGTCGTAGTTTACGTCTTTTTGCTGGGAATAGTGAAAAGAGAACGTAAGAATAGATTTACTGGAATGAAGTTTTACTTGATTATCCAAACACAATTTCTTTAGATTCATGATAAATTATGACTATCAAATATGATCATCTATCTTTTGAGGAATGTTTATTTGTTCACTGTATTGCATTGCATTACATTTTGACCCCCACAAAAACTACACGGCTTTGAACATAAAAGTAAGCATTCAAATATCATCTTACTAAGAAGGAAATATAGAGTGACAGCTGATAGCTATATGCATTTTATGTAAGCTAGGGTGACCAAACGTGCCATTTTCCCAGGACACGTCTTGGCCAGGATTTCTATATTGCCTAAAATATCCATGTTTTGGCTTTGTTTGCGCTGTGCAGACCAATTGTTGTATGACAAAGAACCGTGAGAGCTCTAGAGAGCAGACGGCTTCTTGTGCTTTTGAATCGCTCTCACGGTACTTTGATGTCATACACCCAATCGTTATGCTCAGTGCTGCTTCAAGTCCAACACTAATATCTACACGTATTTGCATCGTTTTGACCGTTTTCTGTAGATCCCACCTTCTCAGCACCACGATTGGTCGATTACGTACAATGTCTGCATGTTATTGGTCAAACGATCATTACCTTCATTAAGTATGAAAACAGGAAACCAAAGCTGAAACCTGGATATTTTAGGCAATATAGAAATCCTGGCCAGACCGTGTCCTGGCAAAATGGCATGTTTGGTCACCCTATATAAGCAGTCTGCTATGAAATTTTTGTAAATTATGACTGCTTGACTAATATTGCAAGTGGGCTCTTGTGCGAAAATAAATGTTACATAAAGCATACGTCTCCTTTAATAAGAGCATGTCTGGCCTGTGGTGGCAGACGCAGTTGCTTTGGCCAAAATAGGCTGTTTTTGTCCCCTTAAAGCTGCCTCAAAATGGACGCCAGTGCCACATTGTTTGGAACACAAAAGCTAAAAACACGTCCCCTGACGGTCCCCTTTTGTCTGCTCTGCCAGCTGAGCTGGGAAACGATGGGCTTCAGGAGCAGGGCAGCCAAGTAGTGATCTGCAGCCACATGGAGTTTGGTTCCCTCAGCCTCTCCATTACTCATGGATCTGTGCATTGACTGTAATGAGCTTCATTTCAGATGGTCTGAGATTATGGAAACAAAACAAAAATCATACAAAACGAAATGCAGAAAAACCAAACCGACCCCCCCCCCCCCCAAAAAACATAACACTGTCCTTATATACAGTTGTCAAAAAGTCACAATCTGGAAGAGTGGTTTAGCAAGGGAGAAAAAAAAGCTGACACAATGAAAAACAAGATGATGATAGAGCAGAAAAAAGTTTGTATACAGACCAATAATTTTTTTAAAAGAAACTGCTAATGCGGCTCTCGCTCCATAACTCCTCCCATCTTGTGTTGTTGACTGATTTCTCTTGAGCAGTAAAAATCATCAGTGATTGCTAACACACAGACAGAACCTAAATCTGACGCTGATCCTTTCGAGTTAAAACACGCTTTGCTTGTGTCTGTTGAGCATTTGCATCTGTGAACAAAGTCTTCATGCATCACCCTTCGTTAAACACCCTGTGTTCAAAGGGATTAGCGTTACCTGAGGTAGCAACGCAACGTAACACATACAATAACAAGAAAACAAGATTAAGGGCTGTTGTCATAAAAGCTTATCATCAGTTTAATAGTTTATTCAAAGAGTGTATATCTAACCACCTGCTGTAGTGTCAACAGAAACCCCTTCAGCTTGAGTCTCGCTGCATGTTTATATGTGGAGCGAGAGGTTTGTGTTTGAACTCCTGCTGTTTTTAGAGTCACTGGGATGAGATTACCTGTCACCAGCCGACCACATGGCAGCTACTCTGATGTTGAGAAATTTGTTTGCAAACAAAATAAGGTTGTGAGAGAATACAGGCCATTTAATATGCTGTTCGTGGGCATCAATCATTTAGCAGACGAAACATAGACAAAGTTTGAAAATATCTAAAGTCTTTCAAAAATATTTACATTAGACAACAAACTGTTGTTAAAATAAGACCTGAGCTAGGACATTAAAAGTGACATGAAACAGCGTTTGCAACAATTTCACCTATGTGATCTCAAATATTTGTGTAACAGGACACTTAGTCTGTAATTTGTTATTTTAATACATTATGGTATACAAAGTGGACTATTTCTCACAGCCTTGTTTCATTCACATCAATTAAATTATGCAGTCTACACTAAGTAAAGAGAAGCGTCCTATCACTCCTGACATGAGCTATCAATTGGTGAAAGGTAATAGTCTCATTTCTGTTGTATTTTTTTATGTTCGTTTCTGTTTCCCAATTGAGTGATAAAATGGAAAAGCCCACATCAAGAGGAGGCTTTCCCCCTCGTCTCTGTCTGGCTGTGCAGACTCATATGTATGAGGCCTGTTCTTTGTTCCCTGTAGTGACTCAGAGCTCTTTTTAGTGAAAGCTCTGGCTTTCTGAAGCCGTGTGAAGTGAAGTCCCAGACTGTCAGACACACAGCTATCAGACGACTTCCAGAGCTCTGAAGTAACCTGGATCATATGGCACTTTTACACATATACTCACTGGAAACTTCCTTAGGAGCTTCCTTTGACAAAACAAAAGTAGATCAAATCAAATCAAACCAATCTTTGCACTGTACTCAAAGAGAAAGTGCTAAATCAATGTCTGGGTTTTGGCTTTGTTTTGCTATCGATGTTCTCTCTATGGTCCTCATACATTGCATATGCACATATTTGTATTGCTTTGACTGTTCTCTGTAGATCCCAACTTCTGGCATGTCACGACTGGTCGATTATGTACGATGCAGGCACGCTATCGGTCAAACTATTTTTCAGTCATTACCTTCAGCCAGTATGAAAACAATAGAAAAACAAAGCTAAATCCTTGACATTTTAGGCAATTTAGAAATCCTGGCCAAGACATGTTCAGGAAAAAGAGGATATATGGTCACCCTATATAAAAGTGCTGGTAACACACTTGTCCAGCAGGTGAAAAACTGAACAAAAACGTGCCTGTGTACAGTTTACCAAGCTATTACCCTGAGTGTTTCAATGCTTTGTGAAGAAAAGAATGAAAAACTCTGAAAGTGTGTCTTACCATTAGGCCCTTTTCCTCCGTTGCTGAGGTCGTCACAGAGCTGGCGCTTTTGAGCGCTCTTGAACTCCTTCAGCGAGAGATAGAGCACCTTCCGCACCACTCGCTCCTCCGACCAGGGCATCCCATCGTTATCATCCTGTAAAGAGAAAGCAGATAAGCACTATTGTAGAAAACTCATCAGCACTCAAGACACTGACAAACTTAAATGCAACTGCTTGAGGAAACAAATAAAATCAATCTACAGCACTTTTCATGTAACGAGATCACACTTAAATTCACACAAACACACACTTCCCTGCCAAATATCAAATGCTGTTATTGTGATGGTTCATGATGACTTCATTTTCCCTCTACTCTAGTATCAATGACTTGTTTGATCTTGGACTATTTCAAAAACTGCATCACCTTTTAGAGAGATTTTAAGAATGGAACAAAGAAAACAAGGTCTTCCATTCCAAATAAATTACAGTTTCCTTTCCAGACAACAGTCCTTGATAACAATTCTGAATCTATCTATAGAATAATTTTCCACACAGGTCAGGTTCTCACAGGAGTTCTATAAATAACAAAAGTGTGCTGTAGGAGTTGTTAATTTTATTCATTAAACCATTTTTAATAAATAGTAGTAGTGCACTAGTCAAAAACAAAAGCAATTTAAATATAAATATTAAATTAAAAAGAGAAGATAAAAAGAAACATGTTTAAATACAGCGAGTATGTAAGTTCTATCAGTGGAATTCATCTGTAGATGAGGTTAAAGACACTGATGGTAGCAAATAACCGCATTATGTTGACATTCAAAGAGCCAGTTAAAATGTTATTTCCCACACAGACAATAACAGTTTCCTCTCTCTCTCTCTTTCTCTCTCGGAGCACTCGTCTCGAGAGGGGAACTACAGACATTCCTGTGCTGTGGTGGTGGGGGAGTTGTGTTTCTCACAGTTACTGTACTGAAGGAGAAGCACACCCGTTAGACAGCTACAAAAACTCAAAAATAGTAACAAAGTAATGAAGCCTTCTACATGTGAATAAAAGAGTCAAAAAGAAGACAATGCCACATGATAAAAAAAAAAGTCTAACCTTGGTTAATTGTTACTAAACTTAATCCTGGAAAGAGATCTCCGCATGTGATGTTTTAATGCCAGAAAATAATAATAATAATAATAATAAATTGTTCTGGAAACGCAAGTGGTGTTTGCCTGTGCAAAACTTGCCTCCACAGTGCTAGGTGGTTTTCAAAGTGATTCTAAGCCTTTGCGAAGGACCAAAGGCACATTGGGCCTAAATATTTGAATTGCATATAAATGTATTTGAATTGCAAATAAACTTTCCAACCATTTCCAACTATTTTCCTGTTTGACTCTATAAAGCTGCTTTGACACAACCAGTATTGTATAAAGCACAATACAAATAAAGGTGACTTGACATCGACCACAGTTTTAACAAACGGATAAACTTAACATGATGCATATTTGTCAGGCATACATAAATTAAACATGTACATTTCTGTAACAGTACCAACACACTGGATGTTTTAAATGCACAATAACTAAGTTTATATTTATCATCGATATATCCAATTTGTTTCAATTTCATACATGAATAATGCTTGTTCCACAGCTAGTCGTGTTTTAACCATGTTCTTTTTCTATTTAACTGAATGAATGTATTTGTTTTCACAATAAATTGATTTATACTGATTCTAAGCAAGTAAAGTCATTCAGTATTGTATAGTATTGTATTGTAATTTGAACGGTTATTTAAATAAATTCAAATAGTTCATAATAAATTATATCATGACATTTTTGAGAGCTGAAACCATACCTGTTTATTTCCAGTTTAATTTATGTAAGATGTATGCACTTAGTTTATGTTAAAATTGTGTAATACAAATGGATAAAGGAATTTTAGGTCTAAATATTGTGTCTCTCTCTCTCTCTCTTTGAGTTCTCGAAAAAATTTTTAAAACATATCAAGTCAATGAACTGCAAGGTTTGAGGTATCATTTATGATTGTTTCACAGAGTATAATACTTAAGGTTACAAAATTATTAAAATCCTTATCACTAAGTTACTAAAACAGTAAACACTTCCTCAAGCATCACTAACAGTAAAAGTTCCTGCGCTACACATGACTTTTGTCCATTTAATGATTTTGAGACCTAAAACTGGACAAATCTGGAGGAATTGCCCAATTAGAAGCTAGGGTTTGCATGGTGGCATTGTCTCCTGAGGGGTTAAGCAGAAGGTGGGGCTTAGGGAAACAAAAGGCATGGGAGTGTGTGCGTGTGCGAGTTCCTGTGCGGGGGCTGACACTGACAGGTAAACATCAGATCTCCCAACAGACATGTCAACACACACACACACACACACACACCTCGAGACTGCTCTACGCACTGATGCGCTGCAGAAGCCTGACAGCGGCTGATTGGGCGTATGGTGTGTGAAACCACCAGAGCACCTCGTTAGAGACACACACACCTGCAGACGTGAACGCACGCACAGACAGACAGAGCACAGCTCAAAATAGCCTGCATGCAAAGCCGCAGCTCAACCACAGAGCTGTTCTCACATACACCAGAATAAGCAAGCGATACAATGCGTCAGTTTTGAGAATTAACTACATATTATTGCTATAATGCAGCGCGCTTGGGTCCTTTGCCAAGAGACGGCAATAATTTCAGCGTACGAGTGCGCGTAGAGCGCTCCGCGCAGACGGCGAGGTGGGCTGAAGCGCTCAGAGGCGTGATGCTGTCACTGGATCCCAGGAGCACAATCCAGCAGGCTGCCGTGTAGGCAGCAATTACCCCGCGCTCACTATCACCTCGCGGTCTGGCGCCGTGCCAGCGCTGTTCTCTGGATAGAGTAGGTTCTCACACACCTCTCCCTCTAAAAAAAATTATAAAACAAAACAAACTCCTCTTTCAACCATGAACACTTTGCCTTGAAGTTTGTTTTCTTTTTTCCCTTTCCACCCTCCTCTCCGTCCCCCCTTCCCTCAAAGCTTGGCAAGCCGCCACAATTATTTCCTTCTTGCGCTACATATAGCATTCCAGCTCGGGGGAAAAATGCTGTGCTGGATACTGGCGTCAACAGAGCTGTAGGAGCGCAGCACAGCTCGCTAGCCTGCAATAAAAACCACGATCAGAAGAATGGAACAGTCATATTACTAGGGATGCATCGACCAACAGATCGGTATCGGCCGATATATGTTAATTTTTACTGTCATCGTTATTGACCCGAGAAGAACATTTGGACGATTTCTTAAAGCCAATAAAAAATGCATTATTTTCTTCTGAGAGACTTCAGATGCACACCGTTCACCATGATGGTTTGGAACTGCTTGAAATATGATTGCAATACAGTTAAGAGCAACATGTGCTGGGCAAGTCTGTCATATAGGCTACATAAAACTATAATGAGAACATCACTGCAAAATAATGTTATAGGTTTTTTTTGCGCGTAATTGATACAGGAAAGCACATCCACAAACCTTCAAGGCTGTCACAGTTAAGTTTGCTTGTGCATTTGTGGTGTTTTGTGCAATTGTATGTTGTCCTACTGTGTTTATTCTATGCACATATGTCTGATTTATCTAATACTGAATGCTTTTGGTTAAGTTAATAGAGAGTTAATAAAGCACAGTTTACCAGTAATCATCTTCAGCTCAGCTCATGCAGCTCAAACAGCATAGAATTAATGAATAGCGATTATGATTGGGGCTGTCATATAACATTATAATGAGAACACTATTATAATAAAACGTTGTGAATTTTTTGGTTTAATTCACCATGTTTTGGTGTATTGTTATGAGAAGAGAGCATCCACCTAATTTAGTTAGAGTTCACTTGTGCATTTCCCTGTTGAAAAAAAAAAAAACAGCATATGCTCGTTAGGTATGTTTTGAAGCATGGCTGCTGGTTTAAGATGGTCTTAGCAGGTCATGAGCTGGTTTAAGCTGGTCATGTGCTGGTCCTAAGCAACTAGCTCCTGCTTCAGGACCAGCTTAGGACCAGCATATGACCAGCTTTAACCAGCATAAACCAGCAGTCATGCTTCAAAACATACCTAACCAGCATATGCTATTGTTTTCATCAAATAGTCATCCAGCGTCATGTCAGAACAGTTTGAAGAGAATCTTGCTGAGCAAGTAAGTTGTTTAATTAAACTATCAACATGTTTATAGCTAGCTAACTGAACAACATATCTGATTCAACAGAATTTGAAGGTCACTCCATTGCACACTGGGTTGCCACAATAATGCAACAATGCAATGCGTGTTAAAATATACTCGACACTCTAGTTTAATCAGTTATACCTTCTAGAAAGAAACTGCATAGAAACTGGAGTGATGAAACTTTCTGGTGCACGCATGTGAAGCATTATTCACAAATGCTATCAAATGAAGTATACTTTGAAAAGCAATACGTTCAGTTTAAACAGAAGTACAATTTGGACTTAAGAATCAAATACAAGAAGCTAATCTGCCCATAACATGCACAAACACATACACACACACAAACTTGTCAAACTAAATGTGTCACAAAGACAAGCATCAGAAAGCTGCTTCTGGCAGTTAGCGTGACAATGCCAGGCTCATTCATATACTGGCAGAGCTGGTTGGCAGCACCGGTACTCAGATGTGACGAGACACCGAAAGCTGGCACCAGCTAAGAGACGCCACTTACCCACAGCACACGTATGAACACTCACCCTGCCTCCCAAAACCCCTCTGCCCCATCCCAAAGGAGCTCGGAGCCTCATTAATGAGCACCAGGAGCACATGGGTGTGTGACAGAGCGAGGAGAAGTGTCTCTCGTTCACAAACACTCATGCATACACACACCCATCACATAGATGGCCCAAGTGGGACTCAGGGCTCCTAACATACTTAAAGCATTCCAAATGAGGGAATACACAATGAGGATGCAAGATCCCCACCAGTCTATGAGACACCAGACATGTGACATTACTTGCTCTAAATGCAAAGTTTCTTTTCGAAAAGGTTTAGAAAGCCAACGGAGGCTAAACTGAATACAGAGCATCTGTCTGTAACCACCATTGAACATGCATTTCCTGTACAGCCTGAGAAACTTCCCTTTTTATTACAATCTTTTGTGCAAACATCCCCTCCAGACAGGTTGTTCAGCAGCATTAGCAAACCATGAGTGTGACTAAACTTTGCACCACGTGCACACACCACAATAGATAAGGTAAAGGTCTGTTGGCCTTTAAAGACTGACTAGTTGATTAACGAAGTTGACTAATTTTAACCTTTCTGATCATGCTTTAGCGTGTTAACGGTAACAATCAGACAACAATCCACCAAGCATGCATCCCCTTGTTTCCACAATAAAACAACTTAACATTTTCCGGAAAAACTTTAATGAAATGGCTCTAAAAAATGGTGCATCCATTAAGTACATCAGGCATCCAGAGTGTAGCAATTATCCAATTATCCAACACAGTCTTTGCCTTAGAAACCTGAAATCTTTACATCTACCAAGGTTTCAGTCAATCATATTGTAAAGAGAATGTACTGTACATCATACCGACACTGAAAGGAGCATGAGCAAACAAAAGATAAATTCCTTTATTTGCATGTGGGAAGTTCATACTGAACGTCTTCTTTCCCAGATGAATACGTAATGACAATGGATTCATTAGCAGGCAGGCAGTCCATACTCTCGCGAGAGGCTCTTTTAGAAGAGTACTGGAAGCCTGTTCGTATGAACGATGCTAAATATAGTCACACAGTCCTGGATTTCATCAACAAAGAATGTAGGCCACGTGCTAACCATGATCTTTCTCTTAACATCAAAAAAATTTGTTATAACACAAATTCCTTGAAAAATTCAAAGCAAGAGAGGGGGAAAACAAGGATAGGAGAGATGGCCTTCAAGAGCAAAAATATTAAAGCACTTCTTCCTTTCTCTACACATGTCCTCCAGATGCTGGAGGAGGAAAAGAAACAAGCACACACAGCGGTATTTGCCAGAGATTTGGGTCAGCACTGCAGAGCGTAAGTCTGTGCGTGCTGGGTTTGCCGTAAGCTGATTGAAGGTGATTGGTTGGAGAGCGAAGCATGGCTAGAGTCAGCCATGACAAGAAAGTGCTTTTGTTTTGTTTGTTCTGAGTAAAATCCATATAGGGGACAAGAGAGAGAAAGAGAGGTTGTCCGGTGTGGGAGGCCAACAGAGGCAGCACATTACACCCTCTACCTCAGTGCATTGGAATGTCTGCGCAACACGACCACTGCAGAGCCAAGGGTCCTTAGGGTCTGTCCTTTTAAAAAGTATTACTTTCTCTCCTGGGCTCCCACTTTAACCCCTTTGCAACTGACAATAACAAGATGAGATCACTCCCATTGCAATCACAGAGTGCACTGAAACCAAGACTTACTTAGCTGGATCGTGATCCTCGGGAAGCAATTTGAAACCTTGCATTTTTGCTCATAGTTAAGCATCCACACTGTGGCAGAATACATGGCTTCCTTTAAAAGCTCATCAATGGAGAAATTTACTTTTAGAAATAAGTCTTTCAATATGAGTCAGGAACTACTCAAACATTTTGAGGATCAAGTGGAAAGGGGGAAGTGTAGGCCCAAGAACTCTCAAGGTACTCATACCTGCTCAAATTTAAAGATCCGTGATTCCTTGAAAGTCATTCTGTCCTGTAGGTATGCTTGCAGGGTGGTGAAAACAATTCTGTGTGTCAAGACAGAAACACTGTTATTTTCTCTCTCTGTTCCGCTGATCAGCTCGTCACTGGCGATGTGCCGCAGGCAGTCCACAGATGGACAGCACAACCAAGCTCGACATGCTTGAGTGACAATTTGCCATCACCAGTCATTGGCGTCAAGTGAGAAACAACGGCCAAAATGAAATAGTTTTATAAGAGAGCTGTGTGTTTTGTTTTTACAGAAATAAAATAAATGCCAGGCTGAATTGCAGGTTATTGGAGAGAGCTGGCCACCTTCAGAGCTACAGCTGGCCCAATAAAAAGAGGCTTTAACAACAAAACTCTACACACAATGGCCCTGGACTGGGGCCCCACTTCTGCTAGCGAACGAGGCCAGGCTTTTGCTGATGAATTAACACAACAGATCTGTACAACAGCGGCCTCAGAAAAAGCAGATAGGATTGCAAGAGAGATAAAATGTGAGAGGAAAACAAGATGGGAAGAAATACAGCCAGAGAGATACGGCATCTAGACAACGTTTGAGATTATGCTTAGTCGTATGGCAGTAAATCAAAGATTGTATAGGCCAGGGGTTTCCAATCCTGTTCCTGAAGGGCTACCTTACTACAACTTTTAGTTCTAAACCTAACTTAACACACCTGAACCAGCTAATCAAGG
The DNA here is from genome assembly GCF_018340385.1 of Cyprinus carpio. NCBI lineage: Eukaryota > Metazoa > Chordata > Actinopteri > Cypriniformes > Cyprinidae > Cyprinus > Cyprinus carpio. The sequence goes on along the minus strand of NC_056590.1, from coordinate 15,262,758 downwards.
TCTGCCAGGCTATATCCGAAAACACCCCATATACCCTCATTCACTGTTCCCTACCTCAGTCACTCTACCTCAGGTGCAATTTTGGACACAGCCCTGACTTTTCTGTTATCAGTTATCCTCTTGTCATTCCAAACCCATAAGACTCATTCAAATTCCTCACACTAATGACCTTGCTTAGAGTTATACAACATTATCATATAACACAATTCAAAATTTTCCACTACTTTACTATTACTACAAGCAATTGATTCATTTATTTAAAGGGGTCATATGATGCAATTTCAATTTTTCCTGTCTTTTTGGAGTGTTACAAGCTCTTGGTGCATAAAGAAGATCTGTAAAGTTGCAAAGACTAAAGTCTCAAACCCAAAGAGATATTCTTTATAAAAGTTAAGACTCGTACACGCCCTCCTAAAACGCCTCATTTAAACATGCCCCACATGTCTATGTCACAATGTGGGAAGATTTGCATAACGCCTAAATGTTCACGCAAAGAAAGAAGGCATAACTTTTATGCTCGCTGTTGCTGCTGCTGGAGACGCTGTGTCTGGTCTTCCAAAAGAGGACACAATTAGAAATCAGTGGTTAAGTTGTATACAACAATGTTCCAGAACCCAAATATTCAGATGTGTTCAGTGCATTTTACGGAGAACTGTTTCCTGATCCTGGGAGAGTAGACTACAATGCCGGCTGTTCTGATTCACAGTCTGTAAGTAGCCTACGTTTACATATTTAAAGGATTTGCCACTGGCATTTCAAAAACGAGTTTTGAGCAGTGTAGAGTACCGCTTGTTGTTTGTCGTTTCTCCGATCACAAATGTAGACATGGTTTTATGTTTGCGTGGCGCGATGCAACCCAATGTGTAAAAAGACAGTATAAGTCAGCGTTTCTCAATTCCAGTCCTTGCGCCCCCCTGCTCTGCACATTTTGTATGTTTCTCTTATGTCTTCAGACAATTGTTCTATTCAAACATTAGCGCCCTGCGAAGTAGACATCACAGGATATTACACCATAATTCCAGTTCGAAGGGAACGGATATGTTACATTGAAAGTGCATTGAAGTGTGCGAGACGTGAATTTAAATTGTATTTATTTACAGAGGTATATGATGTCACACTTGTCTGTGTGTGAAGATGTTGTGAAGCGTAAATCCGTGAATGAAGTTCCGAAGTGAAGTAAACTTCAACAGATTTCCACTGCTCAGGGAGTAGGGAGCAATGAATACTGTGTAGGGACCATGTCAATCGGAACACAGTTCATGCACAGAGCTCACTTCTAACGAGCTGATTATCTGAATCAGGTGTGTTAACAAAGAGAGACATGCAAAATATGCAGAGCTGGGGGGCACAAGGACTGGAACTGAGAACCACTAGTATTGTCATTATAATCCGTAATTATGTCCCCACTGGATGCAACAAATGCTCGTTTATTACGGGTTTTTGTCTCGGCACTCCGGGACACACAGCATCACAGTATAGTAAGGGGCGTAACATTTCCGTCACACGCTTGAGGTATTCGGCCAATCACAATGCACTGGATAGCTGGCCAATCAGCATACACCTATATTTTCAGAACGATGAGCTTTGTAAAAATCGATGCGTTTCAGAAAGGCGGGGCATAGAGGAGAAACAATAATGTACAGTATGTGGAAAATAATGCTATTTTTGAAACTGGGCCCAAACCAAACTTCCTTTAAAAGCTTACTTAGACACATAAAGAGGGTTAGTTCAATCTAACTCTCTGTTGTGGTTCATGAAATGTCTTAACGGCCTAGTAGAGCTAAATGAAGGATATTAATGCAGGGTAACTCTAACCAAACACTCTCCTTCAGTGTGAGTCTGAGCAGGCCTGATATCTGTCACAGCCTGCAGGAGACCACACACCTAAAGAAGCATGCAAGCATGCAAGGACCATTTGTTTAAAGGGATAACACCATACAGTCAGGAGCAATTAGGAATGACCAAAATTAAACCATACTGCAGAAACAGGAAGGAGAGCTCTGAATCAGCTTGGAGAGCATGTGGTCCTCCTGAACTTTCTCAAATCAAACAGTTCAGTGACTTCCCGACCTGGACACGAATGATTGTTTATTTGATGAAGGAATTTTGGTGTCTGAGGTAACATTCAACTTAGCACAATGGCCTTGTGACCAAGCTCCTCAAATGTGATGTCATATCATTTGACTAAAGAGAATTCAAGACCATAAGTCTACTCTCCTACACACACAGAATGCAAACCAGCTACTCAGAAAAGACGGTAATTACAAGGAGAAGGCTAAATGAGTTTTCCACACAGGCATGTAGAAACGGCTCCAAAGTTTCCCAAAAGGGTTGAAGAACCCAAACCAGGTTAACTTGATCTAATAAAATAGCTGAGTCTTTGAAGACACCAACCACACTGCAGTTTCTTTTTTCCTACCTTTCCCACAAAATTTACATTTTGGACAGCATGACCGCAGAATTCAGAGCAAAATTTGCCTGCTCAACTTTACCACAGAGCAAATGAGATTGGCATCAGTTATTTTGTGGGACCAATTTTATATATTTGAGATAAATCAGGTAGGCCCAGATGGGATCTGCTGAGTTTTTTTCCACATTTTGTAAGGTGATTTTGGGGAAAATGCATTTCAAAATTTGATTAATCAAAACAGCTAATTTTGGGGAAGTGCAGCACTTGTGTAAATGATGACTATTCAATTTCTGCTGAAATCGACATGACTTTCTGTAGATTTCAGCATGTGCAGATTTTTAACGTTTAGTCATGTACTCACAAACCACACAGAGTGTTCAAGAGCAGATCATGTGTGTTTAAAGTGAACAGAATACCACACACACACACACACAGATGAGCAAAGTGTGTGAGTGTTGTTGAAAAAGGAAGCGGCATGTGACTAGGAGGAAACCCCACACATTAGACGTGGTAAAGCATGAGAGATCTCAGAGCTCACAGTCTTACTGGATCAATACACTCAACACCAGCAGAATGAGAGAAGATTATAATGCAGCTTTCTCTGACTAACACACACACACACCTCAGTTCTTTAAAAGCAAAAGATTACTCATAGCACAGATACGTTTCCATAGAACATCAACGTAATGTTTTTACAAAGCATTCGTGTTTTCACTAACGACACTACTGTGGCTGTTGTTACTTTGGAACAAATGTAGCTGTTGCTAAGGTTTGGTCACTTATTAATGTTAAGGCAGGGCTTAGCAAACAGTCAACCAACCAAGTACGGCCAAGAAATCCAAACACACACACACACACAAAGTTGTGTCCTCATGTGGTCACCGTAGGGGGTTAAAGTCTGTCTGACTCTGCCTGTGTGTGTGTGTGTGTGAGATGACATTTGTGGAGAAAACGCCCTGTGGAGATGGTGCAGAGATCAGCCTTATGAAACTGGAGAGTTCCTGCGGAACTGTGTGAAGTCTTAATGCGGCTCTGCTAAACACGTTTACAGCACCACACCGCAACCAAACACTCCCAGGCCCCCACCTCTCCACCCCTTTAACACCACTTTTCCTCAATTTATAAAACCTCTCCTTCACATTCTGCATTTCTTTCTTTTGATGAGAGATCATCTAATGGATCTGATAGGTCGCCCCACAGCCTGTGCAAGCCTTTAATAAATAAACGCAGAGATTGCTCCACTGCCGCAGCAGTTTGAGAGGAACAAAGCAGAAATCAAGGAATGTAATCAGCACGGAGGGATTTTAGAGGAAATGCAACTCTTGTTTCTCCTGGGTGGCACAGGAAGATGTATACAAACCCACAACAGCCATGCCACCCACCCTAACACAAACACACACAGATGGAAGGAAAACAGATTTTCAAGTGTGTGAACCAGTTTGAAGGCGGAGCTTCATTGACTGACAAAAGCATCATGCCGATTCAGCTTCCAAAAACATTTGGCTGAAATGCCCCCTAAAATACTAAAAAGAAGACTAAGCAAAAACAAAACAAAATTTAAAAAAAACAAAAAAACTTTATTTTTTATTTTTCTGAAAGACATTGGAAAGTGCCCACTAAAAATAAAAATTAGACAAAACAAAAACGTTTTGCTGGAAAATGCCCTGTAAAAAAATAAAAAAATAAATAAATAAATAAATAAGGAAACATTTAGCTAGAACGCGTTGTTAAATGCACCCTAAAAAACAAAAACAAACATTAGGGCATTTTTGTTCATTAGCTGCTTCTAAATGGTACTTATTACCAGCTGGTGGACCTGGTTTTGACCTGGTATAGCATCTGGGTCACGCTGGGTAAAGCAGCTACAACACTTTGAACCACAAAAGATTCCAAAAACAGGTTTGATCTTGCAACATCTGCAGCTTCCAGAGCTGTCAACTTTAATCTCCCTTCATGTATCCTATACGCCTTTTTCAGTTTGGGCCTCTGAAGATCACGTGTAGAGCTAGCGGAAGCTCTTAATGCTAAAACACACACAGACAAACATGAGTTTCTCTGAGTCATATGTAAGAGTTTAAGATCTTAAGGTGGAGGGGGGTTTGAGGAATCTGTGCAAGGAAACACATGGTTTTGCTAACATCAGTGTAACTACAGAGAAGAAGTCAGAACAAGTAAACAAGCATGCTCATAACTGCTTAGCAAAAGTCAGCTGTTAAAACACTCCTTCACTTACAAAGTTTATTATTCTCAGAAAGAAAGAGTCAAAATAAAATTCTAAATCCTCCACAAAGCAATTTCAATTGCATGCTAATCAGGAATATATTATGTTCTTGAGATCACAGTCTTCACTGGGTCTTCAAAAGCTGCTGAAAGGACAAGGACTTCAGAAAAGTACTTCACCTAAGGGACTCGGAGCGCTTCAAAAGCAATCCATATCATGCACAATCAATATGTTCGTGCTGGACAGCGTATGTCAGGCTAAGTGACATACAAATTTTAAAAAATTACACAAATTGAGCAAAATAAAACCAACACTAAAATAAATTCACCAAGAAAATATTGGCCATTGTGAAAATTTGGCTTTAAAATTACATTTCACCTTTCCTCCAAATGACTTCCCCCCCAGATAAGTGAGTAATAAGCGAGTGTCGTGCTCAGAGGAACATGTCTTACACGCACTTCTCCGTGGCCCTGACCTCTGCTCCTCTCAGTATCTCCATTCGTCCCCTCATTTGCTCTTTGTGACTCTGGTGTAATTGACCAAAGTTAGCTTGTTACCTCAGTATCAGCGCCTGCCAACTGGAGGAGTGCCAGAAGCACTGTGTGTGTGAGTGTGAGTGTGTGTGTGTGGGTGGGTGTGAGGACGTGAGGTGACAGTAAAGCAGGTTTCTGCTGACACTGGCCAAACCTGACTCAGACAGTCGAAAGAAATGTCTCTGCTAAAATATCCCAATCCCATTTACAGAGTAATAACAGAAGAACTGGACCTTTATTTCAGTCTATAAACCACAGTCATAAAGTGGATGAAATATGCTCATAAACTCATAACCACTGCAAATCTACCAAATTATCGGTTGATTCTGACAGTTCGGTGCTAAAACACTGGGGAATTCACTTTTTAACATGAATGACAACTTTAGACAACTGTAAAAGATCTCTCCGTTAACAAGTGTCAGCAAAATCCAAGAACATGCCACTTCAAATCAACATTCTCAAGATGTCTGGTAACTCTAGTTGAAGCTCTTGTACAGGGGCATTTTCTAACTGCATTTTGCACTATTTTTAGACCTAGGTTTGCAAGTGGTGTTTATAATAAAAATATATACTTATGACAGTTTTATATACATCTAAAGCTGTTTTTTCTCTTCTGTATTCATGACAAAGCAAAGGTCACTGTATCAGCCAGTCATTATTGTTAACAGACTGAAGCAAGTAGAAATAGTTTTCCTTAACTGAAATAAAGCTGGAATAAAAATATTAGATGGAAAGACTGAAACAGAAAGGAAAGTTACCTTGGCTAAAAATTCAATACTATTATACATGTATGTGTAAATGTGTGTATGTTGCCAAATATCTAGTTAGTGTGTGATGCTAGTGAGTTAATTCGTTAGCTGCTCTGACAAATTCAGTAAGAATTTCATTAGGCTGATGTAAGCATGTTTTCATTTATCTCATCCCACTTAATTCAGACAGCAAGCACAACATAATTCAAGTAAAGCAATTTTCTTTGCTGCTGACATCAACCTCTGTAGGTCGCAGTGTGCCAGCAGGCAAATCTGAAGTCAAAACTTCAGGGCCACGACAATGTTATCTGATAAACAACCCAGAATCTGAGGAAGAAAACTCAGTTTTGTCTCCTCTAATGCTCAGCATTTAGATCTAAAAGTGCTTAAGTAAGCCATTTCGTTTTGGGGTGAATTTTGAGAAAAACATTTTGAAATGAGGAGAGAGAAGAGCTGCAGACAGACAGAGCGAGGACAATGTGTGCCCTGTATGTGGCTGAGAGGCCTGCGAGCGCGTCACGGCATGCGAGAATCAGCTCCTCTACTCACAGCTGCTGTAAATATTTTCCAAACCATTGGCAAAAAAGCAGCAACTGCAGAGCTGAGAGAGCTAGCTAACACCACGGTGTCACTCAGTGAGGGTTTTATGGCACCGGGGTAACAAAGCACCACGTCCTGGGATGCCCTCCTGAGGTTGGCACGACCTCGTCAGATTTCTCTCTCTGAGACACACAGAGGTGTTTATGCCAGGCCACACTCCTGACTCATGCGCTGGGAGACAAACTGGACAGCTGGGTGCTGAATGCTGAGAGACGGCACGTTATAAACTCACGAGACTGACACAGACCATCTGACTTCAGAGATCATCAACTTACTCTGTAACGCAAAAAACAGATCTCAACTGATCTTAAAGGAGAATACTCTAGTGGAAAACCAGCTAAAACTATTGGAGCAAGAGTCGTATGGTTTCTAGTAAGTCCAAACTGGTAATATTTGGTCAAAAAACAAAAGAGAGAGAGAGACAGTGTGAACCACCAGACCACCCTGGACTAGCAAAAATCTAGCTAACATAGTCAAAAATTTATTTTTTATTTTTTTGCATTACAGATGATTATTTGTTTCTTTGTTTGTTTGTTTGTTTTTGAAAATTCTGCTATTTTCATTGAATTTAACTTATTTCGCACAGCAGCATTTGTGACATTTTGAAGTTAACCTTAATATTCAGCTGGAATAATATAGATTTCACTTGACTTTAAAATAAATAAATAATTAATAATAATAATAAAAAGATTCCCAAATAGGTTCACAAACAGTACCAGGTCTATTTGCTCAACCATAAACATTAAGGATGCACTACGCAAGTCCAGCCCAACCCTAGAGAAACATTATGCCAACCTTCTCTCTGAACAGTCTCTTCCTCTCTCTCTCCTCCATTTTCTCTCTCACTCCACCTCTAACAAGCTTCATAAATATACATCAGCTCTGTTATTTGGACACCTTGGCAGAGTGAGTGGTGCTTTAAATGTCAGGGAGTAACAAGCGCTCCCTTCAGGAGCGTTTCCCCGCTTCATCACCTACATGCCTGGCACGCCGCATCACACCAGGCCACATGTCAATCACAAGACAAAGAAGAGGGCAAGTCGGCCCGGCGTCTGAGGCACCTAAAACACTCTTCTGTTTATGGAGGAAACATTACACCTCTGAGACATGCAGCAAACACACAGGAGACAAGAAGAAATGTGAGCAATATATCAGATAGGCTGATGTGGTATGACAATATATGTATTTATAATTATATAAATATAATTGTATAATATAATATATAATAAATATAATTTAAAAAAAATATATTTCAACATCTTAGTTAAAATACACATTATATACAGGCATTTCATCAGTCATCATCACCCATCCTGCTCTGCATATTGGTTTAACAGCAACGCTGGCATTGTTGTCAGTGTGCCAGGCAAAGAACGATTATTATCCTGCAATAAACACACGATGAACACCTTTCACAAATATTACCTCCCCGACATCCTAATTACTTGATTAGCCTTACCAATAATTAGCTCAGGAACATCTACTCTCCATGACCTCTATTTTCAAATGCAAATGAGTCTGCTTTATGTGATAGTTACAGCTGCCACAGAAGAGTTTTACAGCACAGGACTCCAGTGTCATTGAATAACTCGTAAGTAAGCAGAGGGTTAAATGGTTATGATCCTAGTCATAGATGTCTGAGATCAACTAAGCTTTCCTGTTCCCTATAGTCCACCATGTGCACACACACACACTCCATAACCACATCTACACCCTCCATTCTGTCCTTTACGAGCGATGTAATTAAATTCTCCCCTGCCCCATCAACCCAGCGCAGGTCAGACGGCAGAAGCACCAGCCAGATCCCGTAGAGTTCCTGTGTGCCGCACGCACACACACACACACACACACACACACACACACACACACACACACACAGACAGATGTGAAGTATTTCCTGACTAACACACAACAAACATGCTAGCAGTTTCTATTATTCACCCTGGATACATATGGGCCAGCATTAATTGAGAGCAACAGGGGTCGAGGTAAACATATGTCAACCATTAAACACACACACACACACACACACACACACACACACACACACACACACACACACACACACACACACACACATACACACACACACACACAAACCATTAGCAAATGGGCAACAATTTTTCTTAATAAAAACAATCTGAGGCAAGACTAAATACACATTAAAACCAGTCTTGAATAACTCAGCTGCTCTTCTACATTGAGCTGTAGTGCTCATGTTGGCATAACTGTTAGATTGAATCCAGCTAGCAACACTTTCCCAGTCCTGTTCCCCCTCTTTTCTCATCATTTCCTGTTGTCTCTTTCACTGCCCTGGTGATATGTGATTTAAAAAAAAAAAAAAAAAAAAAAAAAAAAATATTATAAATTAAAACAAAACTTTAAAAAAAGACTACCCCCACCACCCTGCCAGCAAAATACCAAAACAAATAAAACACAAACCAACACAAATACAAAAAAAAAAAAAAAAAAAAAAACACCAGAAACAAACAAAAAACAAAGACAAAAAACAAATAAAAAAAAAGCCCAGCACATATCAAAACCCAATAAACAAAACCAAATATCAAACACATATCGGAACTAAAGACTAACAAAACAAACTAAAACAAAAACATGACAAAAACAACAACAAAAATATTTTAAACAAAATACTACTTTCTTGTATTTAAACTAATCAGTTACAGATACAAAGCTATACAGCTTAAGGCAACTTTACAATTAATATTTTACAATATACACAATATAACTTTTACAAATAAGTCATGGGCAACTAGAGATTTCATGACTATTAATAAAGCTGACATCAAACATACCAGACAGGAACAAACCAAAAACATTATTGATCCAACCATAAAAAAAGCCCAATATGACTGAATGGAGCAAATGAATAATTTTACGATAGAAATGCTCGAACATAAAAAGGCTTGTACTGGGTGAGAGGGGGCATGTTGCGGCAGCTCATATCGCCGCTGTGGCCATTTTATTATCACAAACCAAAGAGATGGCTTTATTCTCTCTCACATAAACCCAATCCAGTCAAAGTAATTACAGTTACAAGACATGACAAACAAATTCACAGCATGCCATGTGCTGTGATATATAAAGCTATGTGGAGAAGCACATGAAATTCACAGCATGCCATGTGCTGTGATATATAAAGCTATTTTGCCATGTGCTGTGATATATAAAGCTATGTGGAGAAGCATTTGAACAACGCAAGACGGAGAGAGGAAAAAAAAAACACAAGAGGAGAGTGAAACGAAAGGATTGTCCCCGATACATTAAAACTATGTGGCTGTTAAAACTCAAAGAACTTCCTCTAATTACATAAAAACAAATTAAAGCCATACTAATACATTAAATTATATTTGTATTTATCTTGGGGGCAAGTGATTAATGACAACATTTATGAACTTGGTCTAAGGCCATACTAATACATTAAATTATATTTGTATTTATCTTGGGGGCAAGTGATTAATGACAACATTTTCATTTTGGGGTGGAGTATCCCTTTAAGCAAATGTGTGTTGCAAACAAAGCGTGATTAAGCAGAGAGGAAGTAGCAGTCACGCTCATGTTGGGGTGTCCATGCGTGGGTGTGAGAGGTCAGGGCAGCCAGGTGGTCCTGGTGTTAGAGGTCACGCCCACCAGACAGCTTGTGGCGAATAGCTAAGCTCCAGTGCTCAAAAGGCCTGTCAATCAAGATTGATTATGAGGAGTGGATGAATTTGCCCCTCCCCTCCAGGCTGATCTCACCCCCACCACGGCCCTCTCTTCATCCCCTGCTAAAGAAAAGAGCCTTTGCATGACAAAGTGGTGTGGATTTCATGAAGAAAGAAAGAAAAGAAAGAGAAAATGAAATAAAGAATCCCTTCGGGGTCCCACAATCCCCCATACATCCCAAAAGGATGGACTTTAGAATAATTTAGAATAACTTTTTGAGAAACAACTACAGTGAGACAAATGTGGTGCAAATGTGTGATTAGCATATGATGCACACACACACACACGTCGTTTGGTCCTCTCTGATCTACTACTAAACCAATTACTATAACACTGAGTTTGAATCGTGCCAAAGCCCCCTGACAAGAGCGATTATGCTCACCTTTAGAAAAAAAAAAAAAAAAAAAAAAAAAACTGTGCTTAATTAATACCAGCATGCAAAGGCAAGTCAGGCCTGACTCAGATTCTGTCAGCCTCTTCCCTGGTAACATTAAGAAATAACCGTACTAAAAGAAATTTAGGTTTCACTGAAGAACAACAGGCAAAGTTATTGCTATTAGTGCTGCCAAAATGTGTTCTTACTTTTAAAAAGTGTACTACATCAATAATATACTTTCAAAATATAAATACTTAAGTGTGAACTGAATGTGATGTTTTTGAACACTTAACTGCATGTTAATTGCAATTAACTTAAAATGCATTATAGTTTACATTAATAATAAACAATGAGTGCTTTAAAGTACTTACAGGACCCAGTTAAGTAAATCCTTATATGTAATTTCATAATCATATTGTCTATGAAATATGTTTAAAGTCCACTGCCAAATATACTGACAAGCATTTATGATCAACTAAATTATACTGTAATCTCATTTCTATTGAAACTTTTATGTCTTGTATTTAAATTTATTTATAATAAATTCTTAACTTTAAATGTAATATAGAATAATACTGCAGTTAAAATTTATAAATCAAATATGCTTTAGTATTTTATGCAACACATTAAAACCGGACAAAAATATTAAAACTATTTAAAATGTACTTTAAAGTCAAACTTTTAATTTGACATTATTACAAAGTGCTCCTTTTAAACATTAAGAAAAGAGAAAGTGTAATCTATTAAGTATGCTTAAGTGCCCTTTTATTTCATTAACATTATCGTTACATTACATTTTAATATTTGATGTACTTTTTATAATATTTCTAATATTTGAAGTACACCATTTCAAATATGTTTAATGTTTAAAGTACACTACAAGTTCACATATAATACCATTAAGTACACTTTTTTTCCCCACGAGAAAAGTGATACCTCTTCTTAGCGAATTGTATGATTTGAGGGATCATTCAGGTCTGTCTGCTGAATTTTCATGTGAGTAATAACAGTTAAGATGCTTGCCCTAGCAAACACTGCTAATTCAAGAAGTTTACATATTCTGGACAGAGCTCTCATTCAGTGCATCAATAAATGAACAGGCCAGTGATGCCATGTTCTGGTGGTTATGAATGACTGGTGGTGCAGACCTTGACTTCCTCTATCTGAGGTTCTTCTGGAGAAAAGCCCTTCCAAACAACATCCTTTCCAACATGTGCCGGAAAGAACCAGTGAACACAAAAAATTGAGTGATATGGTCGACAATGACCAGAATGGCCGGACCTCATCATTCATTTCATTTTTATCTATTGTTTTTCCCCCATCTCCTTCCTCAAGGGTGTAAAAAGAGACTGTCGTTGTCATTCTAGCTCACGTGACCTCTGACCCCTCTTATCTGGAGCTGAACGTTGAGTGAAGATTGGTGTCAGAGCTTAAATATTCCACATTTAAACAATGCTTACACACATGCATGTGTGCTTTAAGATTTTATTTGTGAGTAGCTGCTAAACCACCAACGGAAATGAGATGTCCTGACAAGCTTTTCCATAAACCCGTCTTGTCAACCACCCACAATTCCCTAAAATGTACAAAAGTAGTCCAAAATATTAGCTCTAAAGTTGATTTACAATGCAAAAACTCTTTCGTTCTCCTTCTCAAAGACCCTCTCTGTGCGTCCCTTTCTCTCAGTTGCACACTGGTATTATTCCACAGCAGTGGCTGTTGGCAGCAAGGCAAAGCCAGTAGCAGGATAAGCAGTCCACAGCCGTACCAGTGTGCTTTCCACTCGCTCGCAGGTGTCGCGCATAGCTGCCATCTTTTTCACGACAGGGAGGGCTGAAAGCCTGCAGTGTTCAAGAGTGCAAAATGAGAATGAGGCTGTCAATATCTGGACAAGAGTGACACGTCCACATCGCTTCTGGGTTTTAAGTTTTTTAAGCCAATGAGAATGTTTATTGTAAAGACTGGGCTGTAATTATTTTTGTTAGTGTAAATTAATGAGGTTGATTCAGTGATGTTAAACAATATTTTTGACTTGAATAAAACTATATAGTGAATTTAGAGTTTTAGGCTACTTTTTTTTTTTTTTTTTTTTTTTTTCAAAGCAGAAAGAGAAACCACTTTCTGCTTGTGCTCTTGGCAAGACCGAAACAAACCAGACCCTGCAGAGCTGACAGGACTTCAAAGTGCTGAGCTACGTCTCTGCCGCCACGTGCCCCATTCTGATGCGTGTTTGTGCAGCTGCGGATTCCTCTGCTTTAAACTTAAAATCAGTGGAAAAGATCTTTCCAAATTCTGACAGCAGGATCTCAAACGGAAACTCTACCTGGTCAAAACACATCAGGTATCTAAGTGACTAAAAAGAGACCAAAACACAGGAATGTCAAGACTATAACCTATAGCAGTTAGTACACATAATCTAAAGCACTGAACCGCAAAGAACGTGTGCATCATTTCCTGATACCTACATTTGTGTAGGTGTGAGTGAGCAGAGTTGATCTTGCATAGGAGAGACCATCTGATAATATGGCAGTATGTAAACAACCTGCCAAACCAGTCCAGGCACAGGCTCAATGTCAAGGGAAACTGGGCAAGTGTGCAAAATAATATGCAAAATAAATAGCTAATAAAGTCCAAAATGAAATAAAATAAACACACAACAGTCTCAAACATGTTTCCTGGTATTGGTTGGACAAGCAGATAGTCCCGTCCCAAACTCATGTTATTGGTTAACCTAATGTTGCTACGTTGGGCTGGTCATGATGTTCGAACAAAAAGGAGCAATACACATTTCTACAGAAGTAATCGTTGTTGTATCCACCTCATTTGTAATATAAGATTGGCCATTTGCAACTTGAATGTGAAATTGACACTAATATTGCAAAACTGGTATTTCTTAACATATTGTGATTATAAACACTGGCTTGTACAGCAAATTATTATTTTTTTTTTTTACATTTGTACCATTTACTGCACTTTGCTATTTAATAGCTATTTAATGTTCTGAAAGTGTCACATTTACACCATTCTGAGTATCTCAGTACCTGAAACTAAATGATTATTTAATGTTTTGAACTATTCCATTGTTTAGAACTGGATATTTAAACTCGAAATTGTAGCCATTACCTCAGTATTAGTGTTCTTGGCACTTAAAACAATAACGAATAAAAACAAACCTAAAACCCCTCCCCAAACACATACAAACACGGAGTTATTCAACTGTACTACCACTTTATCTTGTCAAACCAGTATAGCCTACTACTGATGTAGCGATGTGTCCTACTGATGTGTGTCCTGGTCTGTGCGTCACTGTAAACCACGAACAAATAGCACATGGATGAAGCACATGCCATTCCCATTAAATTCACACGTTAGTTGCTGGAATGCCTCGGCGTGATGTGACACGTTGATTCATGAGCGCAGTCGAAGCCAAACGTTGTGGATGAGGCCAGCATCTGTCAGCTGAAATCATATAGGGTTAGCTCCCTGTGTGCTGGGTACATGAAGGCCTATAGGGCCTTTCGCACCGCTTTAGTTCCAGAATTAAATGTACAGTACTAAAGCACTGGGACGATTTTGCGCGAACTATTTCTCAGTACCAATTAAAGGGTTGCATTCGCACTGACAGTGTGTACTAGGAAGTGATGTAAGCCAGTCGACAGTGATGTCATTTGTGCGCGGCGTTCAACAATGCAAACAAAAAATAACAATGTTAACAACATGAGGATGGAGGACGCTGTGTCTCGTGGGTTTCACAATAATGGACATGGAATTACATCACGGGTAGTACCAGTTGTGCTGGTTAGACCCTGCTCCAGAGTAGGAGCTAATTTGGTTCTCGAAAAAGGCAGTCCGGTACTAAAATCGCACCCAGTTCCGGCGGTGCGAAAACGCTAAAAAGTGGGTAGTTCCACAATTAGTTCTGGTACTATGATAAGGTTCCCGCAGTGCGAAAGGCCCTTATACAACCTTCTCTATCATTGAGAGGAGTCTATTTTAGAAATAAACCAGTCTGAAATAAAAAGATGAGGTGAATAATGTGTGTTGAGCTACAGCCTACAGATGATTTACATCTCTGCTACAGCCTACAGATGATTTACATCTCTGTGTTTTAGGATAGGAAGCCTACAGATGATTTACATCTCTGTGTTTTAGGATAGGATTGGACAAAGACCCTTGTTCTAGGTTAAATGCAATGTTTATCTACAATTAAAGATGTTTGTACCCTATCAAGCAAATCACAACCAGTAGTGCTCATGAGTTGGGTCCACATAATTGTACTCTGCGAGGCATTTAATAATTCAAATTCATTCATGATTTATTCCTGACCATAAAACAGTTTCATTTCCTTTGTTTTTTCTTTTTCTTTTAATTTTTTTAATGCAACCAAACTTCACGATAACTTCCCTTTGTTCTCTAACTGAGCTCACAGTAGACAAAGGGAAATTGTATGCCAGGCTATAAAAAAAAAAACCTTGGGGGAAATTGTATGCCAGGCTATATATAATCCAGCTTTGCTCATGCAGTTCTAAAAAAATAAATGGCAGAAATATGACAAGCATTCAATACCCCGTGAGACGGCAAAGCAGAGTCATGTTGGTACCTTGTCAATTTCCATTACAGAAAGGGTGCCACCACCGCTCAAATACAAAAAAAACCTCAAATACAAAAAGAACCTCTGTTTACGACTGAAGAGAAAATGCTGCCCTCCACATACATTACTCATGGATCCATTTTACTAGGAACAGTTTTCAAGATATAGCAGAACATCTTGGTGCTCATACTTTAGAGCACTGCAATGACAACGTATTTTTGTAGGCCAACCTCCAAGCTAGCGTCACCCTGGTTTCTTCGACAAAAACCCAGTAGGATTTTTCCACTGGCTTTTGGATTATTGCAGAAAATAAGCTCTGTGACCAACAAAAGTTTATTACTCTGTAGGTTAGTGTGCAAGAGCACAATTATAAAAACAATGAGGCTGTAAAAGTGACTACTGAGTGGATGAGTTTAGCTCTGTAGTCCCATTTAGCCACTTGTTATATTTATAGTATGTCGTATAATAAAAGATGATAATGTGTTAACCACAGACCTTCATTTCAGGCATTTCATAACTGAGCTGAAAGTGCTAAGGTTTAGCCTACAAAAACACGTCATCCCTGCAGCACTCTACTGACTGTTGTTTTCATAAAAAACCAAACACTGGTAACAAGGGGTAAACGAGGTGAAAAATGACATGCAAATATTAAACTCCAAATTAACGACAAACCACCACTAGTTTTTAATGGTTCAGTCACACTCCCGGTTAAACCGCAGCCTAACCATAATCCAGATCTAACAAGCCTAGAAACTGTATTTACACTGATGGTTTTGTATATGTACAAGCTCCTCCCCTTTCCACAATGCTCCACTGTGCCAGACATCATCCCGCGGGGGTCACTTGGGATACTCGACTCCCAGATTTCCTGTCCACAATTACGCTAGCCAATAATGTGGCCGGCGCCTGCCAGGACTGTAGGCGCTCCCTCTCTCTCAGTCTGTCCTGCCAGTCTTTTAAAGAGTACCGTTCTGCTGATGGTGCACTGGGGTGAGGGGAGGGTGCTTTAGAAAAACAGCCATCTATTCAGCCTGGCCCGGAGACAAGGTCTAAATAAACAAAAAACACCAGAAAAAAAAAAAAACAAATCAAAAAAAACATCTCCCATGGAAGGAAGGGAAAGACAGCCAGGCAGGGATGGGATGGAAGGATTGGGCTGAGCTCAGTATTAGAAATGATTGAGACACTGTTAAAACTCAAAGAGATGGACAGACAAAAGAGGAAAGATGAGTTTATCCATCTTCCTGCTGAAATAGAGGAACTTGGCTTCTTGAGAAGGCCTGATATAGATGCTTGAATCAGATTGAGGTCATCAACCCACATCCTCTCTAGTACATATGCCAATACACATGCCAATATCTCTCATTCCCAGATTGCTCTGTGCTCCACAGGATCATGTGCAGACAAATTAATAAATAACTGCCTTTGTCGGGACAATGAATGGAGCCTGAAAGAAAATCATGATACATGATACATTTGAGTTTACTATTAAATTATATGAAAGGCTATGTATAGGAGGTTGGGGACAAAAAAAGATCAGGTTGGACTTAAAATGTATAACAGATTAATCATTCTTTTAAATTCAAATTTGTGAAGTGGTTTATTCGACTGATAGAACTGACTTGACAAATAATGCTACATGAGGTAGAGATGCTATATTCTAAAAAAAGAACATAGTAACATAACCACTGTTGGAAAACATTTTAATAACATGAATTTACACTACCATTTAGTACAGGGCGGTTTGATCAAAATGTTTTTTTTTTTTTTTTTTAATCATGATTTTTCCTTGACTGTGCCTTTATACGACTTTATACGAATGCATGAAACAGTTGTGTATGCAGTTAACAGGGATCTCCTCTCAATTAATTACACTTTTACATTGTTTAGCCACTTGTACTGATATGAAGTTTTCTTTTTGTAATTCATACTGTGTGTAATTCAAATTACCAGTATATTGCCCAGCACTACTACAGTTCAAAAGTTTAGCGTCAGCGGGAAATTATAATTTTTTCTTAATTGATCAAATGTGGCAATAAATACATTCATAATACTACAAATGCTTGTATTTCAAATACATTATGTTCTTCTGAAAAACAAATTATCATGGTTTATGCACAAATATTAAGCAGCATAACATTGATAATAATTACTGTTTCTTGAGCAGCAAATCAGCATATTATACTGCTTTCTGAAGAATAATGTTACACTGAAGATTGGAGTAATGATGCTGAAAATTCAGCTTTGATCAGCAGTATTGCAGTAGTATTTCACAGTATTAGTTTTAACTGTATTTTTGATCAAATAAATGCAACTAAGGTGAACATTAAATACTTTCAAAAACACTGAAAGAAAACTGTACAATCTTTAAATGCAGTGTACATTAAAGCCCCAATGATTCAGTTATCAATATATTGCATTATACAGCTAGATCAATAACTAAATTATGAATTAGTCATTAACAGTACCATTGTCACTGTCTGCCTGGTCTAAACTGAAACGAGCCCTTGTTGATGTGATTCAGGTAATAACAGACAGGATCCTGAGCTAGAAACGGAGAGTTAACATTGTGAGAGAGACAGCAGATACAGAAAGCAAAGTGCTTTATTAGCCCTCCTTCCAACCCCTCTCTCTCTCTCACAGACATACACACACACACACACACACACACACACACACACACACACACACACACACACACACACACACACACACACACACACACACACACCCTCACCTAATTTAGCCCAGGCATGACAGCATGTCAGTCTGCAAAAGAGGAAGGAAGTGCTAAAAGAAAGACAGAGAGAGAAAGAGCCAACTGCAGGTCATAAGACAGGCACACCGGTCCTGTTAATGAAAGACAGGGAGGAAAGGGATAGCTCACCCAAAAAAAAAAAAAGAGAATTCAGTCATTATTTATTCCCTCACATCATTTCAAATCTGTGAATAAATCAGTCTGAATTGCAAACAATATTTTCAGTCTGATTTGTACACTGGATTAATCACTTAATTGAAATAAAATAATAACATAATAATATATATTATTTAATTGATATGGTTCTTAACTTTGACTCACTGCCACTATGATTTGGTCATAGCAATTAACAGCAAAGTAATTGAGTGAGTAAATTATTATAAGATTTACACAGAGAGAAAAACAGAGTATGAAAAACTGAGAGGTGGCCTTGAAATAAGTCAATACTTTATCTAGGTGAGCGTGCAGAAATTCTAGAGGGAAAATCATGGGACGCAGCGAAAAGAAAAAAAAAAAGTGAGAAAAGAAATGCTTAGAATTCAGGAAGAACTGTAAGTCTCAATGAAAACACAAAGTGGAGACAATACAAGAAAATAAAAAGGACAGGGAGAAGGAGGTCAGGGTAGAAGAACACATCTTCTCCAGTACACACAGTCACTGCAGCTTAATCAAAGCCTCTTAAAATAGCTGCACTGTTATTCCGAAGAGTGTCTGGCAACCTTTTCCCTACAAATTTACTTCTTCAGCATGCTGGCCTGCACCACACACTAACCAAGAAACACCTCTACGGTCAGCTCTAGCTGGGCAAAGCTGATCAATGGCGCTGATACACGAACAGGATTAAAGTCTGTCCCTTAAGCCAGGAAGGTCACCGCAAATAATCTGGCATTGATTATTCTTAATATCCCAGCTGAGCTGGCGGGAACAGTCGTGCTAATGTCAGCTGATTACGGTGCGCAAACAAATCCCATCCTGTCCTGTGCTACTCCATACTCGATCGACTTGCATGAACAGCCACATCTCATACAGACCTCTATAAAGGACCTGAGGTCCAAGATAGTGAAAGAACATGAGACTGAGAGAGAAAGTGATATTGAGTGGATTAAATCTGTAAATGATTGGATTTTCTGCTAATGCTAATGTAACAGTTTATGTAATGTATTCATGGAAGGTTTCAGCTGTTTACACAAAAGTTTATACTAGAGAACGCTGTGAATCTACTGATTCCAAAAGGGGTGGTGCTTTGCAAGACCATGCTAATGCCAATTATAACTGCATATGAGTGTGTTTGTGTAACACTTATAAAAATGCTAAAAAGACCTGTGAAAGTTCTTACTGTTACCAACAGTCAGCTTCTGTTTCTTTTGTTGCAGACTTTGCTAAAAATTAACATAACAAATAATGCAATGATTTCATAAAAAAACTTTTAACATGTTTTATATCACTAAAGGACACACACACATACTCACAAAAAAAAAAAAAAGTTAATATTGTGGAATTATACAAAAATCAACCACACCAAATTATTTTTCTAAATTTGTCATCAGTGTCTCACAAGACAGGCGTCAGAGAAAATCTTCAGTACACAAACAGGATCACATAAACCTGCTGAAACTCAATCTACACCTTCTAAACTGCCAGGAATCTCACAGAAACAAAAGCAGTTCAAAAGGTACAGCTACAACCCCATTAAGATAAAAGAAAGCCTGTAATTATGTTCTCTACTTCTGTTTGGAAACTCCGCTTTGATTGCATTCAAAGATATAGGCACAGTGTTCCCAATAATACAAACCCACTTTACGCACATTAAAACGCAGTCTGGCATGAGGCTGCCAGGATGTGATATATGAATATGTGAGAACTTCCAGACAAGCCGATGCAGGCAGCAGTGTTCCTGATGCGCATCCAGACGAAATGACGCTATATCAGAATAATGGCAGCACTGTGAATTATAGAAGCATCTGATACCTCCATGATTACAGGACTCAAATAACATGAGCTGGCACAGACCACTTCCGCTCTTATACATTACACAAACACACACTCAGTTTCTCTCACACAAACAAACACACCTGAAAACACCCATTAAAAACACCGCTTCAAATTCTGCCAATCAGCCATAAAATATTAACCGTTTTACACAGTAAATCTGAGCGCTGGGCTAAAAACCCTACTCAACTCCATATCATTCATGAATGGCTGATGAATAGGCAGTGCCACTGTTCTCAGACCAGCCTGAGACCTAATCTAAACCAATGACAGACACAGACTCTAAACCAGCCCTTAGAGAAAATATCTGGCTCTATCAGTAAAACGCAGATGCTCTAGAAGTCTCAATCCAGTGAGTGTCTAATGGAGGGAGAAAAGTCCTCAGAGGAGTGAGCAATGGCCCGATGCATTAGATCCACTCACCCTTAACAAACACACTCACACAGGCCTTAAAAATACAGAGTTTCTGTGCCTACACACTTGGAAGACTTCCTTGTGTGGTAATGGGTGAAGACTGTAGCTATTAATGTGTTTGTACAACCGGTTACTGTATCTTAGCTCATGTTGTCCCAGTTTGCAATGATGTTTGTCCTCACAGATGTCATCAGTTTAGGGTGTATTCACACCAGGAAAGTCCGCTAGTTCACTTGCTTTGGTCCGGACCAAATACAATGTTGATTTTTTTTTTTTTTTTTTGGTGTGGTTTGCTTTCACACTGCCCATTTTGCAAGTGAACCAGAAATTGTAAACAAAACCACACATATGTGAAGGTCATCCATTCATTGGACAGAAATTTTCAAGCGTTCCAGAGTTCGTTTGGAACCGGACCGACACCGCCTCTTCAGATGGATCTCGGTGTGGTTGTTTGGTCCACACCCGAGTGTGATTGTTGTATTCACACCTGCCCAAAACGTCCGCACCAAGGGGTGAAATGAACTTGAGTTTGATTCAATCGAACCAAACAAGACAGGTGTGAATACACCCTTAGTCTCCTCAAGACACAAATGGCACTTTTCCACTGCATGGTACGGCACGGCTCACTTTTGGAGGGTTTTCCACTGTGTACAGTACCTGGTACCTGGTACTTTTTTAGTACCACCTCGGCTGAGGTTCTAAGCGAGCTGAACTGTTACCAAGCTGATCAATGATTTGCCGGAAAGAATCGTCACTACCTGCGTCATTGAACTTGCAACACGTGAAACTAGACCCGTTAGATTAAATCAGCACAGCCAGCAAGGATCGAACGCAACTCTTTTTTTTGAACGAGCGCACATGTTTTTATAGAACAAAATAATGGCTGTTGCGTGGTCTGTTGAGGAAGTGAAGACGTTCCTCTCATTGATAGCAAAGAAGCTGATCCAGCGAGAGCTTGATGGGATGATGCGGAATGGAAAAGTTTTTCAGGAGGTCGCGGCAGTAGAGTCTATAATCCCACCCACTCTAAAGATGCAAAAAACTTACTATACGGTAATTTGAGGGTTACCTTCTGAATGCAGACGTTCTGAAGAAGTAGTGAGGTTTGAGGGAATGGTTGAGGGTTACCTTCTGAATGCATATCATTCTGTGATGTTCTTCCACTGAAATTAAGAGTAGCCAATTTAAAAAGGAGTGCAGGACAACATTAAACTTGGTGCAAGTTGTTCTTTATACAGTTATAAAAGTAGTGAGGTTTGAGGGAATGGTTAACCACACAGAGAAATAAGAAGTAGTGAGGTTTGAGGGAATGGTTAACCACACAGAGAAATAATGAGGAGAACTCTTAAAACATTTCAGTTCTCACCACTCTCTCATGTTACCCAGCCTTAAGTGGTGTTCGCCTGGCCCTGACAAGGGGCCATGGAAGAAATAAAAGACATGAAAGTAGAATGTGAAAGAGCAGAAATGTATAAAGCAGAAAGGAGAATGATGGAGACCGAAGAAAAACAGATGAGAATCTATCAGAGAACAATGATGCATAGGGAAAGAACAAGAGAGAGAAGGAAAGAGAGAGTAAGAATGAATTTGCCTTCCTGTAGTTAAAATAGTAGAGCATGCCGCTGGCAATGCTAATGTCATATATTCTATTCCCAGGGACTGCAAGAACTGATAAGACATGTACCTTAAATGCAATGTAAGTTGCTTTGGATAAAAGCGTCTGCCGAATGCATGAATGTAGAATGAGGGAGAATTATGGAGAATGCCAAGCAGAGCTTGTCCATAACCTCGTACTTGCTCTCCACTATCAAGTGCCAGTTTAAACACATCTAAGCTTGCCCGTTTCCAGAAACATGTAAAGCTGCTTTTCTCATAGAGGAGGTATCTTGGACAAGCTCCTGTCCACAGACACTTTGGCTGAAGATGCACAGAATGCATGTTCTAAAATACATCTGAGCTCAAACATCCTCTGTTCACTTTTCACTCAACCCAAGCCTACTTTTTAGCCTACAGCTCTGCCTTACTGCACCGCTACTGTGTGGAGCTGGCATGGTTAAAAGAACCGTGTGGGCTTAAACATACATTCACTCATCACAGGGGCTTTTTCCTGTGGGGTGGGTAAATAAATGACTATGATTAAGTGAAACGCTGTCTCCAGGTGGCCATGGGTGAATTCACTGTACTTACTCAGTCATTAAAGTTGCATATGACCAGTATGGAGCTGGCATGACACAGATCCCCATTCAAGATTTGCCAGGCTTTTGTCCAATTAGTACCACTGCCTGACCGGACTCCTCAGTCCTTTTCCCAACACTATAATTCTGTCCACCCAGATGTCTTTCTCCCAGTCACCCTTACTCAAGCTCCACCACAACCTGGGATCAACCCACCCAGGGACAGCATATGGGTGGTCTGCTCGATTGCTTCATGCAGACTTCCCCTTATAAACAAGTGGAGATACTAGCAGTAATCAAGGCATAGCCTCAAACCCTTAACCACATCATACAATCATTTCTATGATACTAATGAGTCATATCACTGAAGAGGTCCTAAAAACATCTTGTGATGAGTCAAAGAACAGTAGTGAAAGCTTGTGTCTGAATGCACGGGAAAACATCCTCCAGTTGATGTCATAGAAATAAATTACAAGGTTCAACATCCGGAAACACATTTTCCCCTTTTGCTAACAAGTACTGGCATAACACATTAACTGAGCAGGGACTTTATTGCTTTATTGAAACTATTAGATGTTTTTCAAACAAAGTCATGACTCATAACCGGTAATTGTCATGATCAAACTACACTGCACATGCAACAAAAGGATAGATTATCAGGAAAAATGTTTGCCCCATCAAAAACCCAAAATTTCAATAACCAGAAAAAACCCAAACAAAGAATAAGAAAAACAATATGAGCACCCCCATGTGGCTGCAATGAACCCTCGATGCACCATTTTGGTAAGTGCGCAATGGTGCGGACTTCAAAATAGAGATCTAGGCCTTGCAACATACTTTCAACAATTCCTTAGAAGAAATTTTAGATAAATTTTTACACTAAATATCATTTGTGCTATTGATATTTGTGTTACTACTGTCCACTCAAGAGGAACATTTACGAGCTTTCATACAGTCTTTACCGATGGCTTGCATCCACACCATGCACGGCTCCCGAAGGGTGGATCCAACTCTAACTTCCCTAAATCACACATTTCCTCCTCATGCCCACCAGACCTCTAAGTCCAATGCTCACAAAAGTGTTTTGAGTAACAACAGCCCAACAAAAACCCATCTTTCAATGTCCCGAAAGGTCGCTAACCAGGTATAAGTGAAACAGAGAAGCAGAATGCTCACAAAAGTGTTTGGAGTTGGAACTGGACTCCAAACATTGGCCTTATTGGCCAGACACAAACATCAAAATCAAGTCTCATGATCAAGACTAGCCATTAAGAAGTCTGTAATTAGGTAAAATCAATTGTCTTTGTTTTTTCTTCTTTCTAAACTAAAATATGCTGTGTGCCACTATAGGGGCTAAAGGAAGCTTTTTTTAAACCATACATGAGGTCAAGGATAGTATACCAAGACATTCTTGAGGTTACCCTGACACACTCTAAACTCATTCCAGACATTCCTAAAGCCAGATGTAGCCTTTGAACACAGACTAGCATCAAATACAGAAGAGTGAAAAGGAACGCTGAACAACATGTGACCAGCTCATTCCTTGTAGTGTAAACTGACACAGTGACACTGGAGGTGTGATAAAGAGTCGGTCAAATAAATAACACCATCACTGTAGTGTCTTGACTAATTGGATTATTTTCTCACAAGCTCTCCTCTCACACTATCCCTCCCCCGCACATGTACATTAAAACACATCTCACACCATCAGTACCAGACAGTCTTCTGAGTTGAGGTAAACTGAGCATGAGAGCTCTATTACCCTACTAAATAAAGTAACAGGAGCCGGGTTTCCTCCACTGCTGCTGAGGGTCAGCTGTACCTGCTTCTAAGTCAACAGGACATCAAAATTTATCCCGTTTACTTAAATGCACATTTCCGTATTTCTGCACACGATTCATTGCAATTACTTGCACCACCTCAGAAATAACTTTCCTTTTCAGCTGATGTCACCAAGTCTGCTCACATTTAACCAACATAACTGTTATAAGATATCTCATATACTTGGCAAGAGTTTATAGAGAAGTTGTAAAATGTTATCATGCATGCTTCTTTTGTGCTGACTTTTTTGACTTGGCATTGGCAGGCTTTCACAGGAAGCATGGTAAAGGGATGACCCGATGCTCCTTCACAAAAAATAAATAAATAAAACATTTCACAATTGGGATGGGATAACACACTGTCTGAGTTACAGAGCAGTAACCAGGTGTATGGTGAGACCTGGCCCAAATATCTGTTATTCTGAGAGCATTCAGTGATCTCTGCCACTGTCTTACAGGAACCAGTGGACACAGCCTGGGATTTTAGATGTCCAGATATTCTGGTCACATGGTTGGCTTGCACACACAGCTCTCAGAGAAGTATTAATAGTACTCCCTAGCTGTTCCCCTGATGTGCCAAAGCCTCAAAGTCCCAACCCTCAAAAAGATTTTTCTCACTACAACAAAAGCTTGCTGTGAAAGCGGGATAAAATGAAGATTTAGGAAAGGATTCCAACAAGTCACGACTCGCGGCTCAATTTTCAGGGCTCAAGCATGAGAAGATGCAAGGGTCTTAGACTAGTGCAAGAGGAGAATAGACCTGTAATAAACCAGACCACCAGTATAGCGAAACAGCCCGGATTTCTCACCAAAGACACTGCACTATTCAGTAGGCCAAGCCAGAGGAGGAAACGAATCACACATATCAGCCATCCTTCCCATCCAGACTTCTCCCTCCTTCAGCGGGAGGAACTACTGAGTTCTCTGCTGGGAACCGAGCCCACAGTGTTCCCATTGTAAGAGCCAGTCACCCACATTTGACTGAGAGAGAAACTTGACACAAATGCTCTTATTCTGCAAGGACGTGGAAAGAAAAGAATGATGGGGATGACGGGGGTAGACGGATGCAGCGTCACCACTGGTTAAACCTCTGAACCCTAAGTGGAAGGGAGCTGGCCAAGGTACGAGGGGGATTGTGGGAAAAGGGACTGCTGTCTGGAGAGTGGTGATTGTAAACTGGTGGTAGCAAGGGGACAATAACCAACATCCATTACAGCAGCTGGATTTGGACAGAACATGATAGCATCACTTCTGATTAACCCAGGGTGGGAGGGAAAACTACTGATGTGTATGCAAAATACTATATCATAAAGAAATTATTATTTTATTATTTTTTATTATTTTGGAGGCATCCTACTCCAAAATTTAATGACTCATATGAGAAGGTTAAAAAAGCCTTAGCATATAAAACCCAAAAGTTTACCCAACCTTGTTCGGAAACTGTATTACGCAGACTGAGATCCATTTAGACATTTCCCCCAACGTGGGCCTCCTAGAAAAATCAATGAAACGCCAGGAAGCGGTACTGATAAGATTCCGCGATTCAGCTGCGTGCATGAGCCTTTCATCATGTTTACTCCTACTCACTTCCACCTAAACACGTGTAACTACTTTTTAATCAGCTAATGCACAGCGGCAATGAACGCTTCTGTGAGAGGTTTTGAAACTTCACAAATCACGGTGAAAATAACGGTGGCCAAAAAATTGTGTCAAAGTAAAAATGGTACAAAAACATCCAGGAAGCTGTGTAATTTTACAGTTGGCATGGTGCGCCTTTCTAACATTTTATGCTAACATATTCCCTTGCCCCATTTAATTTTATACATGAATAGAAACTCATAACAGGGTTCACTGAGACTGTGACTCATTAAAGACACGCACACTGCAATGATACACCTGAATCCTGGTGTATACAAGAAAAGTTGTTTTGTTTTGGTCATCAAAAACAAAATGGCAACATATATTTCTGAAATGAAACTGATCTCAGAACAGACAACACTGACTTCCTGGTAAATGTCACAGGCAGGGAAGCACAGAGGGAAACCCCATTTCTTTAGTGTAGCTAAAAGCAGGCTAACTTTAAATACCCTTCACTCCACATACACTCACCATCAGAGGTACAAATTTACAGTGAACCACAGACTAATTTTAGCCAAGTCAACAAAACAGAGATGATTAAAAACAACCATTTTTCCAGAATATCCTCTCTTCTAGAGTACTATAGGAGCTGTAAATAGGATGGCATACATTTCAATGAAGGTTAGGTGTTTTGATTAACATTTGAAACTAGCTCAGAATTTTAATTGAGTGATAACAATGAGGTGATGCACAACAACATTTCAATACAACAAAGAGGGGGAAGGGTTCTACAGGAAGCACAGAATGTTTCTCCCAAATTACAGGCAATCGCAACTACTAACACCAGGCTGTATTTAAATATCCAGGTTAAGCAGAGATTTCATTCAGGTGCAGGTGACTCAGACAATTTCACTTAGAGGAAACGGTTACTGTAATAGAGAAGCAGTTTGAAAACTGAGGGAGGGGGAAACACAGCTATCAATGCTCAGAATTTAGCGTCATCCCCCACTCTCTCCTTTTAACAGTATAATGTGGGGTCATGACGGGGGGATAATAAGAAAAATCTGAATGACATATTTTGAGGTATGAACTCATAAATCAAAACTACTGAGAAGACTTGGGCATTGTGAGGAAACTAGATTTTTAAGTTTGCTGCTGAAAGCATGAGTGACCCTCGTCTGTGCAAAAGTCAACATCATAATGCTAAGGCATTGTAATGCGGTTGATAAGATTTTCTTTTATTTTGCATGTTGCTAAGTTACTAAGATATTCTAGGATATTGCTAGTGTAAAAAGATCAAAAGACCTTTCCTTTAAGTCTCTAGATGTGACTCTGGTCCCTCCTTCAATAGATAAATACGTCTATGGAAAGTTCCTGTTATTTTTCTATGAAAGTTAATTGTAACATCAAGCTTTCTGTATGTGCAAAAGTTTAACTCACTTACTCTCTACACACACTGAGCCTTTGATTTGGGTGCATTTATAACTCCCGTCACCACCGCGTAAAGATAAGTGTTTTTATTGGCGTCAAATGAACTGAATGAACAATGTTTATGTGGACATTTAAAGAAATTTCCAACAATGGCAGATGGTTTGGCATGGGGCAAAAGTGTTGAGTGTCAAAGAAAAAGAAAAAAAAAGACGAGGCAAGGAAGCAAAATTGATTTTTAAGTCGCTAACAGTGAGGCCAACAAACAGGCAATTTTGCAATATGAGAATTGGCAGGAATTTCAAAGTTTGCTGCGGCATTCAGCTCAACAAAAATAAGATGCTGAAAATGGCACAGCATCAAAGTATCCTTTAATACATGTCAAATAAGGAACAGTACATGCTAAAAGGGAGAATTATTTGAACTGTAAAAATTATGGCCTCTGGCTCAAACACTGTGTTCTTGGATTAAGCACCTGTGCCTTAACCAATTTTTGTTCGAACTGAAATATTGGCATACTTTACAGTATATACACAATACTGCCAACTATTTTTACAATGCTCATTTCTGAATAATAAACATTTCAAACAGCCTCATTGGGGTCACTTGAGCTTGTCCAGTTATCATCTCTAAAATTTTACTTTTTCATGACTCATCTAATAATGTGCTAAAACTTTAACCTAAAAATCACAGCTGACATTGTTTCTGGTTCATTACACATTAGAAATGAAACGTGCAATTCAAGTGCATTTGCATTGTGGGATAAAGAATTTTGGACAGTGCACTCTGGTTCTTTGCATACTTTGCATTGTATTCATACTGTACACTGCAGAAAAATGGTAGCATTTTTAACACAGCCCTTGTGTGCAACTGCTTCTTAGTCTTCTCTGGGTGGAGTGATGGGCCTGTCATCATGGCTCTTATCGCTTCAGGCTCTGTATTCTTCTTCCTCTATTTCTCTTTCTCTTGGTGAGCTGCAACAAAGAAGCCCCCCGCGCCCCCTATGAGTAGGGGAGAGGTGTTAACAGCAGCCTGACAGGAAGAGAGCCGTCAGAGGCCATCTTAAATTCAGCTCTGACTACAGGCGGCAACTATCTGCATTTGTGCAAGCAAATCATTCTTTTATAACATGGATCCTTGTACTTGAATTCACACCAGCACTTCCGTAAAACCATTCTTCCCAGCACATTTTTTTCTTTTCCTCAGGAAATGGTTTATGGCACGGCTATGCATCAGTGCTTGGAGGGACCTTGAATGGGTCTCTCAATGCATGATCTTACAGTCCCATTAGGAGAAAGAGAAGGAGAATGAAAAAAAAAAAACACCATTTTGGTTTTCCTGTTCAGGGAAATTAAAGAAAAACTGGTGTTGTATTTTGTGGCTTTAATTATTGCATATGCTAATGTTTAATTTAAGAAAAACTGCAAGTTAATTGTATGTGCTCCAATGCGTTGAGCCACAGTGCTCATATAGGCAATGAAAGTTCAAATCCAGCTTGCAACATCTCCTGCTCCTGTTTTCCTCTCGCCATTTTCTTTCCTATTCTCACTGCTCCTATAAAAAGTGTCAAAAGACCAAAAAGATATATTCTTAAAGACTCATTAAGCAAATAAAATACACTACAAGGACACATATGTAATACAAAGCAATTAATTCCAAAATCCAGGTACTTCCAACCCATTAATAAAATCTGTCCAAGGAACTGATTCTTTGTCCTTACCAGTGATGCCTAAAAACTGATAGCGTTCAATGTCCATGATGTTAACCACGGTGGTTTCCATCATAACAGGTTCAGCTCTATGATATTAACTGGACGTTATCGTTAAGAGTGCAAGAGCGACTGAAGCTCTCATGTTACAGGATGTCTCTACACAGTCATGCACGGTTGACCTGACAGTTAGCCGCCCCACCTGCCAATGCAGATACCACCGCTTAGACCCACCAGATTGCCTTGCAACGTTGAAGAAAAGGAGGGTTGGTTTGTCCACATTCTCTCTTATTTTAGCATTATAACTTCTTTTGTTGGAGAAGTCATGGGAAAACACCAAGAATTAGTGCAATCTGTCCAATCTTTCCCTGACAGACGAAAAACAAGCAGGCCCTGAAAGTGTGCCAGTCATCTCCCAGAAGAATCCATCAAGAAAAAACCTCAAAACCTCCACACTCTATTTTCATCTGCTATAGGCCTCAATTTAGCCATCAGTAAAAATACACTGAAGGAAGGCTTTATGACTTTTCTTCAAAATAGACCTTCAGTGTGTCATCCTGACTGTAATGATCTGGTCTCCTGCCAAGAGAACAGCATATGAACACAATAGGAGCGGGAATCCACTTAAATCACAAACCCTAGTCAAACTTCACATCTGAGGAAGATTTCCAAAAAGAATAACTGGCAGGTATAGTTAAAAATGCATAAATCACTTATTATTATTGCTCATACTTGGGGTTGGAGATGTCTATCTAACCTAACCATTAAACTTTAGTGCACAACTCATTTTGCACCATTTGTGCCTTAGACACTAATGTTTCCTCAACTTGCACTACTTGAGAAGTGTGCATTACTTGAGAAGTGTGCTTTATGTGACCAGGTGATATTTTGCCTGGAATAACTAAAAATGGAAATTCTGTGTTTGAATGAGGGGCCTGAACAAAAGAGACACAGTGACCAAAAATAAAAGACAGAAAGACGAGAACAAAAACTAACCAGTGTGTGGGTAACACTTACTCCTCTACACACATGCCTCTCTGCATCCATTTCCTGTAATGCAATATTGTGCATTACGGGAATTATTTGGCCATTATTTTGCTAGCATTGATTGAACATTGAGCATTGATTGCAGTGTTCTAAACTGCATCTAAACTGCTTTGCTTTTGCATGGTAAACACCCACAAAAAGGTCAACTAGTTCAAGGGCAGCAGCCCACCACATTTCCAGGAACTGGGATAACGTCAACGCTCAGCACAAATTTGATTTGCGCTTTTCAGGCACTTCGTCAAGCATGAAAGATTGAGCCATTGTGACCATTGTGTCACCAAAGTGCTTGGTTGATTTACAGTCTTTCCGCATGAGAGGGGTTGATGGTTTGTGCACTGCACACCTTACACAACATCAAGGGGGCAACTCATGAAAAAAGAGACACTGCAGATGTGAGCCAACCGTGTCATTCAGACTGAAAACAGGCAGAGAAAGATGACCAGTCAAACAGAGACAACATTATTACATTACATCATATTACAGTGCATTAGCTGGAGGAAGAGGACAAACTGGCAGAATAATACACAGCCAGAAAGAGTTAGTCTGAAAACTGATCCCAAGTTTGGAAGGGGTGCTCCTCTACTGGATTTCAATGCCACTGGTCTGTGGCTGACAAACCACTAGCGATTACCTGCTATTAGTTGACCACCTTTATTTTAAGGATTGTAAATAGCATCTGTACAAAATCAACCACAGCCAGGCAGGTTTTTTTTTTTTTTTGCATGTTTCTTAAAATACACTCTGATCAATGTTTTAATTGCATTTTATATATATACATTTATAAATAATAATTAAAAAAAGACCTTAATTCATGCTTTGCTAAACCTAAGCTAAAAATCCCTAAGCCAAACAAACAAACAAAGAGAAAAAACTTTTATTTCACTGTCTATAGCTATGCTTTTATACTAACAATTTTAAAGACATCCCTGCTGGTTTAATCTGGTTTATTTGATTTATAGGACATCAGGTGCTGACAAAACAGCTAAAACTAGCTTTTAACTGGTTTGTCTGATTTACAGGACACCCCTTCTGACAAAACAGGCTAAAACCAGCCTAAGATGGTTTGCTGGTCTTAGCTGGTTTAATCTGGCTAAGCTTAAATTGTTTTAAGGAATGTAAT
Organism: Cyprinus carpio; assembly: GCF_018340385.1. Lineage (NCBI taxonomy): Eukaryota > Metazoa > Chordata > Actinopteri > Cypriniformes > Cyprinidae > Cyprinus > Cyprinus carpio. The sequence continues at coordinate 15,231,519 of NC_056590.1, read as the reverse complement.
AACGTCATTCAGATCACATACATCAAACAGTGATTTTGCATTTCTAAAGAGGAATTGAACAGATTTCCCCTAAATTTATTTCAGCCAATGGAGTAGCTCTAGAGTCCTAGATGGACTTGATTCAATTGTCAGACCAACCTTTTTCTGGCAAAAGCTCTAAAATCTGATTGGATAAGGTACAAAGTGATTATACAACAGCCAACATATGCAAATTACTTAGTGGAGAAAGTTTTATTTTAATGATGAAGATTATTATTATTATATGCATTATCACCCCTTTAGATTGTCATTACTATAGGAAAGCAATAAGCCATACAAGGCGATTTATTACAAAGATTTTAGCACAGTAAAGCGCTATGTGTGCCTAACAATACCCTTTAGTCTTGGTAAAATCACTGATGCACAGTCCTCATGGTTAATTGCTTTAATAAGCATTATTAGACACATACAAACAGGATTGGGAGTCAGATTTATTAGTGCAGAGTCTGTCAAAGAATAATAAAGTCAGATATGGGAGTTCAACGCATGTTCACTTTCTCAATCTTTCATTGCAAGATGCAGGGGAGGTGACAGATTGGCGGCAGCTTGAAGTTCAAGGGGTTAACGGGGGCTCAGAAGGCAGGCAGAGAGTAAGGCGAACTGACAGTGAGATAAGATTACCAGTTACTCCGGTGCTGAGGGATGCAACCACAGCAGAAAGTGACAGTTGATAAGAGCAGAGCGGCCGGGTGACCACAGACAGGCACTGCGCAAGACCTGCTGTCTCTACACCGCACCAAAAAAAAAAAAAAAAAAAAAAAAAAAAAAAGAGTAGCATGCAAAAAATAACAAATAAGAGCTCTCTTTGATTGCATTCACCGGTCATCATGTAGTACAAGAATGGTGCACCAATGCAAAACATCAGCTCAGTAGTTGACATTAAATAAAGATTTTTGTTAAAAATAACATATTTGCATGGTTAAAATTATTTTTAAACAAACAAATTGATGATAAATCATTTGAAATGGTGGCTGGTGCCTGTGAGCCCGTTTTGAACATGTATGTTCCATTAAGGCAGGCTAAATTAATGGAAAAGCATGATATTATATTATCACTAATTATCACACCATGCAGCAAAAAATCCATACAGGTCTGAGAGGAAAATAGATCATAATGTGCGAGCCCCCCATTTAACACACACGCTACAGCCAACAAAGCCTCCGCTGTTTTCCTCCTACCAAACCTGCTTTTTTTAGGCCGATTAGGCCGCGTGGGCCTCAGACAGGCAGCCAGGTGTTAGAAGCTCGCTCAGGGCATTTTTCGGATCAAACTAAACCCATTCTTGCAAGCAGGTCACTGCCCAAATCGCAGCAATTAAGAAATGATTTTCACTTCATGGATTGCTGTTACTTTCTCACAGATGTTTCCCTTCCCAGCCTGTCAGCAGGGAGGCACTGGAAAGGGCAGCGCAAGAAAACATAAAAAAAGAAAAGAACAATAAAAGGATTTTTTTTTTTTTTTTTTTTTTTAAATGGTGAGCAGGAAAGTATCATGTGCAATATGAAAAAAGATCCCTGGCAGATGTAAGGGAAAAAAAAGCACTAAATAAATTCACCGTTCTCTTGTATTCTGTGAACATATTTCATGGGGTGGAGGGGAGATTTCACATTAGTAGGATTACATCAAAATTCAAGAACAAAACTTCAAAAAGGTGAAGCATTTACATCCCTTATTTTAATTTTAACATATATAGCTGCTGACTTGAAATTTTCAAGGCCAAAAACGGGTGATTTCCCACATCTGTGCATGAATGAGGCGGCATAAAAACAGAAGTCGTTCTTTTTCTCTTCGCCTATCACTGAGACTTTCCACAGGAAGGAGCCAGCGGAGAATCTCTGGCCCTCAACAGACACTAAATACGAGACTATGACTAATTTGACGTTTCAGCGAAATATTCACAAGAAATTTTGACACCATTCATTCCAGCTAAATTACAGCAGTTGAAATGAACGGCTGACTAAATCAGTAAATTCTACCTTTTGTGTGTACATTAAAACACGCTTACTGGAAACATGACGCTTTCACTCAATATTACTGCATTTACCATGTCCGGAGTGACATTCTCATCTAAGTGTTTGCTCATAAATCTGTCAGCACATCTGTGAGCCAAATTCACCTCGGTTCCCGCCAGTCCGCATGAATTTATTTGTCTTGAGATTTTTAATGGAGTTAACTTTCCAACAGGTAATGTTTTGGTTTGAGGTTCAACAACCAGTTTGACTTTTGGCACCATATGCACAATACATGAGGGTGAGTAAATAATAAGAATTTTCATATTTGGGTGAACTATCCCTTTAAGTGTGGCTTTTAGACCCCCACAACTCCTGTTATTCTTATCCTGATAGAAGTAGCTATAGAAGCAGCTACGGCCTTCAAACTCAAACTTGCAGAAACCGATAAGAGCATGCAAATCCAATGAGAGCAAGGCTTATTCAAGTGGCACTCTCAGAGACCATAGAGCAGCCGAGAGATGATAAAAATGGGAAGGCAGGAAGAGCAAAGGCGCTTGCAGCACACGTCTGCCAGCAGACAAAACTAACAGACGCAGCCATTAACCATGAGTCTGGACTAAAGCATCACTTATCAGCAGCAGAATCAATATCAGCTCAGCCTTGCTGTTGAGGACCTTCATAAAAACAGACGGCATTATGCACACTAGCATTTAGTGTTAACATGCACGTTTGCATTTGTGTGCGAATGGGTCCCATTAAAACAAACCTCAGTCACCCTGGTCATATGAGCTCCTGGGCTTTTTTGGAAATGAGAGTTTTGCTTCATTCACATGTTGCAAAAAAAAAAAAAAAAAGCACTTGTGGATTTGCTGAAAATATCTGATTCATGAGCGAGCAGTTAAGAAGCTTGTTCCGTCTCGTCCAAAGCAGCCAGTGCTCATTATGAGCTCTCAGCATCCGCCGAGCACCACTATTTTCAGACACTCAAGTGGAGATTAAAAAAAAAAAAAACAGAGAGACGCCGTGTTCTGGCACTGTGGTGGTTACTATGGAAACATAGTGGCTAGGCCCCTCTCATGGCATAGTGCATGTGTGATCAATGTTCTATTTTTTTTTTTTTTTTTTTTTTTTTTTTTGAAGACACTGGTTTTTAGTCACTATGGAGATTTCAAATTATAGTTTCAATTGTATTTACTTCTAAAGTGATTGTTCAGCATTAATAAATTTGAAACTTCTGTCTTGAATTAACAGTAAGTAGCACATTTAGAAAAGCAAATTTCCAACCTGACAATAAATGAGAGAATTGAAAAATTCTCTCAAAAACTATAAAATTTTATACAACACCGTGCCAAAAGAACACTAAAACATAACACTTATAAGATCATATTGTTGTAAAAAAAAATGATTTAAATTCAGATCAAAATTAGTCACCATGTCTGTAACTCAATCTGATACTGGATTTAATTATATTATCTAGATCCTGTCATATTTGTCCTTGACTGTCAAAAGGTTTTGTGGGTTAAACAAGAGACCGTCATTTAATCTATAGGCAGGTTTGCATTTCAGTGTTGGACACCAGAGATTCTTGCAATGAGTGTCAGCTTATGCTAAAAACAATGTAGGTGCTACAATGCCTCTAGACATAAAACAGGAAAATGGTGATTATGTGTTTCTTTGAAATGTCCACCACTATGATCATTCAAAAGGAACATGCAATTGTGGAAATTGTGCAATTGTGCAAATTCCAAAAATCTGCTAGCAAAATGGGATATAATGCCTTTATCCAATGACCCATTATATGGACCACTGAAAGTAATTTATGAAAAAAAAAAAACATACATACACGGATTTATAAATGAGAGAAGCACACAAATGGCAAATTAAGATCCATGAGATCTTTTAAATTGAAAAAAAAAAGAAGGAAAGAAAACTTTACAAATGCTAAATACCAAATTTACCCCAAAACTGTGTATATTAGTACCTTAGAGTAGCCATTTACACCCTTACATTACTACTATGTACCTTTTGTACACAATAAAGGTACAATTTTAGCACATTTTGTCAGAGATTGTAAGGTTAAACATTTGTAGAATCCTAAAACAGTAAAAATAATTGGCAAAATTAGACTTTACTAACAACTGGATTGGTGTCTACATAAATAGATCACAATTTATTTGCAATTATAAAGTATCTGTTTACAATTTAAAAATATGTAACATTATAAAAGAGCAAAAGGCCATTTTCAATAGCCATACCCACAATTTCTCAGATAATTAATTTTTCGTACAAAAAGCATATCATTTCTATTGAAACTTTGTGTGACTAGCATGCATCAACAAGATGCCATGTGTTACTATTTACACTTGGGTGCAAACATTATCTACACTATTTACTCTGTGTAAATAACATCTATCTTCTATTACACTTAGTGTAAATAACTGCCGTCCAATATAAAACCCATCAAAGCACCCATATCTTCAAACATAACCGGTCCAAAAAGCATACTCTTTCCAAACTTCAATTACAATCCATTTCCTGTAATTTTCTGTGATCTGTAGCATTAGCGAGCCATATATAGCTCAATCACACAGATGTGGAAATGAGGAGGATGAATTCACATGGGTGAAGCTTAAGCTGCTGGAGAGCATTTCCAAAGTTTCCTCTGGCACTATCAAAAACCCAACCAAAAGAAACCACCAGGCTGAACATCAAGCAACATCAAGCACGGCGGTCTGGCAATCCAGACAGGCCCCAAAACAAATGATTAATGCTGTATATACAAAGCTGAATGCACACAGTGTAAATAGCTGTTTCCACTGTACTGATGTCTTCACAAAGAACTCGGACAAACAACATCTCAAATGTACATCTGATAGCCCTTGGTCTAAAATAGTAGCACTGGGCAAGATAAAGCACACTTTCTTGTCAAGGCAAGTCAAACACTGCACGACTGCATGTCTTGCTAGGGTCCTCAATACTAAACAAAATGACTAACCCCAGTGTCAGGCCTATGAGAGGCCCCACTGGCATCTCCTCAAGCAGCTGAACTTGCACAAAAGCAGCCACATGGCTCCCAGTGGCACACATCTCTCCGGCTAACGAGAGATGCAGCACTGAATTACAAATGTTCTGGCTGGAGGGTTAGCGTACCTAAAATAGGGCTGCACGATTAATCGAATACGGTTGAGATGTGCATCTTGTCAGTAAAGCCAGTTTTGTAATCAGTAGTAAATCTCCATCACATGCTTTCAGATGGAGCACCGTTTACTACACAGAGCTGTAGTTCACTGACAAGCTATGCAAAATCGCGTTCATAATCGCGCAATTATAAAATCGTGAGCAAGAAATCATTCTGCGATCATAAAAGCTGTTTGCGTAGCTTGTCAGTGTACTACAGCTCTGTGTAGTAAATGCTGCTCCATCTGAAAGCATGTGAAAATACCACATTTAATAACATGTTTTTACTCCAAACTCACTTCATAACATCAGACGAGTTTTAAATAAATCCTTCTGTGAGATGATGTACACAGAATAAGGCACACAACATATTTCATAGTACTCTAAGCAGTGATAAAGGTTATGTCAATTAGCATTGCATTATTATATAATTTATTATAAAAATTATAATAAAACGTACTCAGATAAACTATATATTGTCATAGTCGTGTGTTAATTAGTCATGTTGAATCAATGAAAACAGTTAAATCCTCTGTTTAATCAGCAAACACTATAGGGATTTCCTGGATTTTTTTTTTTTTTTTTTGCAAGGCATATTTGGAGTTTCAGTGCAAGAGTGCCCTCTAGCTTTCAGATGGAGATTTACTGCAGATCACAGAACCGTGCTTCACTGAAAGATACGCATGACAATCGCAGCTTCTGCCTAATCGCGATTTATCGCCTTCGCGATTTGATTTCGATTAATTGTGCAGCCCTTACCCAAAGACACTTCCATTATGTCGCATTACGTCCATCTAAAAGTGCTCTCACTCGCTTTCGCTAACACACACACATACATACAAAAACCACATAGGCTGATTTTTAAAAGCCTGAAATCATTACGGTATAAGCCACTTCCACATTACAGTAAATGTTTTCAATATGGCTGCTTTCACAACATACTGCCGATTCCAGTCTGCACCTAATCAGCGTATTCGGAACATATCAGATAATATACTGCCATTCCAAAGACTAATGGCCAAATGATTCATAAAAACAGAAAGAGGAAAGACAAAAACAGCTCCAGAGAACAGAACAGTCTGTCAGCGTCATGGAGGGGAACACAGTTGTGAAAGGGAAGTACCGCTGCCAAGGGTTCTGGCTGTTGCTGCCACATCTTTGACACATGTCAACATTCACAACAACATCAGTGAGGTTACCCTTCCTTGAGCCAACAAAACACAAAGGAACTGAGAAAGCGTGTCTGGAAATACAAATTGAAAGGGGAACAAATCATTGTACACCCTTGATGTACTAATTATGGCATTACCCAGGAATTGGGATGTAATAAAAATGACCAATACTAAAGAATACTATAAGGAAATCTCTATTGGAATTTCTTCTATGGTTTAGATAGTTCAAGCGATGGAGTTCTCAATTTCAACACTTCTGGTATAGCTTTAGTCAGACAGTAAAATGGTCGCCAAAATTGTAGAGTGAAACCAGCTTAACTTCTGCTTTACAGAAATATCTAGTTCTACCCTTTTGAGGTCCAGATCTAGACCAAGACCGAACCCTGAAATCTAGACACAGTCCAAATTTAGTGGTTTATTGCAGTGTTAAAAAGACACTTTTTTTTATAGCAGCCATGTAGGCAACTGTACTTCTTACAACAAATTTTCTATAATAGTGAAGACAACCACTTTAGTAGATGTTGTAATTCTACCAAATTTTCTGAAATAGTGCTAACCTGTGGTGAATGTCATTATTATCTTTATGGTGTGGTCACATTTACCATTGTACAGCAGACTTTTGTTTGGCAAAATTTAGTCATTTCAATGGGAATCCACACTAAGAGCCACACTAAGGACCTAAGGTTTCTACTTAGGCTTATGATGCTTTCGGGGAACGCAGTGCAGGTTAACTGACTCATAACCAAACAATCAAAGTGTATGAATCGAATCACAACACGAACTTCCGAGTATCCAAACTCGCACATTGTACACCTGCCTTAAGCTGGAAACTGACAGCGGCCTTGTATGAGACCTTAAGCCAAGATCCAGATGTAGACCAACGCTTCACATTTCTGACCCAAAACAATACAGCAATTCGGGAGATGAAGACCAAAAGCCACATTTATGTGGTCATTGCAGTTGTGCTGATACAGTCTTCCATCAACGTCTAAGCCCCGTCCAGTGCATGATTTACATCATCCACCATAACTCACTCACCACATTGCACGAGAAAGACTCCATCTGATACTCTGCCCTCTTATCTCATCATAATACAAACTACAGGACAGAGGAATGAAAAACATTCTTTCTGAGCGCAACACTTACCACTTATCAAAGCACTGCTGCACCTGCTTTTATGTCAGCAGAGCAAATTCCTCGCATTACGTGGGCACATTCGCATATGTAACCGCCCGTGTTTGCTGACGTGGGCGTGCATCCTGTGCAGTCGCATATTGACCAAGGAGCTCGGCTGGATCACATATGACTGTAAAGGTCGATAAGCAAAAGATCACATTGCATAATTCACCAAGCCAGAGACGCAACAGCCATAAAGGAGAATGGCAACACTTATCCGTGACTGCACCAGGCTAGATTCTCGTAAATGGTGTCGTGAGGTGAAGCATCGTATCTTGGCAGAAGACTATGGCAAGCTGCTTTGAGAAAATTCCCTTGTGAAAAATTCAAAGGATAAACATAAAATGAATAAGTGGCCACTCATGCCAGCTTTGCCGAAGTGTCCTGGCATTTTACATCAAGAGATTTGCACAGTCGCTGCTAAAATCCAGTTTGTAAAAAGGTTTGTAAATGATACACATCTGTCAACAATGTGCGACCCTAAAAGACCTGCATACACACATTTACACAAATGAATGCACATTAAAATTACAATTACGATAGAAAAAGAAAAAAATCAAGTTATAACACAGCCAATTAACAAATACTGCTGATATTCTCTCTCCTACTATCAATCAAATATGTAATTGCTTTCCTCTGACGTTTCTGATTATATCCTTTGCAACTAACTTGTTCAAATAAATCACTTGCATGCTTATTATATGTATCAGAAATAAAAAAGCATTTTTTTTTATCATTGCAGCATTTATATTATTCTTATCTACTGTTTCTATGATGAAGTCAGTCAAGTCACCTTTATAGTGCTTCATACAATACAGATCACAGTATTAAACAGAAACAGAATCAATTACATAAACTCTATATTCAGATTCTGTAAAATTTACTCCGTTCATCCGATCCAGCGATCTTTTTAGGATATTAAGTGTGTTGTATCTAGAACAGACTAGTTCACGACCCTTTAATAACAAACTCACAAAATTAACTCGGCCCTTTTATAGCAGCTGGCCTCCTGTGGTATGATCCATGAATTTTGCCATGTCACATTCTTGGAAAATTCAGGGGGGAAAAGAAAACCATTTGCATTAAAACACAGGGTTAAATGAAGCACAGTGGCGCTAGCGGCAGGCGCTGAAACACAAACATACAATCTCTCACACGCTCACACGCAGAGCCTCGCAGCTTTCTCCTCACAAATGGACGAGGTGCCTACATTTACATTGCAAAGCTGGAGGACTCGGAGCGGGGGAAGGGGTCAGAGGGAGGGCTCAGTGAGCCTTGGCCCTGCTCTCTATTTTTGTTTCCAGCTTTTTTTGTGCATCACACACTGCAATGGATTTTTCAACTTGGCCCTCATCAGTTGCACGCCTGATGAAACAAACACTGACAGCTTCTTTACATTTGTAAAGGCCCCTACAGCAGCTGTGCCTATCTCACCACACGTCTATGAATCAGGGACTGGCCCCAGCTGGGCCTGCAGAGCGAGAGAGAGAGAGAGAGAGAGAGAGAGAGAGGGATAGGGAGAAAAAGAGAGTAAGAATAGCCATGGGTAGCCCCCCGTTCCCCTCGCACCATGTGCCATGTTCACTTCAACAGAACAAGAACACAAACGCGAGCTCCGGCTGCATTCATTAGCCAAAGTCCGAAATCAAAACCAGCGTAACTCTTAGCTTTAAAAACAGCCCTCAAAAATAATTATACAGAGAAGTTGCTTCAGACAGTGTCAAGATGGCCTTGTTTAGAGAAGCCATTAAAGGAGCTCGTCTGAAAGCAGAAGTGCCTACTTGCGCCCCTTCTGCTTTCCACACATGTCTATCAATCAGGGACGGTCTAATTGCATTTCCTTGTTTGCTCTTATTAACATCTATTATCATATTTTTTTTCTCCCTCTCTCGTTTTCCACTAAATGAATTTTAATAATATTCACAGCACATGTGAAGGAAAATGGGGTAATAAATAATAATAAATAAATAAAAAATCCCTTGCACTCATGTTCCAGGGGATATGGTTCAGCCAAGCATGTATAATTGTCTTACGCTAATTAAGGGAAGGCTGAATCCAAGGGGCCAAGAGTTGTGCAGGCCCCCGGGGACAGATCCTTCAGGTTGTTTTTGTTGTTTGCCTGACCAGATTTTAGCACAGCTGCCAGCACTGCACAGATGTGACATGAACAGCCATGTTCTGAACGGTTCCGGTCCATTCCACACGATCTACACAGAGGATCATGACCCTGACCATACTGACATGTGGTCAGTACGAGCTGTAGCAGATCCCTGTCCAACATGTAACCATACACAGATCAGTGAATGCCAAATAGATAAAATGTTATTATATTACCTGACCATGTTAAAAAGGGGGGGGGGGGACCTAAATACATATACAGAGTATATGTATATTAATAAACTTTATGATGAATTTACATTTACTACAAATTACTATTAATTACATAGATAAGGTTTCAAATGATCCCAAACTATAGATTAATTCATAAACATTGAACTGAGCATAAGCAGAAATATATATACTAATTTTTATTACTTCTCTTTTTTTTTTTTTACTTCCAATACATTTCTAGGTCTCAATGACGTTGGGTTTCCTGTATATACATTTCCTTTTCTTATAATTTAAAATAAATAATATTGGTGATAAACCAGAGAACCATGTTTATGTGCTTTTCTCCAATGCAACCAAAGCTTATCCTGACAACCTTTTGAAAAATTATTTTAAGAATGCGCAATTGTTTTAACTGAATCATTCTTCTTAAAGTCACCACGTGGTGGGATAGACTACTTTTGTCATCACTTTCATTTCCCTCGTCAGTGAACAAAAGTAATTCCGTCACACTGCTGCATTAACAATACGAGACGGCTTAAGTTGAACAAAAGCACGCAAAGATAGACAATTCCCATCACCTTTATGGAAAGCGATAAGATGTCATGAGCATTGCCGATAAAGTGCGTGGAAACTGCCCCCGTGGTGCGTCATCATAACCTAAACCCTCGCAATATCTGTTTCACTCATTTTAACCTGTTGCTGATGGACTAAAACATATTCAGTAAGACATTTAAAGCGGAAAGATAATTCCCAGGTAGCAAAATGTTGTTCTTGGGGGAAGGAAAAAAAAAAGTTAAATGAGGTCACGTGACAAACCAAATTGGTTGCACGAGCTAACCCTTTCACGCGCCAGCGGGAATTTATTTCTCGGCGCTGGCTTGGTTTGATAGGAAAATAAAGTAAGGACATGAGCGATAAAGGAAGTAACAACAGTCTCGCAAACTACGACAAAAGAAACTCTTCCTCAACTACAGGTAAAGCTCTGGAAAACTCGGGCTAAGAGTCAGTCAGTTCTTTGAGGGTTAACTGATACGAGGTTTGCTCGGCCGTCTCTGAGGAGACTCGGGCTTTTGTTATGGTAGTCTTGCTTAATTCCGCTCCCGAGGAGACCAAATCACTAGCCAGAAAGTTCAAGCCCTATAAAGTCCCCGGTTCTCCAGTTATACTACGACAAGTTCGCCGGTTCACTAACCCATCGTGCTGGAGACACGGTAAAATGGTCGCTTTGCTTTAAACGCGAACCTCTGCAATGCGACTGGTTATATCCCACTATAAATGACACCCAATGCGTTTAATCTAATAAGTTGTGTATTATTAATATTTAACCAGTTTAAACAATAAAACGTGCAGAAACTCTCCGAGAAAAAGCAAGCAAAAAAGAGTTTCAGCCACAGTAATACCCACAATGCTGGCTGCTGTTCAAGCTAATGTTTTCGAGTCGAGCATTGTGCTTAAATTGAAAAAACTTAAGACAATTCACTCTTCTGAATCTTAAATAAATTTACACTACATCGGCCACCACTTTGGAGTCGTCTCAGTCGTCAAGAGCAGAGGAAATGCTTTCCTTGCACAGTTTGAAAACATTTAAGAGCCCATTGCTTACACTTGAAGAAGAACGAGTTACACCCGAGATAAACAAATCAAATATGCCAGGGGAACTGGGATAGTTGCTTTTATACCACGTATTCCTGCAGAATTCAGTTCGGGGAAACAAATCCCGGAATAAAAGAGGGCGATATGGTTGTCCTCGCGGCTTTGAGACGGAAAGCAATGAAGAGCAAACAAAGCCGTTCTGATCACAATGATGTTTTAACGCTGGAGTTTGTTTGGTACTAAAAAACCCAAAACAAAACGCGTCCAGGTTTGCAAATGAGTTCTGTAAGCTAACAGCTGTTGTGCAAAACATAAACATCCCCAATGAGGATACCAGGGGAAAAGCGAGGAAGATCTACGTCTGTGCAACTACAGAAAAAAACCATTTAAATATATTCAAGTGTTGTGCACGTAGTGCGGTGCATTTACGCCTGGTTTTCAAATCCAGACTAAATAAAACAAGAGCCATCCATGGTCAAAGTTTACGCATTTAACATCAACACAAGCGCGAGACCATGGAACAAACTTAAGGTCAGCCGCATACAAACAATCGCTACTTACGTATTTCTTGTGAATGATATTCCTCTTAGGTCTTTCCTTGCTCATTCTGCAAAAAAAAATTAATTATTAATTAAAGAAACAACACACGAATTAACTTACTGACTCCATCCATTCTTTTCCCCCCGGAGCAATGCGATTTAAATCCCCTGTAGTTCGCTTGGCTGTGCAGAATTCCCTCTTCGATCGCTGATGATTCCTGGTAGAATCGTGGAATTACCCAAAATCAGGGATCCATCGCCAAGGGTAAAGGGAAAAATAAACAATCACATCGGCATACCATAGTTAAAACCATCAGCCACAATAACTTCCATCAGTGATGTTCATCCCGGCTCTTTAAAAGCATGTAGGTTTATTCAAATGAGGATGTAAATGTTCGGTGGGGAGTTACATCTTGTTTTGAAAAGGCTTATCAGAGGAGCGGATGAAATAAATAAAAAACTAAAAAAGGAAAAGGGTTCGTGGTACGTTTTGGCTGGAGCTAGCAGACGGTGAGTGAACTCTCCAGCAGCACCACATCTGATTCTGAACACAAGGCGAAGCTTCTTTCTTTAAGCAGCCTCACACCCCGACAGCACGCTCAGCGGTAACTTTAAAAGGACGCCTGCCTTAAGGGAGCGTCGCAAAATGACCCCACGGGGTCACAAAAACGAACACTAGTCTACTTCAAAGTTACTGGATAAAAGAATGGGATATTCAGTCAACAGCATTGATTCAGTGTGAAGAAGGAAGAGCGGTTAAACATTTTCCAGCTCCAATGGATACAAGACAGCTGACAGATGCAGGTTTTGAGCAGTTTTAAGCAGCGTTAGGAATTCTCACTCGCCCCTTTGTAAGACTCCTCTGCTCTCTAGAGATGTTTGTGTTCATCGTGGGGGGTGGGGGGACACGGTCTGTTTCTTTTCTCCACGGTAGACCTGTTTTCATATTTAAACAGTTTTGACTAATTGTTAAAAAACATTTTACTATTTATAATTAAAAGCGACATTTACCTAACACAGTACTGTGTAATGTTACTAGTAAAACTCCCTAAACAAGTAGATTCTTTTCAACTGTAGTGTACAACACTAAATGACATTAACATCTTTCCCAAACAGTTGCTCATTAATGAGTTGATAGTTCTGACTATATTCCCTGATTTTGTATCTATACTTTTATATATTTCTTGGTTGAATGCTTTTCAGTCGAACTCTTAGAAGGGCCAACATGCCAAAGCAAACACTGCAAGATAGAGGATGTTGGTGTGCACACATTTTAAAGGCTCACAGTTACTTGTTCTTTGCACTGTTTGTGTGTACTTTAAACAAGTAATACCAGATTTTGTTAGGCAATTATTAAATCATTCTTTACCATGGTTGATTTTGCATGATTTCCAAAGGTAATTCTGTAACTACTTTGAGCCAGTGTTATTTTAGTATCACTGAGATACTATTATAGTTTGTATTAATATTTTGAATCAGTTAATACTTGAATGTATCCTTTTTTAACTTGTTACATTTATAATGATTTTTTTTTGTCTGTTATTTTTAGTAGTTTTAGTTATGTTAGTACATCAAGTTAAACTAAATTAAAATGAGAAATGTTACATTTGCAACTAGCTGAAATAAAACTTATTTTTTTTGTATTTTATATTATTCAGTTGATGTTTATGTTATGTAAGTAATGGAAATATTTTATATATTTAATTTTGTTTTTTTATTTTTCAATTTAGTTTTAATTAATTATAATAACTCTTCTTGGGGCCTGTCTAAAGAGCATCGGTGGGCACATGATCTGAGGGTTTCTTATTCACCGACTGAAAAAATGCAAAAACTGTGAAGGTGAGTGTTAGTGTGCATTAGACGTAAGGTTTATTAAATTAACACACTTCTGGTAATTGAACAAAAAGTGAAATGAATCTGTAGAAATGAGTCACAATCAGATCTTGAAACAATGACAGGAATCTGAGAGGACTGCTTAAGTAATTCACAAAACAAGTTTGTCACACCAAACAAGAATATTCACATTTTTTGTCATCATGGGTGATAATGGAATAACCCTTGCATAGAAACTAAATCATGACAGATGAAGATAAACCTGGCATTTATTTATAAAGATGCACCATTTAGCATCTGTGTGTGCATAATCCAAGATCTTAGCCTACAACTTAACTCTATTCAGAGCTGCTTTCCAGTTTAAGGTTATAATAATGTCTAAATGTTTTTATATTATAATGAAAGTATATTTTATAAAAGTTTATTTATTTAGGTAGGTGCATAGATGACTTTAGTCTGTTATATCACAGGCCTGAGAGTTTGTGTTTAACCTGAAGCAGTAATAAAGCTGTTTAGCAATCATGAGATCTCATTTTTAGTTATCATGGGTGATAATGGAATAACCCTTGCATAGAAACTAAATCATGACAGATGAAGATAAACCTGGCCTTTATTTATAAAGATGCACCATTTAGCATCTGTGTGTGCATAAACCAAGATCTTAGCCTACGACTTAACTCTATCCAGAGCTGCTTTCCAGTTTAAGGTTATGATAATGTCTAAATGTTTTTATATTACAATGAAAGTATATTTTATAAAAGTTTATTTATTTAGGTAGGTGTATAGATGACTTTAGTTTGTTATATCACAGGCCTGAGAGTTTGTGTTTAACCTGAAGCAGTAATAAAGCTGTTTAGCAATCATGAGATCTCATTTTTAGTTATTACTTGTAAAAGGTGTCAATGTTGTCTTAATGTGTTGTACATAAAACATGTTTGTGCTGGTGTAGCTTTATCGTCCATATATACTAGTAATATGAGAAATTTGATTCGTGCTGTAGAGTTGTTGTACAAATGGTGATCAAAGCCTCAACTTGCCCATGAATTGCATGAACAGGGATCATGGTGGATCAATACATAAAAGATGAATAATTTAATTTCAACCTGGTGTTTCACAGATATCACATTGCATAGTTTAGCTTTCCAAATTTAAATGGAGCACATTTAATGGTCTTGGCAGCACACCGCCATGTTTGATCAATAATAAATTGTAGGGAGAACATGATTACATGAGTAGTTCTGTTAATTTTTATTTGGAAGTGACACCAGATACAGGGAGAAAAAAACAGACAGAGGAAAAGTGAAACATAAGTACTTCCTGTCCTTGCAGCAGCTGCAATTTTGCCAATGCACGTTTCTTGACAAGTTCTTAACTGTATAGGATTGATATAAAGATATAAAGGATTTAACAAAGTGTATGGCCACACATTGCCTTCAGAACAGCTTCAGGAACTCTGGTTTACTCCATGCACTTATGAACTCATGGAAAATGTAAATGAATTTTGTTATGACCGGGATGGGATTTGACTGTTCTTGAGTTTTTTATTTATTTATATTTATTTATTTATTGACTGTGGACTGTTTAACTTGGGTTTGTTGTCATTCTGACAGAGTTTTTACAGCATCACTTTAAAGAACCATCAGTCATCCTGGAGTTCACATGGCCTTTGGCCATGTTAATAGAGATTCCAAACAGGGAACTAGTACATGATATCACATCAAAGGAAATTGAACCACTAGCCATTGCATGTAAATGCTACACATAGTTGTAAAGAAGCGCCATTCTGCTGTAGTAACCCCTGCAACATGACTGGCCAATAATTACATATACATATTCACATACATTGATGCATTTCAATATGGCTCTAGTTTGAGGAAGATGTTAATGTGCTGTAAGGCCAGAACACAGAACTATCCAACCACAACAAGACACTGACATGTAGAAAAAAAGGCCTTGAGGTCAACATTACATTTACATAAAAATTAAAAAAGTTCACAAGATAATTATAATGACTTATTCATAAAATATAAACAAATTTTGGCATGAAAGATGACATTAGATTATTAAATTGAGTATTGGCCCAGTGCACTGTGATGTCTTCATTTTGATTCTCATAGGAATGTATTTGAGTGGGAGGATTTTATATGGCTGTCTTTTAGAGAGAACTCTCTTATGGCTTGGGTGAACCATTAAAATGTCTCAAGAAAACACTCACTTCAAAGCAGTCTTTTCTTTTTAAAATCCTTTTAACCCTTAGGTGCATTTGTTAACAGCAAAGGAACAGTACAATTCGTATTAAAGGCACCATTTCTGAGAAAACTCTTCAAGAATCAAATATACTATGAAAATGTAAAAAGAAACATTAGATTGATTGAATCATTTTTAAGCCATGCAGAGTTTTCTGCTAAGCGCCTTTGTCACAGCAGACAGAACAGTTGTTTTCGGGGAACACCAATGTCATTTTCTCCCCCTTTTGTTGCTTGTAGTTTGCTGTGGTCTCTAGGGCTGCCCAGACTCTGTTGTGAGTGACATTTAAACCCAACAGAATCAATAAGACAGACTGCTTTGGGCCTCCCAGGTACTGCTGCAATAGAGCCAGCTACACGCGCACACACACAGTCACACCCAAAGGAGTGTTCTTCCAACATTCTGGTTGCAGCACATTGCATCCTCACCGCATAGTTACATTTTTTTTTTTATCAAAAGTTGCCACTGTGACACTGCACAGACCTGGTAATCCAAAGCTTAAGCGTGGTGTTACTGCCTGTATGTGTGTTTACGGCGGCTGTAGCCACAGGGCTCAGTGAAGGACAAGCCAGCCATTGATTAAAGCTTTCACTCTTGATAGAACTAATTGTGCGATGAGGCTGAGCAGACTGGCTAATTCAGGTTGATGTTCGCTGACCGGGAGCAAGGTGAATTACAGTGACTGAATCAAGATTGATTTATGAGCTAAGCATAAAATCTATATTCATGTTAAAAGATTAAATTGAAATAAATTCCGGCATAAATCAGGATCTCCTTGAAGCACAACTTTTTTGTAGGGAAATATGTCATCAGTATTTGTGGGTGTCTATAATTAGACAATACATTTTAATTTTGCAAAATGTCATATTGGGAGGCAAACTGTTGCTTTGAGTAGCATGTTCAGTGTTCACGTTAGAGAAGGAGAAGGCATCCTTTGAGTAGAGCTCAACTCCTGTAGACTGCAATTAGAGGGTAAAGCTGACATGGGAGGGGGTGTTTGTTACTATTTAAAGTCACTTTCCCTCAGAAATGCAAAAACAAGATGAGTTTTTCTGGTGTGTAAGAAGGTCATAGTTGCAATGATGCAGTGCTGAGACTGAACTCTCTTGGCTCTTTTCATTAAAATAGTGTTATCCCTCCCCCCCCTTACCAGGCCCTTACCTTCTACTGAGAGCAGTCAAGATCACAAACATGCTGGGTTTTTACAACTCTGCTCCCCAGCACGGGGACTCCAATTGCAGTGTATGGTAATTGGACACCTTGAGAAAAAATCCCCTCTGGAAATATACTCACCTTGGATGAAATGAAATGTAAACATTTGTAATTGTGAGCTAAGGTTGCTCTGCAAAACCAAAAAGGTTTCTATAATACAATATTAAATGCACTCATACAGCCATGCTGTTATATTTATCAGAAAAAAAAAAAAAAAAATAGGGCTTGTTATGGTTGCTTTAATCCTTCACAAAAGTTAATTTACCAAGTACATTATTGATGGTACTTGGGAAACATAAATCAACATTATCTACATGTAAAGCTTAAGTGCAGGACAGTTTTTACATGATCAGTAAAGAGGGAAGGAGTGTCAGTCATATCTCTAATGTTAGATCCTCCAGGAAAACACAGCTTGCTAGTGTTGTCTCCTAGAAACAGTTGATCATGCCTTTTATGAAGAAAATTGCTTATGACTCAGCTGACATTCTGTAAATTTTCTAAATAATTGCGTAACTAGACAAATAACGGAGGGATCTTTGTCTAAAGACATCAACACACCATGTTCCTAACCAGATAAAATGCAACAAATTTCTAGCAATGGTGAGTAATTTGTCTCTGTTGAAAGTGAAAATGCAGCAATCACAGCCAAGTACATTTAACGTTTAATATGTAATGATGACAGGGATTTTTTTTTAAGTAAGGAGAAGGGGATGCCCAGCACAGTGCTGCAGTAACAGAAAACAAAGAAAACTGACAAAATGTCATTTGGACAGTAAGAACAAAATCTCAGATTTAAGTCCACATTGAAAGAAAATTAACCCTATTGATTTTGTAAATGAATGTTATTGATCTTATTATTAAGGATTCTTTAAATGTCTAATAAAAATATAACTCCAGTAAAACATCCAATAAAAACAAAAGACGCCTCTCTGCCAGACCAAAAAAAAAAAAAAAAAGATCTGTTGGTACTTCCTTTCCTCAGGAATTTAACATGGAGGAGATGCCTTAATTGTTTTACGGCATTATTTCTGTTAGTAAAAAAAAAAAAAAAAGAGTGCACATCAATTAGGCCAAAAAAGTTCAATGTGGGTGCTCTACCACACAAAAAAAATTAGAACAAAACATCAAAGTAGGCACACCACTGCTCCAGAGAAAGAGAAATATTTAATATTGTTCTCACCACAGGTGACGTTTCAACCGTAAACGCTCTTCATCAGACAATGAACATACATGACAATGCCCTTTTATACAAACACTAAATCACATGATTGCCCACAAAAAAAAAGGCAGGGCAATCAACAAATCATGTAAGAAAAGGGCAAAAAAGCAAATCACATAAAAGTGAGAGCAGCAATGAATTACAAGCACAAATACATTTCACTAAATACCTGACTGCAAAATGTATATTTCTCTATCGCTGGAGCTGTGATGTGCCTACTTTTTGATGTTTTGTTCTTATTTTTGTGTGGTTAGAACAAAGCAGCCACATTGAGCTTTTTTGGCCTAATTGATGTGCACTCTTGGACTGTTTTTTGTTTAACACTTAATTGATGCTGCACTCTGAGTGACTCCAGATTTATTGGATTAATTGGACACACTTGTACTGCTTGAGGATGGCTGCTTCACACGCTGATCTGTCCAAAACGTTTGAATTCTCTGAGGAGGAGATTTCTCGTATTCTCACTAAAGATTCTTTGTTTAAGGATCTACCTTCCAACAGTAGGAATGCTAGTTTTTTAACTTCCAGATTGATGAAACTTCAAGAGAAAGAAACTAGGGTCTACCTACATGGGGTAACTCTTGAGTGACTAAGAGGATCCCCAGAGGTCTTCGCATTGTTTAGATCCCCATCATTGGCAAAGACAAAGAGAACTTTTTACAGTGGAGATGCTGGTACTCAGATGCCATTGAATAGTGCTTATGTGGGTGACAATGGTGAGACAGAAACAGTTAAAACCCCTTTTAGTGGTAAATCTACATTTGTTCCTCCCATCAATAGGAATTTTTCTCTTGACACATATTGCAGACTTGTCAAACACGCGGTTGAATCGTTATTGAAACACAAAAGAGAGTTCAAACTTTTGCATTATCTTACAGATGGGCAAAGAAATGAATTGGAAGCCCTTCGTAAAGATAAATTTGTAGTTATTAAAAGTGCGGATAAAACAGGGGCCGTTGTTATATTGGGTAGACATGCTTATGAAACAGAGATACAAAGACAACTTTCTGTTACTTCTTTTTATGAGAAATTGAATTACAATCCTGTATCCTCATTTAAAACATCAGTTTATGATTCTTTGAAACAACTGTTAGAGCACGGCTGTATTACCAAAGCTGAGTTTGTTTATGTGGGTTGAACATCCAGCACCGGCTGTTATATAAACGCTGCCCAAAATTCATAAGGCTTATAAAGATGTTCCACCTGGTAGACCAGTTGTGTCAGCCATTGGATCTTTGACTGAGAAATTTCTGTGTTCATAAATTGTTTGTTCTTTGCCTTCTTACATCAGCGATACAATGTAATTTATTGAGATTATTCGAGCTGCACAATTGTCTTCGACTTTCATTCTTTTAGTCACAATGGATGTTGAAGCTTTATATACTAATGTCCCTTTTGAAGGGGGTTTACAATCAGCAGAGTATTGTTTAAATCAACGTTGTTATCAGGTCCCTAATACTGCTTGTTTAACTGATCTCATGAAACTGCTTACTCATAACTATTTTTTTTGTTTGGATCTGATTTCTTTTTGCAGATTTCTGAAGTTAGCATGGTCTCTAAAATGGCTCCAAGTTTTGCTATTTTGTGGGCTGTTTGAAGAACAGTTTGTATTCAGTCAAGCATTTAATCCATTTATTAAATATACTGTGGAGGAAACGTTACATAGATGACATCTTTTTTTATTTGGAGTGGCACAGATTCTCAGCTTGCAGAATTTCATGAATTAGTTAATGCAAGCAGTGATGCTTTGACATTCACTATGGATCCTCAGCTAGATCAAATAAATTTTTTAGATGTTAATGTGATTCTGATGGAAACTGGACTTGTAAATAGCCTATATCGTAAAACTACCGATCGTAATATGCTCTTACATGGATTATCATATCACCCTGTTCCTTTGAAACATTCTCTTACTATTTCCCAATTTAGTCGGATTCACAGAATCTGTAGCAGAGAGGAGGACTATCAGCAGCAAGCCAAGATCTTGGCAGACAGGTTCATCCAAGCTGCCGCCGCACGTTTCAGCAATATTTCTCAACAAGATTGTCTGATTAAGAGATCTAAATGTAAAGAGCAGCATGTTAATTGTTTTATTCGTTATTCCCCTTTGGCAAAAAACATTGATGGTATTATTCAGAAATATTGGCACATTGTTGAGAGTGATCCCAAGTTGCAATCAATTTTTGATAAATCACCTAGGGTGGTCTATAAGAGACCTCCTAATTTGCGCAACATGCTGGTTAGGGCAGATCCGTCAGTTCCCCAACCAACACATTTCTTGAGTCATATACCTTTTGGTAATTTCAAGTGTGGTAACTGTCAACAATGTAATTTTACGTATAAAACGCAAACATTTTATCATTCCTCTTCTGGTAAAACTTTTAAGATTCCAGGAACGATTTGTTGCACTGTCCTTGTGGACTGGGCTATGTGGGGAAAACAAGTAGACAACTTAAAACTCGTATTGGTGAACATAGATGTGCCATTATGCACCATGACCCTAGAAGTCCAGTAGCACAACATTTTTCCAAGTTTAAACATTCGGTTTCGACGCTACAATATATTTGAATCAAATAAATAACATAAAATAAAAGATGATATACAAACACAATCTACTATACTAAAAGCATATCATATTGTATACTATACTTTGAATACTTTATCTCCTAATGGTCTCAATGAAGATTTTGATATTCAGGTATTTAGTTAAATGTATCTTGTAACTCATTGCTGCTCTCACTTCTATGTGATTTGCTTTTTGGCCCTTTTCTTACGATTTGTTGATTGCTCTGCTTTGTGTGTGTGTGTGTGTGTGTGTGTGTGTGTGTGTGTGTGTGTGTGTGTGTGTGTGTGTGTGTGTGTGTGTGTGTGTATATAAGGGCGTTGTCATGTATGTTGATTGTCTGATGAAGAGCGTTTAAGCTCGAAACGTCACCTGTAGTGAGAACATAATTAAATATTTCTCTATCTCTGTAGCTGTGGTGTTTTGTTATTTCTCTTTTTTTAAATTTTACTTTTTGCCTCATCTTGCTAATGGCAGGTGAATTGAGTAAAATGTACAAGGAAGACATTTTAATACTACAATTCCATCTGTGACCTAACTTTAGCCACTCAACTTAACAGAAGCCCCTCCAAATGATCTCTGCCAGATTAATGAACGGATTCCACCCACACAAGTAATGGGACCGGCTGCCTGTCAGGAAGCATGTTGAGCCTGTAAGAGTGACTCATCTGGGTCAGATTGTCCTACAGGTGGGTGTTTGGGTAAATGGCCCCCTCAGCTCTCCCAATCTGAGCCCGAGTCCTTTCATGGCTCTGGACACCTGCATCAGGCACAAAGGCCAGCTTGAGCTTTTGTTGGAGTTAGGAGAGAGAGAGAGAGAGAGGGAAAGGAGAGAGAAGAAGGGGGTTGGGGTGTTTCTGACCTCAGCCACAAAGTAACACAAATGGGCAATGGGCAGACCACAGCTGGAGAGAAGAGTGATGGACACCAGTGTGGGTGGTCCGAGAGAAAAAGAGAGGGGGTAAAGAGACCACTAATGATTAGAACAGCCAAGAAAACTTTAAAGTACAGTATCTGATGGAAACCTTTATAGGCTTCAGTGCCAGAGAACTCCAGGTCATGATTAAGTGTGTGACTGTATGCATATCAAAGCTAAGGACAAATTATATACTTGTTACACCATAATTGGGTCAATATAGCAGGCTTTCTAATGTGCGCATTCTGTTACAGGTTAATCTTTTGTAACCAGATATAGCATGTTTAAGCTATTTTTTTTTTTCTTGGTCAAATACTTTCACACCAGCTTAATATGGAGAGACAACTATAAGTAAGCCAGTTGTAGGTGGATTTCCCTGAAAAGTAAACCCTGATGTGCTATCAAAACATTGCTTTGTTTGTTTGAGTATCCCAACCTACCCGAGAAAGCAACATTGACTCAACCAGTGTCATAACTTTATGGCAAGGCCATTTGTTTTCCCGACCAATGGCAGGCTGAGAAAGTATTTGGAATAGCAATATGGTAAATGCCACTCAGAACACCTATGCAACAGCATAGAAACACACTAAAATTATGAATTTATTCCCACATTAATTTAAATTGTGGCTACAATTTAAGTTAAACAAGGGAACAAATTAAGTTGTGGTCCACATACTAACAAATGAAGGGAAAAAACAATTAATTATAATATCAGTTATCATTAGCAGCACAATACAAACACGTTTACCACTGAGGTACAACTTCACAATACAAGTTTCATTAAAAGTAGCATTTTACACTACATTTAACTCCGTAGCATCGGGTGTGGGGCGGCCATTTGAGGACAGGTTGGATCCCAAGGTTTGACCGGAGAGCAAGGTAAGACGTGTGCTTCTCTCTTTCTGTAAGGGACATTTAAAAAGACATTTGAATTGTGAACTGTTGTCTTCAAGCATTAAGAGCAGTCATGTTAATTAATCCTCCAGGATTATTAATGTTGGGTCAATCGAGTGCGTTCTCTGCGAAGAATAGTTTATAAACCTCCAGCAGAATAGAGGCATTGACACACAGGCCAATCCCCCCTGGGTTTCTTTTACACAGAGCTTATCTGAGCAGCATGGTTTGTGTAAAAAAAAAAAAAAAAAAAATAAGGAATTCTTGTGGGAGGTCCCTTTAATTTGCATATCCTCAGGGCTCTTGTAATTTAGCTACATATGTCCTTTTTCTTATAAGCTGTTTTTTTCCCTCACTCTTTCTTTCACTACATTAAGAGTTGCTTTTCTTTTTGTACATGCTCTGTTTGTCTCGTCCACGGCTGTACCAGCCTGATTTGCAACTGAATGGAACTGATTGTACTTGAACTAACTGAATAAGCACAGGGTTGGTTTGAAGAGAGGACAGTGGAAAGGAGAGGTGTTTTTCATGTCCGCCTGAAGCTTGTCAGTGTTGAGAGCCAATGTTCCCACTTCTTACATTGCGACCATGCTGAAGAAATAATATGCCGCGCACAGGACACACGCAAAAATGAGTTGGAGAAAGCCATTTGATTGAATTCTAGTAAATGCAAAATAATTGCAATGCAAACTGCTGCAGAGTTGGTGACGCTATAGATTTAGAATCTATAGCGATGAATGAGTTGACAGGTTTCATAGAAAAGCCCTGACCCAAATCGGACCATAAACCCTCGCAGCCTTCCTCTTAGCACAAACTCTCACTAAGTAAACACACCACCACAGCACCTACTAACAAAAAGTCCGCATTCGCCCCATTGAGGGCTCGGCAGATGTGCACATCACGGGCGCATAGTGGCCGCAAAGGGGGGCGATCATGAGCACCCTTCTGAAAGTGAAAATGACAATTTAGGACACCCTTCGGTCTCATGGACTTAACGAACAGGTGAACTTGTGGCCATTGATGCACGCCAAATCAGTCGAATACTTTAATGGCTGCGCAGTGACGTGAAATAAAATGTCATCATGTTTTAAAGAAGAGTGACTTGAGTAAGTGGTGGAAATAGCAGATGATGGGCACAGAAAGGTAACGATAACTGCATAAGAATTCATGTTAACATTTTTTAATTTTTTTATATTTAGTTTACAGATCTTAGTTTAAATGCTTTGGTTTGTTTTCTATTTTGTTCTGTTCTATTCTATCAGTTTAAATGATTCATAGAAAAAAGTTTTGCGCAGCACAAAGAAAAAAAAAATTTGAGGAAACATTGTCGAAAGGTATTCATGCCATCAGATTTGGGAATCTCAGATCTCATTGTGGCTGTCAAAAGCATTCACTGAGCAAAATGCTGGAATTTGCAGCTCAGGTGTTGGCCGTGACTTCCAGCTCCCTGCAAACTTCACACTGTCCACGTTTATTTAAGCTAGACTTTTATGAGCATCTGTTTTAAGACTTTGCCAGGGCCACTCTTGATGGTGTTGTTAAAATAATGAATGGTAATTGGATCAACTTTCTTCTTTTTAACTGATTTTGGCCAAAATATTTTAATATCAATAATTACATAATATAATTTTCATCCAGACTAACCATGCATCCTTTACAAAAGACAACATATGCAGTAAGTTCAACAGAGGTCACAGTCATAGCCTCTGACGTTCTGGCTCTCTGTAACACTCCCTATCAGTTACAAGTGGAACGTGAGGGTGATTTGCCTGTCAAATGCAGTTTTGACATAACATCAATCCTCATGAGCTCATGAGTGCATGTTCAGAGATATCGCTTTGTCCTTTGCTCCAAAGCATTTCCATGTTTTCACAGCGTATTCTAATTCAAGCTCATTAAAGCAGATATCAGCCTACATTTATCAGGATTTATCTTTGTCACACCACCGCAAAGAGAGAAGATGGAACTGAATACAAATTACCATCTTACTTTCTACTCGCAGCCAGCATGGAAGTGATGATCCAGATGCTAAATGAGACCGCAGTAAGCTAAAAGGTTAACAAGAGCCATTTTATAAAGTGCTTTCTCATTTTTCTGCCACAAAAGCCCATAAACATCCTCAATAACAAACTGTGATTATGATGATATTAATTATCATTACTTTCAATTAGAAATGTGGCAAGCAGACCCATTCGTTCTGAGGCAATGCTCTTTGCAGAGAAGAAGGATCTGCGGAGCATCATTAAGCATGGCGTTATTGCAAGCCGCTCTACCTCGCCTCACCTATTTACAATTAATCAGCATCTCAAGTCCTGCTACCAGCAACACTAAATAAAAACTCAGGAGTCTAGTAGAAAATTCCTCCATGGTGATTTATACCTGTATGCTGTTATTTTTGTGGACTGAAAGTGGGAAATTATAGAATACAAAAATGACCAAAAAAACAAACAAAAACAAAAGTAGTCCATGTGATTTATGCACTAAAATCAGTGACTTCTGGAGCAATACAATAGTAACTACTAGCTAGTTTGTAACTAACTATGTGCTTAATTTGGTTACACCATTTGTTCTTGAGGCACAATGCAGCAAGCTAGCAGGCTGTAAGCTCTTAGTGGAGTATTTCATTTTTGATAACATGACGTTTACCTTCATTGATGCAATAGCAGCCTTCAAATTTGTGAGCAGAAGCTGTGTGGAAATGCAGTTTACAATTAAAGTTGATTCTAGTTTATTTTGCCTCCCATAACTGAAGGTAAATGTAATGAGAATTTTAAGGAAGTGTGCAAATAACATTTATGTACTTGAAATTAATAGTAAAAATAAATACTGATACAAAAAAAAAGGAATTATTAATTTTATTTGACTTTTACATAAAATATGCATATAGTTTAAACCAGTGTTTAAACCAGGATCATGTTGAAGAGCCGCTAACAAGTCATTTATTTACAATGTTCTGTCTTAAAATTAAATGTCAATATTATCATATATGTCTAAAGAATTTAAGTTTGTCAGATAAAGTGATCTTGTATCTTATATCTAATTTTCTCTAACCATTACTCATGGTTGAAGGCTTACATAAATATTTAGTTATAGGGGTGCATTTGAATGTTTAATGGTAAAAAAAAAAAAAAGTATCCAAATTTGTATTAAAAAGTTACTTAAGTTGTGACTTGGTGCCCCTCAACATTGCAACTAGGCTAAGTTCAAGGCCTTTGCCCTGCAGAGTTTCGCTCCAAACCTAATCAAACACACCTGAACCAGCTAATCAAGGTCTTCAGGATCACTTAAAATACACTGGCAGGTGTGTTGAAGCAGGTTGGAAATCAATATTGAAGGACGGTGGGACTCCAGGAGCAGGGCTGAGGATCTTTGCAATAGACAACTTTAATAAGAAAAGATTTATTGATAAAAATGGAGTGTTGGTAGGATTGATCTTGGTGGACTAGATCTGCTATGCTGCTGCTGGCATGAACTCAAAATTATGAGGTTGGCAGACTTAGAATTACAGATATGCTTCTGTTGCAAGGGAAAGAATTAGACAGGTGGTTCTGGGGAGGAGGAGGGCTAAAGAAAATTTTCATGACACACAGTACTGATCTGGACCAGGCTGAGAGTACATAAGGTTGCGTAGATAGGAAATAAATCAATTGGCTATGCTGCCAGCTTGAGTGAACCAATCAGCTACTTAGAAGAGTTAAGTGACTTGTGCATTTATTTCTTTTGGAATTATGATATAGTGTGCCTAAATATTTTTCTGAAATTTTACTTTTGTGTTCCATAACAAATTTACACAGTACAAGATTAGAATGATAAACTGAGTAAATTATTATTATTTTTTTTTCTTAATTAAGAATTAGCTTTTACAATGATTACTTAATTGGCAGAGAAGTCCAGGCACAAAGAAACATCCAGTTTCCCCACTGGGTTCTTGTGCGTTCATCTCTCATATGCAATTATTTCGACATAACTTTATTAGTGCCACTTGAATATTCAAAACTCATTTCTTTCCTTTCTCTTGCTCAGCTATTCACTTCTATCTCCCTCTCTTTTTCCTTTTCGATCCCATCCTGCCCTACATGAAACATCCATCTCTGCCCATGAAAAATGGAGTGCTCATGAATAGTTTACAGGCTTTTGGTTGGGTTTGTGTCAGCGGGTTCGATGGTGAGCTCTCCAGCAGGGAGCGGCTGCTCTTAAGTTTGATACACAGGGAGGTGAGAGGAAACGCTAATCTCCAAGCTGCCTTTAACACACTCCAGTGTTAATGGCCAAACACAGGTCTGCCTCATAGCGAGCTGATGAGAGTAGAAGGGAAGGAAACCACTGTAGAAACTCAGAACTTGTGTTTTCTACACATTGGTGCTGAGGTGTCCACTGAGAACTTGCTTTAACTTGAGTATGTAATTGGTGAGCGTATGATGGATGTATCATCCTGTAGGCCGACATCTGTGGAGGTTTTTCAGCCTGGGATAGGAAGGCATTGACTGAGCATGAGTCGATTAATTTCGGAATGAAGTTTGTGGGAATGGGCCAGTGCAGGATGACAGGCTCTGTAAGAGGGTTGAGTCACATGCCCTCAGTGTGCTGTGATGGTTCTGTGTAAGCTCTGCCCACTACAGTGTGTGGTGCGCAGAATGACTTGTTCATGACAAAGCTCCCACCTCCTCCATCGAATCAATATTCTGCTCCACACGCAGTCACACACATTCACCAGCACCCGCGCTTGCTTGATCACTCTCACTTATTCTTTCATTCCTCCAATTACATTCTCTCTCACACACTCATTTGTTCATTCACTTCCCTGCTCATTTATTCAACTGCTTAGTCATTCACTTACTCATATTTTCACATGCTCATATTTTAGGGGTGTAATGATACACTCATGTCACAATGTGGTTCGACACTGATTTCACATTTGTACACATTATTTTTTTTTAAAACCAAGCTAAAGTTAAGAATAGTTAAAATGTTTGTTTGTTTTTATATTACTTTTAATACATATGATATACAGATAAAAAAAATAAAAATAAAAAGTATTACTTCATGGGTAGATTTGAATAGGATTTGCATGGTCTTGGTCACAAAGGGCAGAAGGGCAGTGGTGACACCAGAACAGAAACATTTGTGATTTGCATTAAAAAAATAATAGTACATTCATTTTTTCTTTTTTTTAATACATATTTAATGGCATCTAGTATCTGGCATCTTTAATGAAATTTAGTAAAATAATGTAGGCCCCTTTTTTACTCATAAAATCATTGGCATTATCATGACCAACAATTTGCAATTCTTCCATTGCATTATCATGCATTATATTCATAATTATATAAGTTTAATAGTTCATATCTGGTATTAACATGTGTTCTTCTGTGAATGGATCACAAAAGCACTAAATACATGTGAAAATGGGGTCTAAAATATTTTATGATCGAATCACTGAAATTGAGGTAGTCAGAAACACGTGACCACATCACATAACACATAACTGTTGTGACAAAGCAAACCAATACATGTCATTCACACTTATCTGCATTTTACTTGTAAGCCAAGTTTTTTCCTGGTTGGCTGATGATAACCTGTACACCAGGGGTGCCCAATCCAGTTCCTGGACATGTACCGTCCTGCAAAGTTTAGCTGATTAAGAGCTTCAGGAAAAACTTGGTAATTGCAGAGAGGTGTGTTTGATCAGGGTTGAAACTGAACTTGGCAGGGACGTAGATGTTCAGACACCCCTGCTGTACACCTTGATTGCCAAAACATGCACATCTACCAGCCAGTCACATTGGAAACATGTGGATTCCTCCAGTCCTTGTCATTTAAGTGAACCATATAGATTAGACCAGTGTTTCCCAACCCTGTTCCAGTTGGCACCCCAGCAGTACACATTATGGATGTCTCCCTTCTCTGACCAATCCTTTTCAGATTTTGGATTCTCTAATAATGAGCTGATGAGTTGATTCAGGTATGTTTGATTTGGAAGAGTCCAGGAACAGGGCTGGGAAACATTGCATTAGATGCCGCAGGAACTATCCATGAGTGTGAAAATAGTTGCATGAAGATGCATTTAAACGGCTGGTTCTCTATGATATCAAGCTTGCAGAAAGTTAAACACTTTCTCACAGTGTCTAGAGTTTTCTGTTTGGCGTGAATCTCTCAGCACATTTCGGAGGAATCATCACTTTTACTATTCTACTCCCTGCTTGATTGTGTAGGAGGTCTGGTGGTGACATCTGCAAGAGTAAGTGTGTGTGTGTGTGTGTGTGTGTGTGTGTGTGTGAGAGAGAGAGAGAGAGAGAGAGATAAAAGAAAAGTTGTTTGTATATGTGTGTGCGCGTCCTCACTGGTTTGCATCTTATTTTGGTGACGCGTCTTATTCTTCTTCTTGCTTTATTGCAGATCGCAGACTTACAAGTGCATTACTGCCACCTATCTCCAAATGGACCATTGACACTCCTAATTGAGATTGTAGATAGAGTGTCAATGGTCCATTTGAGAGATGAGTGGAGGGAATGCACTTATAAGTATGCAATCCACTGTAAAGCAAAAAGAAGAAAACACGTCATGCGCCAGCTGTTGAGAACGCGCCCAGGACAGTTTGTAAATTGCGATCAGAGGTAAAAAATTATATAAATACTGTTCGGTTTCTTGCACAGACTGATCGTTTCATGTCTTTGCCCATCAATGTATTATCACGAGCCGCAGGGTTTAATTTGGTTTTGTTTGTGTATGTTTTTTCGACTCTCAAAGCCATGATTCCCATTCACTTCCATTATATGTCTGATAGACTGAAACGGTTGCGGTAAAAATCTTTGTTTGTGTTCTACTGCCGAAACAAAGTCACCTACATCTTGGATGCCCCGGGGGTAAGCAGATAAACATAAAATTTTCATTTTTGGGTGAACTATTCCTTTAATAGAAAATTGAAACATGAAGAAAATGGTTTGTCCAGTGATCTCATGGGTCTTTAATCGTCGTCTGTGTAAATGCACCTCAAATTTAGCTAATGTTGTAGATGCTGAGATGTTGTGTTCCAGTGTTTGTGATTATGAAGTATGCTTGTGTTTATAGTGATGTGTGAGTGTTAGTGGTATCCGGTGTGGCTGGACGGGTGTTAGCCAGTTTCATCCCAAATCTCCACCCAACATAGCTGCTGCCCAGAGATTAACTCTACCACATAGAGTGAGCACACACACACATCCTGTCCAGCCCTGACTAATGTATTCATTTATCTGTGACATGCAGACCAAACGTTTCTTCTGAGAGTATTTTGTTCAAGCCACTCAACCGGTTCATTGTTTTCTAGCCACACACAATTTTTTATGAGAACAATTGGCACTCTACAGATCTATTGATACAATATAACAAGGGAAGTCTAAAGCATTATGAAGCTGTGATGATGATA
Source organism: Cyprinus carpio (assembly GCF_018340385.1). Lineage (NCBI taxonomy): Eukaryota > Metazoa > Chordata > Actinopteri > Cypriniformes > Cyprinidae > Cyprinus > Cyprinus carpio. The sequence goes on along the minus strand of NC_056590.1, from coordinate 15,201,254 downwards.
AATCATCAATGCTTGTTGACAATTCATTACTTCTCTGTTGGGTTTCTCGATGAAGATTTTAAGTCCCATGATCACATCTGGATTCATGGGATTTGTGAGGGTCCTACAATGAATCTTAACTCTATTTGTGTCTTTGTCTCTCTGGAAGCGATTAAACCAGAGGGGCAGCCTGAAACGATTACAGATAACATTGATGAAGTCCCATCGTTTGAAGTGCAGCCTTTTCCTGGGTCTCATATGCTTGTGCAAATGTTTCTTCTTCCTCCTTTGGCCAAGTCTGTAAGGCTTAAACTTATGTGGTAAGGGACTTGAAATGAACTCGTAAGGAAATGCAAACACTTTGAAGATGGTGGTGCTCTGGATCAAACCAAGAGGGTCATCAAACAAATGTCATTCGCCCTGGTTATAAAGACTTCCTCTTGTGGGCCTTTTCCACTGTTGTTAACCCTCATGCACTGACATGATAATACAACTTATTTTCTTGTCCCTGATATTATTATTATTATTATTATTATTGTTGTTGTTATTTATTGCTTTAGTATGTCAATTAATGTGAAAGTATGTATTTTTTGCAGTAAAAAAAGAAAAACATTTCAGTATCAAAGATTTCAACTTAACTAGATCTATAGATTGAGTTTTTGAAAAAGCGAATCGCACAAATCACTAAGCCTATGTGCGAGCAGTATTCGCGATAAAAATTTAGCTTATTACACATTAGTTTGAAGTTTGATCTCAACATGAATACTCTCTTTTAGAACTATGGTGCAGTGTTCACTGCATGTGTAAAAATAGATGGGTTGTGACTGTAACTGTAAAAAACCTCTTTATGTGTGTCTAATTGGATGGAACATAGTTCTGAATATAGCAAATCCCACAAGCAAAGGTGAAGTGGACAAAAATGGAAAGTATAATTACCTGCTAGTAAGTGTTTTGACTGCATACCCATTGTGGGTAATTCATCCTCTAACAATGGGAATGAAATAGAGAGAGGTTATTTATATCAGTGCAAAGAACTCCTAGTGAATTAAGGCCACTATCTCAGCCCACTCTTCTGCTCTATTTAAACATGACACCTACTGTTTGTAGCACATCCTGTCTTAACACAATAGGTTTTCTCAGTATTTTAAGAAGTGCTCAAAGTGTTCAGAAACTTGGTGTGGTCTTAAGAGTAATTTAAGACAGTGCTACCAAAGGAGTTCTTCAAACAGTGTGTACTCAAGCTGTACACAAACACCAAGGAGCTTGTGACATGATAGGGAATCTTCTCAGTCACACAGATCTTTAATGATTTTCAGAGGGGTGTCATTCCAAACCTGTATGACTTTTTTTTTGGAAGATAGAAGAAGATATTTAGAGAAATGTCTTGGTATTTATTTATTTTTTCTTTTAATGGTCCTGAAAGCTATGTGGTTTTCAACATTCTTCAAAATATCTTCTTTTGTGGTCCACAGAAGACAGAAAGTCATACAGATTTGGAATGACATGAGGGGTGAGTGACTTCCTCACTTACGCTAGTATGTGACAGTAGCACATACTGTATGAATCATCTCTCACCTATTGAAGGTGATGGGGGTTTCATGCACTTTGACTGCACAGTTTTGCAGAGAGACGCTATAAGTCAAGTCAAGTCACCCTTATTTATATAGCGCTTTTAACAATACAGATTGTGTCAAAGCAACTGAACAACATTAATTAGGAAAATAGTGTGCCAATAATACAAAATGACAATAATAAACACTATTTTTCCAGTTAAAGGCAGTTCATCATTGAATTCAGTGATGTCATCATCCAGCTCAGTTCAGTTTAAATAGTATCTTGCAATCATTTGCAATCAAGTCAATGATATCGCTGGAAATGAAGTGTCCCCAACTAAGGAACCAAAACTCCATCGGTGACAGAATGGAGAAAAAACCTTGGGAGAAACCAGGCTCAGTCGGGGGGCCAGTTCTCCTCTGGCCAGACGAAACCAGCAGTTCAATTCGAGGCTGCAGCAAAGTCACATTGTGCAGAGGACTTAACTGGTTCCTGTGGTCTTGTCCCGGTGGTTGTTTGAGTCAAGGTCTTTATAGGGGATCTGTATCTGGGGCTCATCCAGTTGTCCTGGTCTCCGCTGTCTTTCAGGGCTGTAGAGGTCCTCTCTAGGTGCTCATCCACCATCTGGTCTGGATACATACTGGATCCGGGTGACTGCAGTGACCATCTGATCTGGATACAGACTGGATCTGATGGCTATGGTGACCTCGAGATTTTATAGTACTAAATGTGAAAATATTAAATATATCTTTTCCAGAACATGTTTTAATATAAACCTGCATGAACATCAAATCTATAAATCTAAACAAGCTGTGTTCCAAATTTGAGGTTGATATCTCAAAAAATGAACAAAAAAAAAAAAAAAAAAAAAAAAAAAAAACATAATGCAAAAATAAATGATCAGCATCAGAGAGTTAATACCACTACATATTGCATACATTATATTTCATGCTTAATATAGTTTGTATCAAATTTTTATGGGACATTTATATCTGCCAATTATTAGTAATTGGCCCCAATATGAAAATCTGCTTATCTGAATAACCGGAATTGTAATATCAGTGGATCCCTATACAGTAGTTTCTTTGACTGGTTCTTCCATCTCACATTCAATAGCTGTGAAGGGTTCATGACATGTTTACACTCCAAATCATGCCATTACATGGGAACCATGATACACACTCACATGCTTGTGTCATGCATGGCAAGGAGGCATGCAAGAAGAGCCATGTTGCATTACTTTTGAGTCTTTTTTTAATTTGTCTGAAACCCCCACTCAAAAGGCCACAACAAACATCCATGGCAAAACCCATGACTCGTCTTAGCAGGCCCTGGAGACGTGGTGTGATTTGCAAATGATAGCTTGCCACACAGTGCAGGGTAAATCAAGCTTGCTGTTTAAACCATGTAAAAGCCTGCCACTTAACCCTCTTCCCACCTCCTGCTGCTAACCTCAAGATTGCCTGCATTTTTATTCTAATCACAGGGTCTGTCACGTATCCCAGGAGCCTCCTGTGCATCTGCCTTAAATGCCTGTCCACAGTCCCCCAGCCCCTCGCTCTTCCTCCTAAATCTGTCTTTGTCTAAATCCCTCCCCCTCCAATTCTTTGCAGCTTCACTTTGGAGAAGAAAGAGTGAATAGCACTGACTCCTCTAGCCTCGGTGCATTATTTGCAGCATATAAGCACTGGCCAGGTCAGTGGCGCTACAGGGTTGTAAAAGGCCCTGCATTTGTTGGCTATGTCATTAAACAAGTCAATTTGTCTGCGGTGACCCAGTAAGAGTCATTCATCCACAGGCAGCACATTACTTTACCTCCCATCCTCTCATTTCCAAGGTCTTTGTGAAGTTGAAGATTACCTCGAGGCCTGTAAACTAAGAGGCTTACAAACACACTGAGCCTCATACATTAACTCAAGTTTTGAAGCTGCTTTGATAATGAAGCTTGCAAGTTACTCATAATTTGAACATGAAGTTCAACTACAGTCAAGGTACTCTTTTGTAAAAGTTGCTACATGGCAAACTACAAACTAAAAGTGGCTAATTATACTACTGTTCAAAGGTTTGGGGTTAATGAGATTTGTTTTTGTTTAGTTTTTTTGCTAAATGCTCTTTTTTTTAACTTTCTGTTCGTCAAAGCATCCTGAAAAAATAGCAGTGTCATAAAAATATGAAGCAGCACAACTGTTTTTATTATTGATAATAATGAGCAGCAAATTAGCATATTGGAATGATTTCTGAAGGATTATGTGACACTGAACACATTATAAATATAACTAAAAAATCACATTTTAAATAACAAAAATATATATTTTTTTAAATATATTCAAATAGAAAACTTTTATTTGAAATTGTAATAATATTTCACAATATAACTGTTTACTGTATGTTTATCAAATAAATGCAACTTTGATAAGCATAAGAGATGTCTTTAAGAAACATAAAAAAAAAATGTATAACCCCCTTTGAAATGTGGTTTATATTTATGCTAGTAAAGGAGGATTATTATTTTTTTTAATACTTTTTAAATAAAATGTTTATAATAACTTAAGAGTCTGGCACACACAAAAAAAAGGTTTTTGAATTAATTAATAATTAATTATTATTTGCATGAATTAAACATTTAACTGGAATAAAACACATTAACAAACAAGCATTTAACAGCTTATTTTACTAATACAAGACTGACTTTGTTTCTTAAATCGATTCATTTCCATTAATCAGCTAAACAAACTGATTTACTTGAATGATCTTTCCAACATTTCAAATGATTTCCAACATTTATTTGATTTCCACAACAAGACATAAAAAAACAGATTTTGTCACAGTTTAAGAGTTGAGTCAGGGGTCGGCTAACTCTCAAATCTGGCTGTGATTCTGGTGCTTTAGACATGATACATGAATACAGTATATCCCCTCTGCCAGAGTCCACTACTGACTTTTGAGCAAGTACACTCTTAAGTCTGGACTGGAATATACAGGAAATGGGATGGATTGACAAACAAACTGCTAATATTTTTTTTCTTTGCTCTGAAGGTGGTAATGCATGTAGCCGCAGGGTCTGGGTGGGTCTCCACCTGTGTTTCTTTTCACAATCCCTCAAGGGGAACACGCACAATTCTCCCAGGCTCAGGTAATCTTACCCAGTCTCACTGTGTCTTCTCTCCTGTGTGTAGGGGCATGTGAAGATCCATGATCCATAAAATGAGCTTTATAGACGAGAAAGTGAGCATGTGCAAGGAGCTACGAGCACTGACTGATGGGTGGGCAGGGCCGGATACAGCTAAAGCCAACAGGTGGGAGGAGAGGAAATGGGCTGTTGTCATTTCATTGACAGTCAGGAGGCAGCATAAGTTGAGTTTCAGTAGATTTGTTTGAGCCATAGCTTAAAGAAAAATGAAAGTGAGAAATCCGTTCTCCAGATATTTTGAGCCTTTGGTGCGTGTGTGGAAAATAAAAGGTTAAAATCTGGTCAGTGAAAACTTGTTTCCCTTTGTTATTTGTTATTTATTTATTTATTTATTTTGTCCATCTACTGCTCTTAAGTATAGCTTCTCGTTCTCATTTGTTTCTTTTCTATTAAATTTAGGAGAAACATCTGAGACAGGGGACACTTTGTCGAAAATTAAACAAGAAAGCCAGAGCAAACTTCTTCTTCTAACAATAGTGTTGACGATGCAGCTGCTAAAGTCATCTCGGCTTCACTTGTTCATTAGTAAAGGGTAAACCCGACTCTGCCCTGGCTTGTTTTGATCATTCATGTGCCACAGCTCCCTTTAATCAGTGGCAGACAGCAGGGCATTGGGCCCATATTAATGGCTCCAGACCCTAAACATTACATTTTCCAAGATGTCAGTTTCCTGTTTTCCCAGGTACACAGGTCGTGGAGTGAGCTTTGGGAGTCACCGCAAGGTCAGCCTTCCTCCCAGATAACTCTTTTCCCCCGAGGGGGAGTGAGTGAGAGATACCAGTACACCATAAATCTCCATGTGCTGCGACCCAGCGCTCAATGTTCAAACAGCCCACACTGATACCTCTTTAAGGAGTAACTAACTCTGGACGTGTGACTTCTGTTGAAGGTGCCAAAAGGTAAAAAAAAAAAGGCAAGTGTATGACTACACTACTAACACCCCCACACTTGCAATTTCCTGTGTAAGTCTCATGATAGCAAAGACCTCAATACACAAGAGAAGCCAGTGCCAGCGTGCCCGGGTTTCTGTTAGTAAAGCACTACTACAGATCCAGCATGTTGGTTTTAATATAGAGCTAGAATATATACTTATATTGGATTTTGTTTTTTTCACTCTCTTAAGGACATTAGTGATCTTGGCTCTGTTTTTTACTGGCAAATTCACAACCTTGTATCCGGTGGAATGGATTACAGCATATGAGTTCATGCATATTATTGGTGCTTGCTATGGCTTTTAAGGCAAAACTGTTTATACTTGATACTATATTGCACTTTATTGCATTAAATTTGCACTTGTTAGTGTACTTCAAATCCTAAAAGTATATTTAAAAATAACTGTACTTGCAGATAATATAATGAAATAAAATTGTACTTACAGAGAGTATACTTTCATACACTTTTAATATACTTAAGTACACTTTTAAAAAGTGTGCTCAAATGATTAGTTTTGCTTTAAAGTACATTTTAAATATTTTTTTTTTTAAATAATCTTTTGACATGCTTTAAAGTTTATTTATTTTAAACCTATTAAAGCACATGTAAAATACTTGATTATAATTTAAACTGAAGTTATTTGATATTACATGTAAGTTAGTATATTTTAAGTGTACTAAATTGCAACTTCATCATTACAAATGTGTAATTACAAATATACTTAATACATTTCAAATTTATTTGTATAGCGCTTTTCACAATACACAGTTTCAAGCAGCTTTACACAAAATACATGACATACAAGTTTCAGTAGAAAGCTGCAAGACTGCATCTGTTTGGATTGTTACTCCCTGTTATCAGTCTCCCTCTCCTCACCTCCTTCCAGTCTCCCGGTGATCTTCCTACAAGACAACAGGAAAGTGTTTAGTATCTCTCAGTGACTGTTCAATAGTGTGTGTGGCTACTCACCATTCATCTCCTATCTCTGTTATATCCTCTGCACTGCTGCCTGCGATTTCATTCATCTTCATTAATAAAGTGTTTTGGTGAACTTACCAGTCTGTCCAGTGTGTGTTCCCCTGACATTTTCAAAGTGAATAGACTGACCATTTCTGCATGTAGGTCAATACAATAGTGACATAGACTTGAATGTGGAGTCTTTTGACTTGGGCAGGAAGCAACCAACCAAAACCCCATTGCAACCACTTAGAAACTGCACCGTAATGCTCTTAGCATTAATTTGCACAGGCAAGTCACTCACATTTTCATCACAGCAATGTGTTACGTAAGACTTTACTACATGCAAATGTTTTTTCTGTCACGCATGATTATACCTGAGTAAACCTGAAAAGAGAAATACAAAGAAAAAAAATGTGCAACACAGACAGAAAACGTGCTTGTCTTTAAACTTTATTAGATCTCTCATGTTTAGCGTATGCCTTGGCATGACATCTAAATGCATGTTGAGGGTCAAAAAGACATTCCAGGGTTATAAAATGAGCATTTTAATAGCAAAAGAGCTGTTGCGTTTCTTTGACATGTTTCTGGGCTCTGACTGGCCTGTTTCTTTTCCTTTCTGTTGTCATGGATATGCTACATTTGCTAAACCAAAAGTGATCCCATCGAAGTCATATCATTATCAGTGCACACTTGGAAAATTACAACATGGCCTCTAAAAGGATTCATTTGTTATTCAAATAAAAAATGAATTTGCACCAGGGTGCTTTGCATTAGCTGTGGCTAATGCTGTCAAATATATTCAGTTTTGGGTTGGACATCTTGTAAGGGCTGTCGGTGGGCTTTCTGTGCTACAGTTTTGCATTGACAGCTAAATTGATCTGATTTCTTAAGCTTCTGTGTTTATGAGAATGGTGACTCCAGCAGCGCTCTTCAGTCTCAAATACTTTCTGAGCGTGAAACATACATATATATGTGTGTACACACACAATATCTCAGACCATATAACATGGATAAAGAAGTAAATAGGCTCTATTTTGATTTCATGTTGACTTAAAATATTTATTTCCATGTACATCAGTGAACTGACAACATTAAAATGTGTGAATTATGGTAATGTGGTAATGTCATAAACAGGATATGATGCATCTCATGCTATCAAATTCATATTTGGATGACATATTCTCTTTTTTTAGTCTTCTTGTTGGCGTTGCATGCACCTTACCCTCACTGTCTCTATCATTCTCCGCCTGTCTCTCTGCGTTCCCTTTCTCCCTTCTGTTAGTTCACAGCTGTCACTCTCTTGCTGTCTCACATACAACAGTTCGTCACCATCTGTAAAGGTGCAGAGAAAAGAGAGAGGCAATATTCAAATAGAAATACTACACAGACACATTCTGTATATGCATGGTATTCTTCAAAATAATATACTCAATTGTATGTTATTTTTCAGTATTATTCAAATATATTTTTTCATGTTTTTTCATGGAGAGAGGGCCAACAAGATTGGGGCGTGATGCAAGCTGTAATGCTGAATCCTTGTGAGTTTAACTCTAATGTGGCAAAAGCGTATGTGCTTTCCTCTGCAAATGATTCTAATTAGCTTTTTGTCAAATTAACCAGCAACCTGTTTTAGTCAAAGCAATAGTTCACTCCAAAATGAATATTCTGTCAGTGCTTTGCATCATGCGCTAGGTTTGATGTCAGTGATACCACAATGCCATTGTTTCTCGTGAGTCTTATAACTGATTGCAGTATGCCAAGTCTATAGATGCAGATGTGGGAATGAGAGTTGAGAGCTACTATACAGTTAAGGGCAACATTTTCTGCGAATAAACAGCTGTGGTGATGCCATAAGTCATGATTTGCTCCTTGCTAAAGAACATCTGATGAATCTTCAGTTTTATTGGAAATGTTTTGTATCTGTTAAAAATGCATTTAGTCATTATTCATAGTACTCTAGCATGTAGATGACCACAAAGTTAATAGACAGTGATAGTGTTGTTTTTATTAACATTGTTAACTAAAGCAATGAAATTAAATGAAATAAACACACACACACACACACACACACATATATATATATATATATATATATATATATATATATATATATATATATATATATATATATATATATATATATATATATATATATATATATATTATGTATATATGTATGTGTGTGTGTGTATTTATTTCATTTAATTTCATTTACACACATAAATGTTGCTTTGACAAATAACTGAAAAAAAATTTAAGCACTAAAATGACAAAAACTGCTATAAAATTACTCAGATAATCAGAAATTGCTAGTAAATTTCACCAACAATTTCAAAGAAACAGGAAGTAAGGCACTGAACTGAACATGACATTTTGAAGTAGAAAAAAATAAATTTTAATGTACTCCAATAATATGTTTTATTAACAACTTCGAAAAATCATTTTACAGTGTAATAAATAAAAAAGCAAAGCTCATTCAAATTATTAATGAATACTATTATAGTATATAAATAAAATTGTACTAAAAACACTGGCATGGACTAAAAAGTCAAATTTTGCTTTCATGGTGGCTGAGGAATTTCTATAATATTTATAAATGTTGTATAAGTAACATGCTATAGGCTATGCTAGTTGTTTATGATAATTAAAGCAAAGTCAGTGAGTTAAAAACAGAGCAAATGTAGTTAAGATGTAAGTTATGTGCTGTATTCTGTGAATCGAGACAGATATTTCCCTCTTTCTTTCTCTGTTTACAGTCTGTCATTGTGGGCTGTAATGGGCAGGAAGCTGCAGGAGTTGGCCCAGTAACAACCTCCAAAAGAGCCCTGAACCCCCTCCATACACACACACCCCTCTGTCAGGCTGGGCCAGGAAGAAAAGCACTTCACAGAGAACAAGAGGGAGGAAGACAGAGAAAGAGTGAGTAAGATAAAGGGAAAGCAAGCCCAGCTGTAAGCACACAACGCCAGTGAGGGCTTGGCTGAAGCTCAAGGCTGCTCCAAACGAGTGCCTCCATTTTTTTCCCCCTCTCTTTTTGAAAGCGGGTTGCACTGCGGAGCTGGAGGTGAGGAGAGGGGCACGCAGAGGGGGATTAGACATTAATGCATTTCTTCACCAGCTTAATCCTTATGATTACACCACAAATAAATACAACTTAGGCCTATTTTATCTTCTCGATTTAATTCAGCGAGCACTTGTCATTGAGGTTGCGCAGAAATGAGGGTGTAAATGCTGGCACCTACCAGCAAATATTTACCACAAACAGGCAAGTTAGTCGCTGTCATGCATGGTTAATGTAAAAATGTCCCCTCCCTCATACTGCATTCATAAGAGGCTTTAATGTCAAAATGAATTTTCAGCCCAGCTGTAGAGATTTTGTATGAGAAAATGAGCGCTTGTGTGTGTCGCTGGACAAAGATAGGCAGGTGGAAATGAAAGACTGGATATGATGTTGAAAAACATGAAAAACATACTACTCTTAGTATGTAGTATGTATATATTTTTTCTGTAGTATGTAAGCTGTGTGCAGCAAGCAAACGTCTGTATGCATGAAACATCCAGACCTGGTGAATTTGCCTAAATGTGGATTATACAACAGAGCACACTGTACTAGGCACTTTATCCCAGAAAGCAATTGATTTGCCTTTAAATTAAAATGCCTTTATATTCAAAAACCCAGAATTAAAAATGCAAAACAGGCTTCTGCCCATTTCAGAATAGAGCATTGCAGAAAATATCCTCTGTGACCAACCAGAGTTAGTTTATAATTTTGTTCATCATGATAATCATCACAAATAAGAACAACTTTTAAAAAAAATGTGAAGCCTAAATACAATTGGCAGAAGTAAAAAGCTAAATGACTTCAACTTCACCACCATTAAAGGAATAGTTCACCCAAAAATGAAAACGGAGTGTCTATTTACACTAAGTGCAAATAGCCCGCCTTGTTAACTGAAGGTATTTACACTAACTCCGCCCACCAACGTGAGATTCGGATAGTCAACAATACAAAAGACAGCCAATATTCATGTGACGTATTGACGCGATCAGCGTGGGTTCGAATCCGCCTTTTGGCAAAACTTTTTCTCCCTTTTCAAATTTCAAATCACATCAGAAAAGCATTTATTTTCAATGAAAATGAAGAATATAATCAAAAAGTTGAAAATAAAGTATCGGGTAGGGTTAGGATAGGTGTAGGGAGGACTTCCTGACATTTTTTCCTACCCCTCAGATTTTCCTACCAGGGTATACTGTGCATGCGCACATCAATATTGCGTCCTTTTTTCATGCTGAACAACATTTAATGTATCTGCATTACTATAAGGGTAGGTTTAGGGTTGCGGTAGGTGTAGTACTTTAATAAAAACACAATCTAAAAGATTGAAAAAAATATTAATTGATGGTTTCCTGTAGCTGTATCCCTTCTAGCTACAACTGTGAATATAACACTTTAATTACTGTATTTGCATTACTGTAAGGGTAGGTGTAGGGTCGTAGTAGGTGTAGACGTTAATAAACCATAACTTTACAGTAGCATTTTTCGTTGTTGAATTGTACTACCCACTGAAAATCTGACAGGGTAGGACAAATGGACAGAACAGGGGCTTTATTGTCCTAATAAGGTGGCATCCATTTTATAATTTGAATTAAAATTGCAATTTACACTCAATAAGTTAATTTTGTATACTGTTTTACAATGGCTGTTTTTGTGTATACTCTATTATTTACACAAAAATAAAAAAAAAAAACAAGATTAGTTTTTTTTTCTCTTGAGCATGGACTGGTGTTACTACTTGATTATTGTATTTTTTTTATCAGCTGTTTGGACTCTCATTCTGACGGCACCGAATTTTCAGCTAATTTTCATTTTTGGGTGAACTATTTCTTTAAGCTTTAAACTCTTTTAGTCTTTATTTAAAAAAAAAAAAAAAACTTATTACTGATGTATTTTACTTAGTAGAATAAAACTCAAACCAAAAAATGAACTGAAAAAAAAAAAAAAAAACTGACTTCTGGATAATGGAAACAGAAGTGGTAATAGCATTCTATGTCCAGTTTAATGTGAACTGGATTGTGGGTAATGAGAGTAAAAAGGGGGGCATTTATAAAGTCACAGGAGCTAAATGCAGCTAAACATGTTGCAGTATTGATTGCTAAAGGGCAAACCTAAGTCCCGTGCTGGCCTTAGAAATGATAGCTGATTGTGGGTTGTATCGAAACATATCTTGTGCTGTCTTTATATTAATAATTTATAATATTTCATTTCTTCCTTTCTTGTTTGGCTCTGTGAAACTTCAAACTGTTGGGGGTGGGGTTCTGGTGGGTTGCAGAAAAGTGTACAAAAGCATGAAGTCACAATCGATTTCTGCTTTGTTGTTGTTATCTGTGACAGCGTGTAGAAGTCTGATAGTAATCATGGCTTTATTAGAGCAGTCAGATTATTCCCTCCGCTCCGAGGAAGAACACACATTCTCCACGCACAAGTCTGCATGTCTGAAGCCAGCATGTAAACACGCTTTCTGTTTACAAAATTATTAATTTGCCAGCAATGAGTCTATGGTACAGAGTTACCGGAGACATCCGGTAACTCTGTACTATAGACTCTGTGTATGCAAGACTTTGCTTTCAGATTGATTTGCGTGTCAGGCGCTGCATTCGCTGAGACATGGAAATAAAAAATGCTGAACAACATACTGAATCTGTTCCAGCTCCAGAAAAAGTTGAAGTTGATGTTATTAATAGTGTAGTTAAATAGGAGAAAAACACTAGCAGTTTCTGTCTGTTCCTGCAGAAGTCATCCGTCTTTAGGAAAACAGCAGGCAGTAATCTATTTCCTCATGTTTTAGCTCTCAATTTTTAAAGCATCTGATGACAGTGTGATCATTTAAGTTGGAGGCAGCATTCTGTCTTTCCAGAAGTGCCAAGCACTGTTGGGCTCCTGTCTACTGCCTGCATTGCCGGAAGTGAGAGATGGATCACATAGGAGAAAACATCAAAAGGGGGATCCAGTTGCTAAATGTTTGTTCCTTTTCAGTACTTAAGTTTTTAACAGGTACTCTTGTGATTTATAATGACTGTGCCATTATAAACCATTCAAAATTCCATAGAAAGGTGAATGTAATTTTTCATTGTTTAAAAGATATTTTAAATTTTCTGTATTCCTGTAGCATTAGATCATTTAGAGCAGGGGTTCCCAATTCTTCCAACCTGCAGAGTTCAGTTCTAACCCTGCTCCAGCTCACCTGTCTGGAATTATCAAGTGCTTCTGAAGATCTGGTTCAGTTGTGCTTGATCAGGGTTGGAGCTGAACTTTGAAGGAAGGTGGATCTCCAGCAACAGGATTGGGCACCTCTGATTTAGAGTATTTTATACAATATGTAACATCTGCCAGAAACTGCAGAATTTAGGGGTCTGAATTTGTGTCTGCTCCAGTATTTCATCCCTGTCTCTTTTTTTCCCCAGTACATCTGCTTTACCTTTTTTTTGCATTTTCTATATGCCTTTTAGTAAATTTTTCTCTCTCTCCTCCTTGATTTACTTTTTTCCAGCACAAGGACTGCAGTGGTATATCTGGCTGGCTCATGCAACTAGAGCTGCATTCCTTTATTGCAAATGACATGCTATTTCCCTCCTGCCAACAGTCTACTGCAGGCCTCAGGCTTCAGTCCAGAAAATCTGCCCTGGTCCGTCATCAAACCTTCCAGCCCCCGGGAGCTTCTTGCCAATCTAGAACTCACCTGACTGAGGCACTTAACTGCTTTTCCCTGCAGCTTCATCCATCTGCTCTGTTCTAAAGTTACTCCAGACAAATGATTCAAATTTAGACATCCCTTCAACTGCCTTGGCAATTAAAGAGACACTCAACTTGGCGACAACTGGCAGAGCCTCTTTTAGGGTAGTGTGCACTCTGGGATTTTTCATTAGTTTTACCCCTGCAGGTGGTGAAGTGTATCCGTTTACCTCTCTGAGCTGTTATGTCTAGCATTTAGAGGCATTAGTGGACATTAGTGACACTGCGGGACATAGAATATACACACCATTCCCTCTGTGGGTTGAGAAATGCTTTCAGTAACATAAGCATTGTCATATTTAGTCTTTGCATGGCCCTCACATTTTAATTGCCTCCTTTCACAGGCTCTCACGAAACCTCATTATAACAACATAATAATCAGTAGAGAATGGGGCCCTTATTCTCAGAACTCTAACCGTAACCATGAACTATTAAACAAGTCCCAAGCCAAACAAAAATGTTAACCTAAACCAAACCATACCATTACACCAAAACACTAACCTAAACTTAGGATAGTTGTGCTGGGACCAGCAAAGATGTTAATCTAGACTGGACTGTATTGTTCCACCAATGCAGTCCAGTATCTCATAATAATTCATAAAAGATGACAAAATTGTAAGGTATTGTAAGAGATGGCAGGTATGAAAAGGTACACCTTTTATATTTTTCAGATTACAGTCATGATTAAGTTTAGGTTTTGAGTACCTGGCCTGGAATTTATGGCTTATTCAGTTTGGGTATTTAATTTTGTCACTTTGGTCTTGTAGAAATGATCAGGACTTCTCATGAGAGTGGGTTGGTCCTACTTAGTGAAATCTCAGTTAGTGAAAGGATGTAGAAGAAGCCAATGATCTAAATGAGGTGCAAGAAACAAGGTCAAACTGAGAGAAGTTTCGACCTTTGCTCCTCAGTAAATGTATGCTTTTCCAATATTCGTAGGGAGCATGCCATCTAGACTTGTTGGGGGAGATTGAATTCAGCTTAATTTGCTGCATGTCACCTTGAACAAATCCAGATGATTAGTGACAACTGTTCCCATAAGCCAGCCTTATTTCCCAAGAAACTCAAGCATCCCGTGCCCTCCAAATTACGAACACAAATTTGAACTGCTGCTCTGGAAATTCCCTTGCCCAACCCCGCTTGTTTTCTTTTAGTTGCATTAATTGGATTCCTTAATTAGTTCCAGTAATGACTGTAAGAGATCGACGATGGTGGTGAGACATGATCTCTGGCTTGTCTAGTCTCTAATGCGTGCTGTTAAACTGGGTCATTAATGAAATTTATCCTGCTCCAACTGTCACTCAGATCAACAGTGATGTCTTGGGTCACATGACCCCCGATTTCGCGTCTACTGGCTCCCCGGTGCAGCTTATACACTGAAGAGAAAAATCAGGAGAGGGGAGATTCATTTAAAGACCCTCACAAAGGGTTAGGAGGAGGAGTATGCAAATTTTGGGGGAACGGAGGCAGACAGTTTTAATTACCTTGTTAAGTAGGCCCACGAAGCCTGCAGCAGTCTGAGGGATTTGAGAGATTTGTTTCAGTCGCTGCAGAAAACAAACTGATATGACATCCCACAAAACAATACCAGCTTAACCACAACAAGCTTCCTGTACATTCAGCCATCATGGTTACTGTGTGCACTACATAACATAGCTCACATTTCCATAGGAACGATGAATCACTAAATGAGCTAGATGCCATTAGACTGAAATTCTTTCAAGCTATATAAAATGTACAACTTACACAACTAATGCTATACATCAGCAAGCAAGAAGAAGCATTACAAGCATTAAGTGCTCCAGTTATGATGAGTTCAAATGGATGCACTTTTGGGATGCCCCTAAGGTACTGTCATATGCCCACATGCCAAAACGGCCGTACGAAGACACACCACAGCACCATTAGGTTGAATATGGAAGGGCTGCTAATGGCTTACAATGTGCACCTCGTGGTAAGTCTGATTCATTTATCAGACACCTAGTTGGCCAAACCAATTGTGTTCTATCTTCTGGAGACATATATCCAACACACACTCACACACACACACTAAATAATACTGTCAGAGATACACAATTGTATAGAAACGGTCAAACTTAGCTACTATTGGAACCAGGTGTTCAATAGGACCTGTCAAAATTCTTTAGCCTGGAATGTGAAACATGTAAAAGGTAAGGATTAAAATGTCAAGTGGATGATAGGTTGTGTTCTCCAAAGTGATATCAGGTTGAGGTACGGCACTCTTCAGCGAGACTCCCTTCAGCCACCTGCTAATGTGTCTAATTTGACTGCGTCTGAACTGCCTTCATTTTGCATGCACCTGGAGAGTACAAGGACCTGCGATCTGATCTATAGAAAGAAACTGAGAGAAAGAGATGGAGAGATAGAAGAGGCGAAGAAGATCTTGCACTTTGCTCCAAACCCCAATGCTAGATGACAGTTGTGTCGCTATTACAGAAAACGTTGTTTTAACACTTGGCAACAGTGTTAACGTTTCAGTGCAGGAGACAAGAGTATGTGTGAATTTGTACAGAGTCTGCATGTGTATGCATACATGCCTGTATGCTTTCCAGTGAGAAAACGAATTGCTGTGCTGTTGGTAAATAGCTGCCAGTTAGTGCTTGGTGGTGTCTGTACAGTTGGCGATGGTTGATGGCCTGGACTACGGCCCGTAGCCTCCCAGGGGTGTTTGGAGGCAAAGAGTCAAACCTGCCCACCCCGACTGGGCCCCTGCTGGCTGTTATCAATTAGAGAGCTGGCAACACAGCCTGGCCACAGCAGCTTGGGGCTAACAGAGGGGAAACAGGACAGGACAGGGGGTAAAGAAAGAGACCGACAGCACAGATTATACCTGTAGACACAGACTAGTAGGCTGCTGCTGATGATCTAGAAGCACTTAAAAAAAAATAAAAAATTCATACCATCTGCAATAAGCATTTGGTAAAGTGGATAATGTTCACTAATGTGTATCTGCTTTCTTTCATATGGTCCAGTTTGTGCTCAGCCAGCTGGTACTGATAGGTTTTATGGGCTGGATTGATGTGTCTTTACTGCCTATGTAGCTGCTACAGACACACTGCAGATATCATGATATTAACAGCAGATATTTGTTTAAAGCATTTCCTTTCATCTGATATGTGCTGACTTACTGCAAACAGATAAAAGATGGATAAACGCACAGATGAAATGATAGAGATTAGTGATGGAAAGTTCACAGCCTGTTGCAAATAGCATCCATCTGTAGTACTGTAGTTCAGGGCTGATTGAGGGGCCAACCTCAAATTCAGGACCAATCTATTTCAACTTTCTTTGCAGCTGACTGAGAATGTGAATATGCCAACATGAAAATGAGTTTGAATTCACTCATTAAATAGTGAGAGGAACTTGATTCTGTTTCCACAGAGAGGAAGTGAGAAAGTGTATTCATTCTCATCTTCGTCTCTTCTTGCCTTTTTTGTGTTGTTTCATATGATATGATTGATTTTTTTTTCTCCTTTGCTCAGCCTGTCTTTTCTTGCCCTTTTCACATCTCACCTCTTCTTATATGTCTCGTCTCATCTCTTCTCCTCTGTCATTTATACTTTTTCCTCTTCTCTTCTCACCTTTTCTTGTTTCACCACTTCTAATCTTGTCTAGTATCCAGTGTCGTAGTGCTTGAGATCAGACACCATCAGACTCTTGAGTCAGAGTCCAAATTCATGGTCTTAGTCTTGTCATGAACTCGGGAGCATTTGGACTCTTGACTCTGACCTCGAGTCCATTTTTGAGTACCACAACACTGCAGATACATTTTGTAGTCTTGTGCATATTGTATGTCTGGACCAGAGGTTCACCTGAAAGCATATTTACAGTGTCTGAATTGTTCAGCTCCTCTTTGTCTTGACTTGGACTCAACTCAGACCCGCGGTACATAACAACGCTTATATTATCTCAACACTTTCCCAATGGTATCTCTGTTTAACATAACTGTTTCCATAAATGGAGAGCAAAATGAGTAAGCGCCAACCCTAATCAAATACACATGAACCGGCTAATCAAGGTGTTCAGGGCTACTGGATAGTCAGACTTTGCAATATGAAAGCCAATATTCTCATTAGATTCTTTGAAGAACAAATGATCCAATCTATGTTATCCCCATTCATTCTATAGCTTAATTACAACAATTGTCTTATTTTTGTCTGTATTTATATTTCTTCTAAGACTATTAAGAGAGACATCTGAAATGAAGATGTTACTTAAAACATTACTGAGAACTGTATTAAGTCTTATAAGCTATGTAAGACTATACAACTTCCCAGCAATATAATGTTCCTTTTGGGTTCTTCCAATGATAATTGAATGAAGATTTCAAGTTGCAGTACAGGTTTGTCTCAAAGCAACTGGGTCAAGCGCTTTTAGCTGTTTAGATGTACCTCTGTGTCATGCGATCACACAGTGACCAGGAATGCCTTCCTTTCTTCCTTCTCTATATAGAACAGTTGTGTGTGTCCTGGCAGGGGATGAGACGAGCGTGGCCAAACTTTACCTTCGCCACAACTCCATTCAGCTGTGTGACAACCAGGCAAAGCTGCGTGCCTCACTGCCATATTATTCACCCTTTTATCAGTCCAGACATTACGGGTGGCTTTGTTTGTGTGAGCAAGAGAGAAAAAGAGAGCCAGCCTGAGTCAGTTTGCCACAGTCCCCGTCAGCCCTGTGTTCTGTGTGTAATGTTAAACTGCACTGGGGGGGTGGCCTGTGGGAGACAGACAGACAATGACGCCGGGCATGTGGCGCTTTTCTCCACTGCAGATGACGTCTTTGGGGGAAACATGATGTAGGGCATCTGGCTTCTTGGCATTCAGAGCCTATTTCAGCCTTTGTCTTCTTTAAGGAGAGTGAAAAAATTGAGATTCATTTTACAGCTCTTTGTGTGTAATGAATGTGTGGTCATGTAGGTATGTCAAAGTCCAGACGTCTCACACAAAATAACGAATATTCTGGCCAATTTGTGAGCAAATATTATCATCAGATTATCAGATAATTAAAGAGCAATTAGGGATAAAATAATTAATAGGCTGCCAATATCTTCTGGTTCGAGGCAGCAGTCATTTAATTTAGCACAATGTTCGTTTGCAATACAAATTGGGATTACAGTGTGATGCTAGAAATCTTTTCAGATAAAGAATGCTTGTGAGTGTGAGGAGTGCTGAGTACTTGCGTTTTTCTTTAATTAGCACCTTTAGAAGAGGCGTGAGAGTTTCGTGAAAGACTAATTCCTTCCTGTTGGAAACCACTCTGACAACACATCTGTTCTTTTGGCAAATCTCTTTACAGTGAATGGACTGTGAAGTTCTAGAACTTTCGAACAAAACTCTTGTGTGCATAGCTGAATTGGTAGTCAGCAATTTTAGGGTATCACCACTAACTAAAATAAAAGCTGGAATAGACTACAGGACTTTTGCCCCAGTTTTGCCCCAAACAAGTTTTAATTTGGATAAGTCGACACTAGTTGCCAAACGTCAGAGCAAGTCTGCAAATTTGAGTTGACAGATTTGATAGAAAACTGTGTTTTGTATGATGGTCACAGACATTGTTTTTTTTTTAGCTTCAGACTTTGATTCCATCCAGTCTGAGGATATTAAACATGTTTGATATTTTCAGCCGATTTTTGTCAAGCATCTCCTAGCATCAAGGTACACATTTCTTCTTGAGTTTGTTGTGAACGGAACAACTTTAAAGTCTGGTAGTGTATGCTCCTCAGTCGTTTAGTGTATGATGGCCAGCTTTCCTCTGTGACTATTTACAAAGTCAGTAAGTGTATGATGCCTAACGCTTTAAAATCTGTTTGAATCTGTTTATGTCATATAGTGTATTTCAGCCTTAATGCAGAGAACATCAATAAATAAATGAATATATGAAAGGATATGGAAACTGTCAACAGATCGAAAGCAGCAGAAAATAGCCACAAATTGTATTCTTTCTAAACAAACAGTTTTAGCTAACAACTCAATGCAAGCTAACGAAAAGACTTGTATACTTATGAAACTTGAGTGACACTGCAACTCGCAGCCAAAATGCTATGGTATTCCGAGAAATTGCAAGAGGTGTTACTATGCGGTTGATGCAGTGTTCTGAAAGGTGCTAGTATGTTACCAGTGATAGCTATCTAGCTATGGCATTCGAATGCACCATTAATGAACTAAGAGTCTTAAACGTAACAAAAGGAACTCTGTGTAGGCAGCTGTTCATCATTAGTCTCTTTTCAAAATTCATTTGGCTGTTTTTATTCACATTTCAGCGGTTTTAGACTTTGGTTATTCCAAGCACACTCAAACATGTAATCCAAGACTGATGTGTTATGAATTTAGAAGTTTGAACATTTTGTCTCCATGTTTAGAACCGCTCATGCATGGTGAAGTTGTACCGGTAGTTAACTATGAACTAAACCAGGATTTCCACCTGAATTGCTTTGAAAGTCGTCAGCATGTCAGGCTCAATGCCATGAATAGCATGCTGCTCCCTGGAAAAGAGACTGTTGTACAAAAGCAAATTTAAACAGGGTTAATGAGAAACAATATCTCTAGCTTATCTAGTCTTAGCTAATCAAATGAACATTTTGTCATTAATCACTTACTCCCATGTCGTTGCAAATCTCGGAACACATTTTAAGATATTTTGGTGTCAAGGTCCATAAAGGTATGAAAGTTGTCGTCAGAATACTCCATCTGCCATCAGATGTGCCATCTGGGTTGAAGCGATGGGAACACTTTTTGTAAGCAAAGAAAACAAAAATAAAGACTTTATTCAATAATTCCTGTGTCAACAGTCTTCTCTGTGTCTCTCCATATCACCGTGCTGCATATGCTCTTCTGTGTCCTCGGCGCCACAAGGATGCGCTGTTTTCTTTCAAATCAAAGCGAAATACATGCAGAAACAGCGCATCCTTGTGGCGCAGTGGATCAAAGAACCTATCAAAGGACCTTGACACTGTTATTTACTTGGCAGTCTATGGGACAGTCTCAAGCCTCCAGGTTTTTATCCAAATATCTTAAATTGTGTTCCGAAGATGGACTGAGCTTTTACGGGTTTGGAACCACATGGGGGTACGTGATTACTGACAAAATTGTCATTTTAGGGTGGAGTATCCCTTTAATCTTTTGGAAAAGAAGAGAAATAAAACAGTTAAAATGTATTTAAAGGAGTTATATACGCCAGGCTTATGTTCCCGACATTTGTATGCAAGTGAGAAAGCTGGTTGTGTCTTGTCAGATATGTTGGGATGAATGATCCCTGACCTTCTAACCTTTTGTTGAAGTCCGTGCAGCAGATTCTAAAGGAGTAAAGGGGAACTCTAGAGTCCTCCTGGAGACCTGCATTATCTTAAACTCCCTACCCTCATTTGTATGTGAAATGATGGTCTGTACAGCATGACCTGAGGGGCAGGCCCCTTTCCTTAGCAATAGACCTCGATCACTCACTGACCATAATCCCCCAGGCCTTCCATTCCTAAAGCATGATGAAAAAGAGGCTTTTTATTCAACTCAGTTCCACTGAATCACACATGTCAAAAGCTATCAGCTCAGAGGAGACTCTACTGCTCAGTCCATTGCTCCCTAAGCCGAGGTCTCTTCAGCTCGCTGTGCTCCATGGGACACACTGGGCAAGACCTCAAACTCGTCAGCTGAGAGCGAGACGGATCTCTCAACCTTCAGACAAACGGCTGGGGTTCTGTGTTTATTGTAAGGGCAGAATCGGTGTAATCTAATAGTCCACTGCCCAGTGGGAAATTGAGGAGAGCTCTGCAGATTAGAGCCTGTTGAAAGACAACAAGTCCGCAGAATACCCCCGTCGGCCCGATTTTTCCTGTTGGACTGCAGTGTTCCCGCCATGTATGGACTTGACTACAGCCATTTTTGGAAGATCTCTGAATGAGAATGGTTTTAGCAGTAATCCTATCTTTAGTCCCTCTGGGCAAAACTCTCACAGCTCACTTGTAACTGTTAATGGCCTTGTTTGGATAAGCCCTGCAAAGAATTTCATGAACTCACAACACAGTTTGTGATGGTTTTTTGCCTTCTTTTTTGACTGTTGTCGCTCTAGGCTGGTCTGAGAGCACTAAGGTCTAAATAGAGTGCAGATTTACAATGTGATTCAGTGTGGTTAAACCCTTTAATGTGCTCTCGTTGGGTTTGTTTACTCTTCATGTCTGCAGTACTGTATTCAGGATCAATGGTTAAGTGGATAGAGCTGAACGAACATAGGTAATTCTCCCATCCTGATGTCCTGAATTCACCCTTATGAAGCCTTAGCCTAGCGCATCACTAACTCACACAGCTCCCTGTTGTACAAGAAGTCTTCATCAATTGCAATGGATCAACTGATTATTACGTCGCAAGAAAATGTGTAAGCATTTTGCGACAGACTGCTCTTAATGCTGAACTGAATGTTCTGAACCAGACTGACACCTCTAGATGAAGTTTCTGCACTTGTTGAGCAAAGATTCTCTTGCTTCAATGATTGGCCTTTCCAGTTCTTTTACAGGGTTTTTCCAATATATCCTCATACTTGAATAATTCATGGAACAGAGTTACAGGACTGTGGCCATGAGTGACCAGGATTTTGCCA
This sequence comes from Cyprinus carpio, assembly GCF_018340385.1. Lineage (NCBI taxonomy): Eukaryota > Metazoa > Chordata > Actinopteri > Cypriniformes > Cyprinidae > Cyprinus > Cyprinus carpio. Next base: position 15,179,241 of record NC_056590.1, on the reverse strand, counting down.
AATAAGCCCAAACATTGAAAATAACCACCTACCCCACTTCAAACTGTTAGCAATTTTAAAATTTTAGAGGGAAATTATGCTGAAGAAAGGGACATTAATTTAATTATGTTGAACGTTGTTGAATGCCCTAATCATGGCCCTAAGCTTATCTCCAACACTACAATCTGATTAGCATATATTCTCTATATATAGAAATGTTGTTCTAGAACCAATAAGGATGTTGTTCCAGAACATGTCCTACTTATGCCCAATATCCCAAGCATATTTCAATTTTGACAGTTTTGACACTTAGCATGTGCATACAGCCAAACATATAAACAATTTGTCATATGCACACTAGAAAGTTTTATCATGTTCCAGTGTTTGAGCTATTCCCCCTGAAATTATGACTGATAAAAATGTATTTGTACTTTTCAGTATTAATGGGGGGGGGGGGTTCTACTTTTTTATGTCTTTCAATTCCAACATATTTAATACATTTATGCAAATGAACATTTCCTTTAAAGATATAATATTTTTTACCAATAGTTATTCCTAATTTCTACTTCTACATTCTCTTTCGTTTACTTTTTTTTTCACATTTCCTTTTGTGGTCTCACACACACACACACACAAATAAGCAATAATAATTAGAACAATAGCGATTACGTACATAAACAATTTTACATATGAAAAATATTAAAAATAAATAAAAAAGCAAAATAAAAAACGCAAAGAGATTCACATATTCATATCAAACTCTTATGTTAACGCCTAATTCCTATTAAGTAATTCAAATAATATTTTTTAAACATCAATGGCATTTAGTATTAGTCATATTTTAGTCACCTGAATTGCTTTAGGACACTGAATTGTTTTAGTGGCACGTTCACTTAAGACATAACTGACAGTGTTTATGTGAATATTCTCCAAAATGGACATATTAACATAATTTTGTGTTTATTTGTTCGTTCAGGTGTGATAAGGTGCAAAACAGTACTCAGTTAATTCATGTACGCTGTCCTTGTGTGTGCAGTAACACTGTACACGTACCCTAACATACGCCTTAACACACACACACACACAAAACAAAGTATAGTTTGGGCTTTAGCTAAATTATAGTTAGTGTAACAGAGGATTAATAAATAATGCGTTTATTTCTAAAGCACAGGATGGCATTTTTTGGACAGCTGTCGTTGTCATATAAGTCCAGGTGTAGTTTGTGAAGCTAATTACCAGATACGACTACGTCACCTTTCAGAATGGAGTGAAAGGTTATGATAAATGTAGCGAGCAAATTGAAAATACAAAGATCTCTTCTGTGGGTCAAGTAAGATCTGCACAGCTCTTGTGCCTTGAAAAAAGACCCTTTTCTAAAAGGGTCTGAAATAAACAGCTTTGTCTCAGGAGCCAGCTTGGTTTCAGTCTGTCGTCGTATGAAGAGATGCCTCAAAGTGAGACTGAGCAGGCCGAATGCCAATGCCCTAAATGGTTAAAAGCCCAGAGTGCCAAAGCACCTGGCACAGAGACAACTGGCACATGGCGACAGTCACTGAATTACATTACTGTCAGTGTGAAAATTATAAAACAGAATGCAGTGACTCAAATTATGCTAACATTAGAACAGGACCACTACACAATGCACATGATGAATGTGAATATTTTCCTTGTGGGGACTGGGAAGAGTGTAGTATCTTAGAAGTCAGGGAGCATATTTCCTGTGTGATGATAAAAATCTCAATGACAAAAATATAGTAGTTATGAATGTTGAATAGAACCTGAACAGTATCTTTCTCATATTAGGTGAAGGAAACATTTGACATGTGTGCCTGTGTGCCAATGTTGAATAAACGATCAAAAATCATTTATGTTCAAATGTTTGCCTTATGAGCTATTAGCATAATGCAATTTCTCTTCTCGATTTTCTTGTTCGATATCAGCAGGCATTTTGCTAATGACATTCTTATTATCTTGTTGTATTGATCATGTGAGTGTTCAGGCGCTCTGCTTTTATTTGAGAGTCTCTCAAACATCTTAAACCTGACGCTGGAGGCCATTTTGTGCTTTTATCACATGACGGCAATAATTGGAACAAGGTTTCCACTTCTTCCACATCACACACACACACACACAGATGTCCAGTCATGGATCATTAAGTCTGTAGAACCGTGCTGCTGACCAGAATGGTCATGTGTAAACTACAGCTGTATGTGAATTTTTGTATATTACAAAGCAGACACATGCATTTGGGGTGTGTGTGTGTGTGTATGTGTGTGTGTGTGTGTGTGTGTGTGTGTGTGTATGTGTGTGTGTGTGTGTGTGTGAGTGAACATGACATTATAGGCTCCTTTAGGCGTCTGTTTTTGTCTTCTTGTCCATGTTTCCTATGTATGCATGCGTAATCTACAGGTGCACGGGTCCTGGTCTCCACGGAAAGGGAACATTAGCCCGGGGCCATGGACGCACAGTAAGAGAGTGTGTGTGTAAGAGTAAGAGCTGTTTCAAATGCAAATCACCTGCTCCACTTCAGACAATACAGCCCTCTATCAAAGCAGCTTGTAAAATATCAGCACCCTGTGGCTCCATTTATAAAACAGGCACCCCAAACAGGGCCGTAGGAGAGAGGGGCCCCTTCACATAAGTCTGATGGGGTCAGACTTCCAGGGCAGGTCCATCTAAGTGCCCTCTACAAGTCTGCTGTGAAACACAGAGGCTTTAATGAGAAAACCAAGCAAAGTGCATTAACGCAACACAAACATAAATAACCACCACACTGAGTAACACACAACACATGTGTAAGAGGAAGTGTGAAGGTTTTAACTTCCTATCTGATATAGGCCTGGCCACGGTCTGATATATCTGTATTGTGCTGCTGTGTAGGCCATGAATCTAATATAGGATTCTCTAAACTAGGCCCCAGTTCAGAGAAGCTCCCTTTTTCATATTCTTTTAATAGGCTAGTTTATCAAATGACTTTTGTGGCGAGCTAAGATCACCCACTGCCACTACAAATAGGCAAGTGTCATTTTAACTGTTGCTTATATGCAAGGTTATGGATTCAAAACTCCTAACAGTAAATATTATATTTATATTTCAGTGCAAAACTTGTCTAGCACTATTTTGCCTATGGAAGTGATATCACTTTGCTGTAAACAAAACTTGGTTCTTGCGAGACTAGCATATTCTATTATGCGACGCCTACATCCTACGTCATCCGCTGGAATGCCACTCTGTTGTGAACGTGCGTATGACAGTTAGCGAAAGATAGAGATTACTGTTTATGATAATAAACGTCAGGTGGATAATAAAACAAGGAAAAAATCTCATAGAGTAAGAGACTCAAGCCAGAATGTGAAAGAGACTTGAGTGTAAGCAACCAGTTAGCAACTCTCTGGTAACCACCCATAGCACCCTGGCAATTACATAGCAACCATTTAGAACACTCTAGCAACTACACAACATCCTGGAAGCCACATGAATACCCTAATAACTGCATAGCAACTCTTTAGCACTCTAGTAACTACATAGAAAACACTCAAAACACCCTAGCAACCACATACCTTTCTGGAGGCCACTGAGAATAACCTAGTAACTGCATAGCAACTTTGCAGCAACCACCGAGTGCACTCTAGCAACTGTGTAGCAGAACACCCAAGCAATTACATAGCAACCACCCATAACACCCTACCAATTACTGTACATAGCAACCACTCAGAACACCTTAGTAGCATAGCATAGCAGCTCCCTGCCAACCACTCAGCACCACAGAGAACACCCTAGCAACTGCATAGCAACCACTCAGAACACTTTAACAAACAACACATAACAGCTCCCTGGCAACCAATTACAACAAACTAGCAACTGCATAACACCATTGCAACCACCTAGAACACCCTAGTAACAGCATAACTCCCTGGCAACCACCTAGAACACCCTAGCAACTGCATAACTCACTGGCAACCACCTAGAACACCCTAGTAACAGCATAACTCCCTGGCAACCACCTAGAACACCCTAGTAACAGCATAACTCACTGGCAACCTGCCACATAGAACCTAGCAACTGCATAACTCCCTGACAACCACCTAGAATGCCCTAGCAACTGCATAACTCACTGGCAACCACCTAGAACACCTGCATACAGCATAACTCACTGGCAACCACCTAGAACACCATAGCAACTGCATAACTCCCTGGACAACCACCTAGAACACCCTAGCAACTGCATAACTCCCTGACAACCACCTAGAACACCCTAGTAACAGCATAACTCCCTGGCAACCACCTAGAACACCCTAGTAACAGCATAACTCACTGGCAACCACCTAGAATGCCCTAGCAACTGCATAACTCCCTGACAACCACCTAGAACGCCCTAGTAACAGCATAACTCACTGGCAACCACCTAGAACGCCCTAGCAACTGCATAACTCCCTGACAACCACCTAGAATGCCCTAGCAACTGCATAACTCACTGGCAACCACCTAGAACACCCTAGTAACAGCATAACTCCCTGGGAACCACCTAGAACACCCTAGCAACTGCATAACTCACTGGCAACCACCTAGAACACCCTAGCAACTGCATAACTCACTGGCAACCACCTAGAACACCCTAGTAACAGCATAACTCACTGGCAACCACCTAGAATGCCCTAGCAACTGCATAACTCCCTGACAACCACCTAGAACGCCCTAGCAACTGCATAACTCACTGGCAACCACCTAGAACACCCTAGTAACAGCATAACTCCCTGGCAACCACCTAGAACACCCTAGCAACTGCATAAACTCACTGGCAACCACCTAGAACACCCTAGTAAAACAGCATAACTCCTGACAACCACCTAGAACACCCTAGTAACAGCATAACTCACTGGCAACCACCTAGAACACCCTAGCAACTGCATAACTCACTGGCAACCACCTAGAACACCCTAGTAACAGCATAACTCCCTGGCAACCACCTAGAACACCCTAGCAACTGCATAACTCACTGGCAACCACCTAGAACACCCTAGTAACAGCATAACTCCCTGGCAACCACCTAGAACACCCTAGCAACTGCATAACTCACTGGCAACCACCTAGAACACCCTAGTAACAGCATAACTCCCTGGCAACCACCTAGAACGCCCTAGTAACAGCATAACTCCCTGGCAACCACCTAGAACACCCTAGTAACAGCATAACTCACTGGCAACCACCTAGAATGCCCTAGCAACTGCATAACTCCCTGACAAACACATAAAACAACCTAAGCAACCACATGAACAACTTCTTGGCAACTATCTAGGATTGTGATGGCAAGTTTTGCATAGCACAGCTCACAGTTTTCTCCATGTATTGTGAATGTGAGCATATGATTGCCTTAGTGAAGTTTTGTAAGTGTACGATGTAGCTGCAGCTATTTTTCTTTCCCCTATTGTGAATATTTCTGACTTGAGTCAGTCATTGGAGAGCAGCCTTTCAAATACAACATTACCATTCACAGATGAATGTAACTATTCTGGCATCCACTTGCGGAACGTTCTTTTGTCCAATGTGACAAATCTATTGTATTGTATCTATAGTTCAGAAACGAGAGCTTACACAAGAGACCGATGAGTCAGTGGCACTAATGATGGGTGACAGTAGTTTTGGCACTTATTTTTTAGACATAAAAAACTGTCAGGGACTGTGAGCATGTGCAGTCTGTTTTACAATGCTAACAGAGCTCTCACACTGTAAACACTTACTGGGAAGCCGTTCAGACACTTGACTGTGTGTTAGACTCACTGGTGGAGCCAGCAAGCTGAAATGTTATCTTCTTAGTGAAGAGCCCCAGCGGACAGCCTCCTCTAGATACACATTATGTGTTTTTATGTGTCAGATCGTGAATGAACCCCCACAGCACATTATCAGCCATTAGTGGGAGGAAACGGCACCTCTGAGGGGGGAGTTTTTGCCAGCAGTCTGATCATGTTGACTGATTTTGATTAGGTCATGTTAGGAGCATTAGTGTGAGAGAATGAGAAAATATGTTGGGATGGATGGAGGGCTGTGGGGTTATTTATACATCAGGCCCCTGAAGTGCATGTAATGGCAGCTCAGAGATGACAGGCTTTCCCATGCAGGCCTGGGAGAGGAAGTGCCTGGACTGTTGATGGAGGAAGCATATGCTCATCTTGAAGTCCCCTGACCTTAGCTTGGAGCTATCAAAAGCTTTCAACACCTGTCATTATCTTAAAATATTATTTAAAGTCAATATGGAACCAAAATGGCTTCTGTTTAATGTTTTAATATGCACCTTCCTGATCTTAGAGATCACTAAAAAGTACTATAAAGTTTTGGGGTTGTTAAGATTTTTGTAAATGTTTTTGAAAGTTTCTCATTTGTGGAAGCCTGCTTCCACCACTGAATTAACTTGAATGAACTTTTTTACTTTTTGTTCAGTGGCGGAACCGGGCTTTCATACTTATGCTCACCAAGTGCATTTATTTGATCAAAAATACAGTAAAAACAGTAATATTTAAAAATATTATTACAGTTTAATATAACTACTTTCAATTTTAAAATATAATTTATTCCTCTGATGTCAAAGCTGAATTTTCAGCATCATTACTCCAGTCTTCAGTGTCAAGTGATCCTTCAGAAATCATTCACATACAGTATACTGATTTGATGCTTAAGAAACATTTCGTAATATTTTCAGTGTTGAAAAAAGTTCACGTTTTTGTGAAAACAGTGGTACTGTTTTTTCTTTGATGAATAGAAAGTTCAAAAGAACAGCATATATTTGAAAAATAAATCTTGCGTGACATTAAGAAAATGTCTTTACTGTCACATTTGAGCAATTACATGCATCTTTGCTGAATGAACTGGCCCCTATAGCTTCTGAACTGCATTTGTGTGTATTTAATTATGAATATTATTGTTAGAATTGTTGTTACTTTTAGTCAGTTACTCCAACACTGCATTAAACCTATAGGTTACAGCTACAGTACATTCATGCCTGGGTTTTCTAAGAGGCTTCCTTCCAAGGAGAATCTTTTGCAAACAACATTTGAGTGATATACATGATTTATTGGTTTCTTATCTTCTCTGAATCACTACCTATGCCTCTCGTTATTAGACTGCGAAAAGGAAATCTGTTTTAAAAATAAAGCTGGGCTTTCTCTCGGGGTTTAATCCAATAGGGGGTGATTAGATAGGGCTGCTTTTTGCTGTTATAAGAAGCTCATTGTATAGCAGCTGAAAGGAGCTGAAAGTGTTGCCTCCAAGAAAATCACGGGACCGTTCTAAATGCATTCCTCTATATATTGCATGTGCTAATAATATGTAAGTCATTTAAACATGCTGAGAAGCATCTAGAATTGTATTTCTGTGGTTCTCAAATGGTGCATCACAGGTCTGTTCGGATACGGTTGCTAAAAGATGATAAATGCTATTAATAAACTATGTATAGATAATATAGTAAAATAAATAGCTTTAATTGAATAATTAGGTTTATGTATTAAAATGGAGCAAAAAAAGTTTTCCAGAAATTTTGTTGGCAACATCAAAAGTTGTGCATCCCAGTCTTTACTATTGTAATCAATTGATTCATTCTCTGCAAGTTAGGAAGATATGCCAGCATAAAGTGTTACCTGACATGCTCTCATCTCATCCTAAAAATGCCTCACTGCTGTTTCTTCTTGAATCAAGAGTTGGACGACGGCCACTTGTTGTTACTCTCGACTCTGCTCAGATATTAAAAAGGTCACGTCTGAGACTGCAGACTGCAAATGTACCATTTAAAATCAGTTATTTTAAGTGTACAACACTTTAGTTTGCAGCAGAGCATGCTTAGGTCCTTAGGGAATAAACTGGAATATAAAACATTTGATTAAATGGCACAAATGAAAAAAAAAGAAAACAAAGAAAACAAAAATGCATATCTGTAATTGGAAATTAGCTACACGACTTACCTAATTAACAGAAATTACAATATCCATTTGTAAAAAAAATAAATAAATAAAAATAAGCTCTGCTAGACAGGTCTTGCACATATATATTAGTAAATGATTAGTATGTTACATATTTGTGCGTGTCTCATGATTGTCTTCTAGTAGCAGTAACAGAGCCACATCTCTCGGGTCAGTGATTTAATAAAGAATGAAGCTAATTAGACACATGCTTAGAGCAATGTCTATTTCGTGACTAATGCACAAGGGGCTAATTTCAAACCATAGTGCTCTTAGGCTGCCTATCTGGACGCTTTCCTGACAGTAATGGCCTAGTGGTGATATTCAACAGCAGAGCGACCGTTTCTTAGCTGCAAAACACTGAGCTGCACATACACTGTCCTGAGGCAGTGGGTATTGTGAAACAATCAGACTTTAAAATAGAAAAAAGAACAAAAAAGTGAAGGTAAAAGGTACCTGACCCAGCCATTTGTTAAGATGCTTCCTTGTGGAGGATGAACTCTAAGTCATGGATAAAAACAGCAGGAACTTCAACCAATTTTATGTAAAAAGAGGGGATTTTTTGGAGCTGTTATGTTGATCCTAGCTTTGGTTTGGTCCTGGTCTAGTTGAACTTCTCATTGTCTCTCTGTGAGTTCAGAAAACACTGCTGTTGCATTCATGAGGTAAAAAATAGAGTATAGTTCGAACTGTGTGTGAAATAAACCAAGAGAACAACAGTCTCAGGCCAAGCCTGAAGAGAAACCACTTTGTTTCTTTCGACATCCCCTGAAATCCACTTCAGTTTGGAAACAAAAAGATAAAGATGAAGCAGAGAACGGAAGAAATTTTACTCTCTCTCTGCACCCCTCCACAGAACGGTTAAGAGACAAGCCTTTTGTGGTTTCTGCTGAGCTAAATTTAAGCGCGTGGTTTAACAGGGTATAGCATCAGCAGTTGTATGTGTTTTCACTTTAGAAATTGTGGAAATGTTTAGTTCATTGAGGAAGACATGCTTATAAAAATTGAAAAGTACTGGCTTTTGGAGGATTTTTTTGGTTGCTTGAATTTACAAGGTTAAATTGGCATCTTTATGTTTTATTGGGGTTAGGCCTATAAACTTGCACCTGTCACACAATTGACGTGGATAATTTAAAAGGCAACACCAGTGCTGACATGAACTGTGTGCATGCTGGAGGAATGTGTCTAGTAACGTGGCACGCTAGAGGAAGTATAGTAAAATTTCAAGGGGCCAGGAGTGCATATTTCAAAATGTAGCAGTACACAGTGTGGAAGAATCACAAACAATTAGATTTTTTGTAGTACAAATTGAATTTAACCGACATTAAATTACTTGATTAATTATCAGTGAGATTTAATAAAGATTGCATTAACTAAAAAAAAAAAAAAAAAAAAAAAAAAAAAAAAAAAACTAAGACCAATAATGTCCTAGGAATGGAGGCATGTTTCAAAAAAAAAAGTAACAGTGAGGTAAAGTTTGAAACTAAATATCATGTGGCATGTTGCAATAAATAAATCTGCAATTATTGGAAATCATAAATCATTTACCAGAAATTCTCATAAATGTGAGGAAAAAATGTCACAATTGCAGTTGTAAGATATAAAGTTGAAATTACTGAAAAAAAGTCACAGTTATGAGATATAAAGATCCAATTAAAAAAAAAAGTTGCATTTATAATAAAAAAACAATTTCTTGCATTTTAATTGCAAAAAAATAATTAACAAACAAAGACTCAATTACATTAACAAAGTTGTAATTTTGAAATATAACTTTGCAATGACAAGAAATAAAGATGCAACTGTATCATAAAAAGTCACAATCATGAAAATAGATCTCATTAATGAGAAATAAAGACAATTGTAAGATATAAAGTCACAATTACAAAATTCTAGTTTATGAGAAATAAAGATTCAGTTATGAGATATACACAAAAATCTATCATATAAAGTCACAATTAAAAAAAAATTCTCAAATAAAGACTCAATTATGAGAAACAAAGTTTTAATTTTAAAATATAACTGTAACACCATTACAAGAAATAAAGGCTCAACTTTTTGATAAAAAGTCAAAATTACAAAAAGAAGTTTTATTTATGGTAAATAATGAGTCTCGTTTATGAGAAATAAAAACTCAGTTATGAGAAATACACACAAAAAAATATGATATAAAGTCACAATTACAAAAAAGTATGTCTCAGAAGTAAGACTTAGTTCTGAGAAACAGTTACAATTGTGAAATAAAACTTAGCAGAAAATAAAAAAAATTACTTACCAGGAAAACAATGCAATTGTATGTCATGAAGTCAAATTACATGAAATATTTTAATTTATGAGAATTAAAATCTCAATTACAAGAAAAAAAAACATAAAGTTGCAGTTGTTAAATATAACTTCACAATTATGAGAAATAAAGATGTAAATCTTGAAATTCCAAAGAAATAAGTCTCAATGAGATATACACACAATTATGACCATTATAAATGTGTGGGGGTAAGTCAATGTCAAAGAAGAGAACAGAGAAAGAAAGAAACAGTCTACAGGACATCGTCTGGGCAAAAAGAGGAGGCTCCAGCATGCATGAAAACCACAAGTGAGCCTCTCAGTCCCACACATTTGCACACACAGACACATCACAATCAGAGGCATTGTGGTTTTAACTGAACTAACAGTGGCTCTCCTCTGGCATTAACCATTACCATGCAGTCATCTGGTACCAGTGATCATGTCATGTGACGTCAAATCACCCTCAGCTCTTCTTTTCTGTTTATGTTATTTTTATTCCCTCGTAGCTGTTGGCAAACAAGCCGTCCTTTTGCACCAGAGACACTCAAACTGCCAAAACGTCACCAAAATCCTCCTTTGCAACCAGCGGCTCGGGGCTAAACTCCTCACGGTTGCACCTACTGAATAGAGCAGCTTACTTGTGGCTCCGATCAATATGTCAGTCTGATTTTATGGAGTTTACTAGATGCTTCTGAAGGCCTTGTTCTGTGTGCAGATGGATAAGAGGAACCGCGATTAGCATTAATATCCTGCCTTCCGTTCTCTGGTGTTTCAGACAGTCAACATAAGAGGGTTTCTGTCTTTTATTAGCTAAAATTGAACCTTAAATGCTTTATTTCCTGTAGAGGAAGCAATCACAGGCTCAACTCGTGCTAGTTGTCCATGTCTGAGCCTTTTTTTTGAAGAACATTGTTTATTGTTGTTGAGCCTACCAGAAATAATCCCAATTTAATGGTCGCTTTTCTCTCGAGTGCTGTATTGATTGCTTTTTTCATCCCCTCTCTCTCTCTCTTTCTGAATGAAACAGATACACTCGCACAGTTGTTTCTGGCAGTCATCTGTGATTAAGTGCTAGCCGCTCTTTGAGTGGAGTTGCTGTTGACGCACAATCAACAGAGTGTTATTACAGCTCTAGCATGTTATGACACAGACAAAGGGAAGCTGAGATATCCATCTCTGTCCATCTGGAGATCAGGATCAAATAACCATGCTATGCTAAGAATATTATTTTTTTTTTTATAAGAAAAAATAACTTTGTGTGATTCTTGGATTATCCTGTTCATGTCTAACCACACAATCTGTATGTGATGGCAGATAGTAAGCAGTCATTTGCTTAAAAAAGAGAGAACTACATCATCCAAAGCAAGAGGCAATCCCCTTAGAGAAACGCAAACATGGCTGATTTCATGATTGTTCTTTTCTGGAATTGAACCAGTAACCTTCTGGTTACCAGCCTGAACATTAGGTTTCACCAATGCAACTTATTACAGTGACAAGAATTGTCTTGTTATTAAAGAATAAACAATGCAAGAACAACACATAAATATATATATATATATAATTTCTTATGTATTTCTTTTGATTTCGGATGTGTTCTTGATAGGCTTTGTGAGACTTATTTGGTGAAAAAGATCTGCATATACATTTGAGTTTGTTTTCCTCTCAGTAAGCAGAGTTATTATTGGGATCTTTTAGACTTCATTTGATCTAAATTCCCACCATTTTCACTGATGACCTTATTTATTCACTGCTGTCAGAAACAAGTAAGAGAGAGCAAAACAGATCGGGAACAGGGAACTGAGGATGGCGGGGTGGGGGGTTATGATCACACATCCTGTAGCTGCCCATTAAAGCTGTGGCATTTTTACTGTCTCATTTTGCTTAAACGGTCTCTAATATAAGGAGGCCGACAAACCCTCCTTTTATTTCCTCTGTCTGCTTCCACTGACTCTTTGTAATTCTCTTTTTTTTAAAGCAGCAAACTCTCTCTCCCCCTGGCTGGTGATGTGAGAACAAACCAGGGCTACTGAGGTGCATCCTATTGATCACAGCAAGCTGAGAGGGAAGCAAATAAAAACATCCTGGAGCGGGAGATGGACAGAAATCTGAAAGGAGAGAGAAAGCAGATCTTTTTTGTTGTTATTTTTCCACTTGTACAGTTCGATTCCACAGACAGACTTGTACCATAGCTTCCCTCAGTCAAGCTCGATCCTGCTCCTGAATGCCCAGAAACAAAACTGGATTAAACACTTCAGTGCCCTCAGACGGAGCCCTGAGATCTTTTGGAGAAACATAGCTGTGTAGCTGTGGCCTGATGGTTAACTCACATGCTTAGACATTGATTCAAGCTGTCCACTGGTTGGTTCAGGTTGTACTCAGGCTCATGTCAAACCTTGATCCTATTCCCTGTTCTGCTCCTTGTCATTTCCTATCTTCTCTCTCTACCATAAAATGATGCAAGGAATCCAAAAATAAAAGAAAAAAGTACATTTTTACACGTTTACACTGAAAATGCAAGTGGTTCCCAAGCAAGTTCTGGGTGGTTGGAATATGACATTGATAGGTGATTGCTAGGGTGTTCTGAGTGGTTATATAAGACCCAGACACACCAAACGGAGATCAAAGACCTCACGTCGCCTACGTCTGGGCTAAAACATTCTGCTTGAACACTGGCCAACTAGCACATATGTTTTGTGCCTGCCTGAAGAGAAATAACTCTCCATACCAGCAGGTGGCAGTAGTCTGTATTCATCATTCAAAACAAGGAACAAGAAACCAGAAATATGTCTGTGGATATACAAACCAAAGACCAACTAGCATGTACATTCTATGTCTACGTGACAAGAAATAACTCTTCATACCTGTAGGTGGCAGTGGTCTGTATTCCACATTCAAAAAGGGAGATCGGAACTAGGGCTATGGACATACAAACCAACAGCCAACTTGCACATACTTTTTCATCTGTGTGAGAAGAAATAACACTCCATACCTGTAGGTGGCAGTAGTCTGTATCATTCAAAGCAGTTTTCCTCTTGTGCACTGGTTTGCTAAGCTGAACAACTATTCAGAGTGATCTCTCTTGGTCCAACATGCTTAATTGGCCAAAAAGCCGCCAGTGGGAATCTGACTAGTGCCAATGGTGTGTAACATACAGCAAAAACTAGGAAGAGAGATGCTCAATAATAGCCCAACATTGGCTGAGCATCAGCTTAATGTGTCATGACTTTCATTGAACTCACTAGAGCCCATCTTCAAGTCTCTGATGTTCTGGTCTCTAGATATTTATGGGTCTCTCCTTCAGTATGTGTCTGAGGGATTTTTCATCCATTTTATGTCCACCAGGCCAGTCCAATCACAAAATGAGAGCGCACTTCTCCTCAACAAGCTGCATGATTTAAAGTATCATTCATGTCTGTAGCACATGGAGTTTAATACTTAGAGTTGAGGGATTGTGTAGGATTGCGGTGGAGAGGGATTCACTCTGTAACCAGGAGCAAAGCTCCTAGGTAGACAGAGATTCTCCCAATCATGGAGACAGGACATGCTGAGCCCAGGGAGATTAAGCGCATCTCAATGTTGAACAGACCTTGTAGCCCTGAGGCGATTGTGTTTCACCCCAGGAGGGCAAGAGCTCAGAGTGAGAGCGAGAGATTGGGATGTTCCAAGAAAGACTGTTCTCATGTCCAGTGGCAGGGAAACCGGGACTTTCTCACTCTCTCTCCTTGTCTGGATCACCTCCAGCATAGACCGGGAGCAGGGAAAGGGGTGGAGCAGCCGGCTTTTAGCACTTGTTTTTTACACTGTGATAATTTTACCTACAGTCAGGACACAGATGCAGAGACAAAGGGAGGTGGGGGCTGGGGGACGTGTGTGCCTGGGGTAGGAGCTGGGGAGGTAATGGGGTAGTATTGGCTTATTGACTTGCCCTCACAGCTGGCAGGCATCAGATGAAAAGGGATGTTCCTCAAGTTCTGACTGCACATCAGAAGAGAGGCTAAAAGAAACAAAAGAAGTCCAAAGTCCCTCCCAGCACATGGAGCCCCCCCATCAATACCCACACCCACCCACCCAAAGGGCCTTTCCACCCTCTCAACAACACTTGCTTCAAGTAGAGAAGGTCCTGATGGAGAATGAAATGAACCCAAATTAATGCCAAATTGCTATAAAAGAATCAAACTATATGATCTAATGATTTGAATTTGAATTTGGCTTCCTTTACACTGTGAAGGTGACACATAAATCACATATGAAGTGTCATATGTAGTGACAAAAAAGGCCAATATTGCATTGGATGAGAACATAAGACATGAGCTTGGCGGATGGATGGATGGATAAAGGCCTGGATATATGTTGTTTTCTGCTGTGCAAGCCTTTCATAGTATATTTGCGAAGCACGTGGATCATGTGCATGAACATTAGTGGATTGGGCGATGACACTACACTACACTACACTACACTTTTATTAAACAAGGCTTGACTTCACTTTTCTGAGCCATTTTTGCAGTGAATTTTAGTTGGTGTAATGGTGATTTTTAGTGGATGTATGAAGTCAGTTCTCACACAGGTGTAGTTCATCACATTAACTATACACTATGATCCACTAATGTTTGACAACCACAAGATGTTACAGTGCTTTTTGTCTTTTAATCGGTTAACACAAAATTTATGTCACTGCCAAAACTTTTGGCCATGACTGTATATCATTTGTAAAAACCTAATTTTGTGGCATCACAGCATGCCAGAAATGTTTGCTGTGCACACTGTATAAGAGCTGCATTAACTGCATTCTAGTCAAGGCTGCAATGTTCAGTGTAAGACACAAGAAACAATGTGGTGCGTGTGTTTCCATTGAACAGATTTATTATTCCACCTTTAGCTGTGAGGAATGTTTCTCATTAACTGCCAAAAAAAAAAAAAAAAAAAAAACGCTGCTCATCTTCAACTGTATAAAATTGTTCCACCGCATCTCTCGAAAGCCCATGCTCCCATTTGACTGTTGATTTATTGAGTTTACTTTTCCACCATGAATGTTAATGTTGATTTGCCCTGCTTTTAAAGCTTTGTCATCAATATTTAAACTTCAATATAAACTTCACAATCGCTGATGAACTGTCATGAGATTTTCACATTTTTCTGACAGACTCATTAAAATGTATCAAATAATCTGGCAGGAATCAGACTCAACCGCTTTAGCCTCTAGAGAAAGAGTTAAACGTTTATCTTGAGTGGCTCCCACTCCACGCACAGATTCTGTTCTGTTGTTTTTAATGATAGCGGGTCTGATTAGAACAGAGCACAGGGGAACAACAGCCACGTAAATCAGCCCCCTATGTGCTGCCTGTCCGTCTGGAGTGCTGTGAGAGCCCTCCTGCTCCATAATCAAAGCAGCTACACTCTCACTGCGCCTCTGCTCTCTGGGGGAAATCAGTAATCACACGTACCCTCCATAGCACTAGCCTCTCTCTGTGTGCAGCAACCCCATGTAACTCATTTCTCCTGTTCAAGATTTTAAAGTCTAGAATCAAAAGCCTGGGAATATCATAATTAAATCCCATCTACATTCATCTTATAGCCATATCATCTTACTATTTGCTGATAAATGTCAATTTGCAAACTAATTAAATTTAAACAGACTGAATGAGTCCTGTTAAAGCTTTTTTCAAGATGTGCATTCTAGCTGTGGAGCTTTATGCCAAAGAGTATTGTTTAGATCTGTTTTCAAAGATAAAGCACAGGGGTCAAATGTCATGGGCAATGACCCCCTGCTCTTTAGCGCTGCCAAATCCCATTATTCTAGAGTAGCCAAATGGGACGATCTGTCATTAGGCTGTAGTCGTATATTAATCGAACACATTTTTTTTCATGATTGCATTCCCACAAACAGGATTTAGTTAATGAATTACTACCTAATTTCACCTATCAGTTTGCAGTTTAGTTGTGTTGTTGTGTGGCTGTCACACAAATCCTTATAAAACTAAAGACTCTCAGTCCACCGAGCAGAACAAGAATCAACCTTCATGCTCGCCACTGTGATCTGCTGTTGAGGAGCTAAAATCCAAATGAATTAGCCTATTAAACTATCAGGATGTTTGCATTTAAAGGCTCGGGCAGGATGGATGGCTCTCTGCTCGTATACTTTAATAGGGTCTGGCTGGGCAGAGACCTCAACACTCTGGGTGTGGCTGAGGGAAAGGTACTGGGGCTCAGGTATGTACAGGTCACCTCCCTGCATATGAGAGAGCTTGATCCTGAAGACCTCTCTTACAGCTTGTAGTCTGAACACCATCTGCGCACCATTAGTTACCCATACACTGCAGAATGTGAGGAGGGGCAGAGTGAGAAGAACCAACTAGATTATTAGAGTTTGTGAGGATAATATTAGCAGTGCAAAACTGACTGCTACAATGCTAGAGTGTTGTGAGTAGTTGCTAGGTAATTATGTGGTGCTGGTTTGTATATGGCTGCCTGGGTGTTCTGGGTGGTTGTTAGAATGATGTAGGTGGTGCTAGGTAGTTGCTAAGGTGTTAGGGGTGGTTGCTAGAGGGTTGGTTGGGGTTTTGGTTTATATGTAGGTACAAGAGTGTTTTGGTTCGTTGCTAGGGTCTTCAGGGTAGTTGCTAGAGGACTGCCTAGGGTGAAAGTTTTGTATGTGATTGCCAAGGTGATCTCTGTGGTTGCTAGAGTGTTGCTAGGGTGTTAGGGTGGTTGTTAAAGGGTCCCCTGAGTTGTTGGTTTATATGTGGTTACAAGAGTGTTTTGAGGGTGGTTGCTAGGGTGTTAAGGGCGATTGCTAAAGGGTTTTGAGTTGTTGCTTAAAGTGTTGGTTTGTATGTATTTGCCAGGGTGACCTTGGTGGTTGCTTGAGTGTTGTAGGTGGTGTTAGTAGTTGCTATGGAGTTAAGGGTGGTTGTTAGAGTGTTGTGGGTGGTTGCTAGGGTGTTCAAGATGGTTGCTTGAGGATTGGCTATAGTGTTTGTTTGTATGTGAATGCTAGGGTGTTCTGGGTGCTCACTAGAGTGTTGCAGATGGTGTTCGATAGTTCCTAGAGTGTTCAGGGTGGTTGCTAGAGGGTTGTGAGTTTTTGCTCTATGGGATAAGCAGAATGTTCTGAGTGTTCACTTGAGCATTAAGAGGGTTGCTAGGGTGTTCAGGGGTGTTGCTAGAGGGTTTTGGGTTGTTGGTATGTGGCTTGCCTATGTGGTTGTTAATGTGTTCTGGGTGGTTGCTAGAATGTTGTAGGTGGTGTTAAGTAGTTTCTAAGGTGTAAAGAGTGGATGTTAGAGTGTTGTAGGTGGTTGCTAGAGAACTGCATAGGTTGTTGTTTTGTAGGAGATAACTAGGGGTTCTGTGTGGTCATTTGACTGTTGTCAGTCGTTGCTAGGGTGTTCTGGGTGGTCGTTAGAGTGTTATAGGTGGTACTAGGGAGTTGCTAAGGTGTTAATGGCGGTTGCTGGGGGGTTTGGGGTTGTTGGTATGTGGTTTGCTTAGGATGATGGTTTACATTTGGTTTCTAGG
Source organism: Cyprinus carpio (assembly GCF_018340385.1). Classification (NCBI taxonomy): domain Eukaryota; kingdom Metazoa; phylum Chordata; class Actinopteri; order Cypriniformes; family Cyprinidae; genus Cyprinus; species Cyprinus carpio. The sequence goes on along the minus strand of NC_056590.1, from coordinate 15,161,518 downwards.
ATGTTCAGGGTGGTTGTTATTTGGTTGCTTGCTGGTTTGTATGTTGTTGTTAGGGTGATATGAGTGGTCACTGGAGTGTTAGGTGGTTGTAAGGGTGTTCAGGGTTGTTTTAGGGGGTCGTGGGCTGTTGCTATGTGCTTGCTGAGCTGTTGTAGGTGGTCTGTATGTGGTTGCTTTGTGTTCTGCATGATTGTTAGGTGGTTGCTAATGTGCTGGGAGTTTTTATTATGTGGTTGCTAGGCCGCTGAGGGTGGTATTTATGTGGTTGTTAGGATGTTTTGGATGTTTGCCATGGTTTATGTGTGGTTGCAAGGGTGTTCTGCATGGTTGTTGGGTGGTTGCTAGGGTGCCCTGACCCAAGTCACCCCAAGTCTCTATAATAGTTTGGTTCTTTGAAATTGAAATTTTACTATGAAAAAACTAGGATTAAAAAAGAAAGAAAATTATATTTTATTTAAATAAAAGCTGATTTTCAGGATGACAAGACTTCATGTATTGTGACATTTATTTTCTTGACAGTTAAACACAAGAAGGAGTCTTAGCATTACCTCAAGCACTGTTCTTTTTTGGTTTATAAAAATATCTAGATGAAGACCTTTGACCCAGACATCTTTATGTATGTTGCCTTGAATGTAGCTCGAGCTGGTTCCGCAACCTCTGGGACCCCATCTTTCTCTAGCATTTTCTTTCTGATACTGGCTTTTCTCTCTCTATTGAGTCTTCTTTCACTCTTTTCCTTTATATTTACTCCTCCTTTGTCTTTTATATCCTCTGTATTAGTCTAGTTTAATAGAGGCCTGCTTCCCTGATGCTTAGTAGGTCAATATGTTGTATTTTTCTATGTTATGTTCTCTGATAGCTTCAAGCACATGGAGTGACCCTGAGGTTGCATAGAGAGCTGAGATGTGAGGCGAAACAAAGCTCTCTGCTGCACGTTCCTCCAAGGCCATAAAGTGAAAGCATCTCACTGGACCTAAAGAGAAATTCATTTTGACACTGTTTTTATAGAAAAGAAGCAGGAAAGCACAAAGCAGGAACCAAAAAAAACAAATATGAGTGCATGACGGTATTAATTTGAAAGAAGTGCCAGTGAAGTTGACTAATGCAACATTTAAGAGGTCCTTAATGCTTGAATTTATAAAAGCATTAAATCATGTTATCCCTCACTGTCTGGATGACAAAAATTATCACATGCCTCTCCATTGCAGGTTCTGTCTAGCTTCAGGATACACGGCTGAATCTTATGCCTTCTCCACTCTCAACTGATCTTCACGTTAATCCAATTATCACCTATTAATTCCTATTACTTCTACCGCAATGCTTCTGATTTGCTAAAACAAACCTGTGGATCTTTAATCAAGAAAAAGCAGCATTTTCAACCGTTTTGGTGTGATTATAATGAAACTATAAATGTGCTGCAAACCTAAACCCCATACAATAAAGAGATTAATGAGTAAGCGAGGTGTACACCGGTTATTTGATTTTGAAAATGAGCAGCATAATTTCATCTTTTCAGTTAGGAATAATCTATTATTTAATAACTTTTCGCCTCATCCTTAATTAAAAGACATTCCTCAGCTTTAAGCCATGGGAAGGTTTGGCTTTGGGAAACTATCTCCCTTCATCATGGTAGGTATTAACTCTGGGCTCAGCGTGCAGCTCAGCATCTTTCGTTTGGCCAGCCATCTCTATTCTTCCATTCTGGTGGACTGTGGCGTCACTGGTGGTGTGCTGCTGCATATTATTAGCTGGTGGTGTTCTTGATCCATGTCATTTTCAGCCTGTGCCATTTCCTATCGCTCACAGCTGCCTGCTCTCGCTAATTAGTGACAGAGATGGGAACAGGAACAGGAACAGGGAAGAGAGCTTCAGAGAAAAGGGCCTGCAATATCATCCTTTCATTTTCTCCAACACAATTCCTGCTACTCTTATTCCAGCCATAAAGGCCAGACTGGAGGCTTCTTCTGGAAGGCACACACTCACAAGTGGGCACAGATCTCATTTACACTTGACAAACTGTAATTCTGACAACGCAGTGTTTTTAAGAAATTGGAGAGGATGTTTTTAGTGCTTAATTTGTGCCTCCAGAATTGTATCAGGAACCTATTTTAATGGATCCCACTCCGACACATTTAAAAAAAAAAAAAAATCAGTACATATGTATGTGTTACTTTTGTATATGTTATTTTTTTTACGATTATTCATTTTGTTATTGTTATTATTAGCTTTGGCTATGTTTGAAGTATTTTTAGTGTGAACAATAATGACAGCTTACATTTATATAGGTTATAGCTAATTAATTGTATTTACACATTCATTAACCATAATACAGGTTTTCAGGAAAAATATTTTTAGTGCCTTATCTGTACCAGAACCAGATCCATCTCCTCCAGAATTGTCTCAGTAACTTTAATTAAGGATAATTTCATTTAATGGATCATAAAAAAACCCTGTACTTAAGTATGTTTTACAATAATAATAATTTTTATTATTATTATTTTAGCTGATTGTCTATTTTGGATTTAATGTTTGGGTGTGGGCAACTTGACATTTTACATTATTTTGCTTATTTTAAATGTAAATTTATTTACAAACATGTGCAATGGAAATTTTCATCCTTGTCCATCGTCTGCGCAATTTATATTTTGACCATTAAGTTATGACCAATAAAATATCTTTGCTGCATGCATATAGTTCAATTTTTTCAAAGTTCAAATTAATTTTAAGTATGTATTGCATTTTTAGCATTATTGCCGGCACTGGCATAAAATGTCTTATTCTAACAGGTAGTTTTCGGTTGGTTCTACAACAATATAGCGAGCACAGACTCCTCAACTGTTGACATGTTTATAGCTAGCTACTGAAATAATAACGCATCAAATCACAAACACATTTGAGGGTAGGCTAAGTACCACCACGGTGAACGTGATTTCACCAAGTACAACATGTTCCTGGATCAACATTCCAATCAACCAATCAGAATTGAGGGATACATTTTCAAGAAATGTCAGTTTTAGTCTTACAATCAGGGTTAGATGCTTCTAGACCCTTGTTATTCACTCATCATTTCCCACTGATTTTAGGAATAAATTATGGGTAGGGTTAGGTTTTAGGGGTAGGGATTGGGTTAGGTCTATATTTTTGGACAGTAATGTTGATCCAGGATCAACAAAAGATGTTGATCCAGGAACATGTCTTACTTGGCAAAATCGCGGCGTCCCTACTTCCACAGCAACGCATGTTAGCATGCATTGTGCACTTTCAGTGTGTTAGCCAAGCATTTATATCTATATTTTGTACTTTCATATTTTTCTGTCCTTAAGGAAACCAAAGAATGAGTGAAGACAGAAGGGAAATTGTCTCTTTGACCTGTGGTGGATAAAGCGGGAGGATGACCCATACAGGAAGTGATGTGATGTCCTCTCATCAGTCCCCAGCAGCTGGAGGAACACCTGGAAGAGCCCAGATGGCTGTGGCTGTTCAATAAGTGTGTGAGTTAAATGAAGCTTTGCAAATGATTCCTCATGTTTCTTTTTTGGATTAGCCGCTATAATTACACATTCAGTAAATGTCTTGGTTTGTAGCTCATTAAAGTGTCATCATTTCTTTATAGTCAGTGTATTTCTAACCCCCATGGTAAAATTAAATCAAATTCCTTCTCCGTAAAAAAACATCTCTCTGTGATGAAGAGATGCCGTCAATGCAGAACCTGCATGGAATAAGGATTTATAACTGTGAAGTGGAATCAATATTAGCTTTCATCGCGCTGACTTGTGAAAACTCTGGCTGACTGTGTTCAAACTCCTGGCAGAGGCTCAGATGGAGGTGCAGCATTGCGAGTCGCTGCGTTGACAGCTCCCGGTTTGAAACGAGCTTGTACTTACAGTACGTTTCATTTATCATTTGCTCCTCAGTTGTTGTTTTTTGTTTGCGAATCATTACATCTGTCGTAGATTTCAGCATGACTCCTGAAGCGTCGCTGTTTCTTGATGTTCTGCCCGAAGAGGTTTTTTTTTTCTTTCTTTAGATCTCGGCTCGTCTCACACCTGTGCTCGGTTTCACTTCATGTCTGAGTGTCTCTCTTGGCCTGACATCACTGCGCCAGACGGAGCCAGAGAGGGTCATTTGCTGTCATCTCATTTCTCTAAACACTGCCGCCCTGAAATCAGTCAAACTACGACAGAGATGTCATGTTTGTGGGGTGATACACAAATTCTGGGTTTGTATGTCAGTTTCAAAACAATCTACAAAAAAAAAAAAAAAACAGATTACAATAACAAATTAACAGAAATTATTCAAAATATTACAGGTATTCACCATAAAACCCAAGGATTTTATTTATTTTATTTGAGAAAACTGATTGGAACTGCTGAAACAAACTCCAACTGAACTTCATTTTGGCTTGATTTTGTTTGAAATGACATTACACTAGTTCATTCTTCGATTTCAGCTGAAGTTCATCTATAATCAATAAAACATAAACTCTCCTCAGTTATTTTGTGTAGCTGAAAAATAAATTGAATTAAGAAAAGCCAATTAAAACTTGAAACATCACATTAACTCGAAGCTCTTAAAGTTACCTGCTAGCTGGTAACATCACACATGCTAATATATCTGGCAAAAAGTTAGTTCATTATTACTTTTAAAATAAAGCAACATACAGCATACAGTAAATATAGACTTTGTGTTTTTTGGCCCATCTTCAACCTAATCACAGCCTCTACGCTTCACCACAACTGTAACCCCCCAAACTCAGATATAACAGATATATTTTTAAATCCCAGCGGAGTAGAAAATGAAAAACTAACAGACCTCCCCTCTATATTCACCTTATGCAAAACAAACAAAAAAAAAATAAAAAAAAAAAGAAATCCACTCAGATTCATTCAACATAATTTAACACTTAATTCTTACATTTATTCTCCTTATAGAGCGTGAAGCACAGCATGCTGGAAACTAGAAATCTGCTGAGATTCATTGAGTTATAATCAGTTATCATCACATTACATTTTTCTGTTAAGTGCAATGAACTTACAGTACATTTTGTAAATCTGACTGTTAGGTTTTACAGTGTACACTCTAAACAACATGTTTTGGCTAAACAAAAAGATTAAAGCAACATTTTTGTTTTTGTTTTTCTAATAAAATTGTTCAACCAACAAACTTCACTGAGTTAGAGGAACTTCATAATTTTAGCATAAACACATATAAAATAAAAAATAAAAAATACTCAAAAAAATGTTTATTCGGTTCATTATTTAATTGTTTATTGTTCATTTAAAAAAAATGTTTATTTTGTTTAACAAGTCCTATGCAAAGCATGCTGGGAACTATGACGCCACTGCCATCAGAGTTATCAGAGTTATTCAGACAATTTCATTAAATTAAAAATAAATACATACATAAAGAAAAAAAAGTAGAAAGTTTAGTTTGAATTACACACAATATTAAGTTGTTGTAATGATTATCATTATTATGACAGCAGAACTCATGTTTGCAACTAAAAAAGGTTTAATTAAATCAATAAATTAGATTTTTTTTTTACTTGAAACCATGCAGTTATTTAAGCTTTGCTTAATAATGTTTTAACAGTTTTGCCCATTTAAATATATGAGAGTGAGTTGAGAGATATTATATATATATATATATATATATATATATATATATATATATATATATATATATATATATATATATATATATATAATATATATATATAAATAAATATAATATATATATATTTTATTACTATTATTTTTTTTTATGGGCAAAATTGAAAGCATAATAGTCAAACATTATTATGCCACATTATAGGATCTCTTGAGCAATAAGGCTGGAAATAGCTTTTATGTAACCAAGACCCGAAGGTTTGTGTCTCTACAGTAACTTTAAAAGAGCCCAACCCTGAGAAATATTCATTGGAGTAGAAAGTGACAACTGTCTCCTCTACTTGAAGCTCAAAAAAACACTTGAAGCTCAAAAAACAAAAAACATCCCCATCGCTCTCCAGTTTGCCATCCAAAATATCACCCCTTTTCCTTTAATGTATTTCAAATCAATGCGAGGGAAAAAAATAGGACCACTGTGCTGTCAAACAAGCATCTAGCTCCTAAACCTGCAATCTGCCCTACTGTGTCATCAGATGTGCTGCGAACACAACGGTGCTTTAATCTGTCTGTAAAACAGCAGCAGTAGTTGACAACTGACAACAGAATCACTCTGCAGAATGTATCCCTCAGTCTGCATTGTATTAGTTGTCACTTCAGTCAATGAACAGACTTATTAAAACAAGTTTGGGCCAAATATGCTGTTATAAATAAAAACTGGAACAGTGTGTCAACAGAAAACAAAAGCCGTTTGTCAAAGTCTGTGAATAGCTTGTAACCCATTAAAATGTTATGCTTTGTCTACAACTTCAAAGACGTCCTGAGGATCGCGCAATCCATCATGTTCTCAACACCCCGATAAAGGGTGCGCTCGGTGTCACACAGAGAGAAACGTCCAAATAAAACCAACAAAAGATGTCTTATTTAATCTAGTGCTTGTTTACAGAAAACAGTGTGTCGAAACCTCTTCTGGAGTGTATTCTTGTTAGGCGCTCAGTGCACGAGCAGTATTCATTACATCAGCTGGACTCTTGAAGTGGGGTGAGAAACCTCAGGAATGCTCAGCACCCTCCAACACTTCACTCTCAACTCAAGTGCCCTGCATGTGAGATGGAGGAAAACCACGCTTGTTCGGACTGCACGGTTTAAAGAGGGGAGAGAAAGATTTTAAAGGAGGCTGGGTGGTGGTGGTGGTGGGGGGGGTCTTTATGGTATGGGAGACTCTGGAAGTCATTAAGGTGGAGTGAGATTTGGTTTGAAAAGCATGACTGCTTTATTGCTACCCAGGGTTAATTAAGCAAGGCTGGAATGTCAGTTCAGAAGCACCCCACACCCCGCCCCGCATCGAGAAGCTGTAGTATGAACCACAAAGGAGTCTTTAAGGAGGACCTGATGAATCGCTTCATTTGAGCAACATCGGTGCTTGCTAACATGTTCACGGCTGCTGAAAGTTTGAACATGTGTAGTTTTGCTAATATATTGTGAATTGGGCATTATTGGAGAAGCCTGGGGCCGAAAAGTAAAAGTAAACCTCAGCTTGCCCAGACAAGCACACACACACACACACAAAAAAAAGTCTCTAAATATTTGACTTGCCTTTTAAAGAAAAGCTTCTAGTCGGTGTTCTTTTGTAACCTGGTCACATGATGTAGCTAATTCATGAAAAATAGATGATAAATGCAACAAAGGAGCCACATATCATTCATTTGGGGGTCCACAAGATTGAAAAAAATTATTACAGACATGAGTGGAGATTTTTTTTTCCCTTTTTTTTTCATATTTAACAAGAATTTAAGACTTAGCAATTAATGTGATGGTCCTTAATTGTCAAATAACTAAAATAATTAAATAAATAAAATTCACCAAAATAAATAAAATAAAGCAAAATGAATTCTATCCCATTCAATTTATTTATTTATTTATTTAGTTTATTTATTAATTTATCCACCCATTCATCCATCCATCCATTACATATGTATTCAGTAAAATAAATATACATGAATACACATTTTATTTATTCATTCATTCATTCATTCATTCAGTAAAACAATCATGAATACATATTTATTTTCTTATGTATTTATTTATTGTTTGTAAAACTTTATTTACATGTATTTACAGTAGTAACAACAGTAAATAATGCATAATTATGCATAATTACAAATCCTAAACCTAACCTTAATCCTATAGTACATACATGTAGTTAATTAATTTTTCTTGGTTATTGTCAGTGTAATTAGACTGTAACAACATTACCTTAAAATAAAGTGTAACCTTGTTTATTTTTTAAATAAATAAATGTATAATAGTTATTTATTTCTTTGTTTATTTAGTTAGTTATATTTAATAAACCCAAAATAAAAATTAAACCAAAAAAATTACAAAAAATATAACATAAACAACACATACACCACAGTGATGTGTTATTAAATATTACATGCACCACAGTGATGTGTGTGTGTCACCTGAAAAAAGTCAATCATCTTAAAGGGATACTCCACCCCAAAATGAAAATTTTGTCATTAATCACTTACCCCCATGTCATTCCAAACCCATAAAAGCTTTATTCGTCTTCGGAACACAATTTAAGATATTTTGGATGAAAACCGGGAGGCTTGTGATTGTCCCATCATCCACGCCACAAGGATGCACTGTTTCTACGTGTATTTAGCTTTGATTTGAAAGAAAACAGCGCATCCTTGTGGCGTGGATGATACAGAAGAGCATATGCAGCATACAGTGATATGGAGAGACACAGAGGAGACTGTTGACAAAGGAATTGTTCAATAAAGTAATTATTTTTGTTTTCTTCGCTTACAAAAAGTATTCCTGTCGCTTCATATAACCCAGATTGCACGTCTGATGGCAGATGGAGTATTCTGACCACGACTTTAATACCTTTTCTAGACCTTGACACTGTTATTTACTTGGCAATTTATGGGACAGTCACAGGCCTCCCGGTTTTCATCCAAAATATCTTAAATTGTGGTCCAAATACGAACGTAGCTTTTACGGGTTTGGAACGACATGGGGGTAAGTGATTAATGACAAAATTTTCATTTTGGGGTGGAGTATCCCTTTAAATTTGGGGTGGAGTATCCCTTTACATTTAAAAGAGGAAGCTCTGAAAGTTTGTTTACAGCATGCACTGATGCCGTGCACGAGTTGCACTAGTTGTGTATGAATAGTAACATTCATATAAAGTGGAACTTCACCACACTGTTCACCACAAATGCACAGCATGGGTCGGGGTTCATTTGATGTAATTAAAGATGCTGCTGCTTAACTGTGGTGAATGCTGGTCTTCGTTTGTGTCTTTGCATTTGTATGCAGGCTGCTTTGCTAAATTGGTGAATCGGTTGCTTGCATAAATACATTTAGCTAGTTTTTAGACTTGGTTAATATCAAGATACCTATTTCCAGTACAAACATAGATGATAGCTTAAAATATGTGACTTCTTGAGGAGAGTACTATTACTTTTCTAAGTGATTATACATTTCTTACAATAAAATGTGGCTCTTTTGGCATGGCTCTTTACCTGGGAATCAGCCAAAGCAAGGCCATAACCATGTTTTAAACAATTATTTGGACCAATATTTTTATATATATATATATATATATATATATATATATATATATATATATATATATATAAATATATATATATATATATAAAGCGTAAGATATAGAATGGTGACAGTCTCTAGGTCTTATTCTAGTTATAATAATTTTAAACTATTTGCAGATAACATTTTAAAATATGCACACATTCACTCTTTTTTTGCATGTGCAGAAAGTTTCATGTCTTGTCACATTCAGTTAGAAACTACATGAGTCATATAAATCACTTCAAGCATCATTGTGTTGCCAAACGTGTGTGAAATGTGCTATATACAGTACATAAAAAATACACTGATCATTCATTTTCTCAGTAGATTTAGCTGTGATTAAACTTCATTTCCCAGCTGTCACCCCTCATCAGGCTGTCACGGTGTGAAAGGAAGAGGCTGACCATGCTTCCTACAGCAGCCCAACAAAGGAAATGAGGTCACAGTCTCAGCCTTGCAAGGAAGCTGCGCTGTGTTATTAAAAATGAGTACGTCTGTTTCTGGATTTGAACCTGAACCATGTGCAAATTAAATTCCCTCAGCTAAACCCTTCAAGCCACACGCTGTTTTTCAAGTGTTATCAGCAGACAAAGAAAAGTTTGCATTTATGTGTGAAGCATTGCTCTTCTGTTACCATGGAGATGATGCTAGTTAGGCAGTCAAAAGGGCCTAGGGATAAGTGACAATACAAGGCGTTAGCTGCTGAGTCTGACTGAATTAATGAGATTTCTCACAGTTATTATAAACAGCTCCACACAGCCGGTTACAAAACACACGCTACACTCGCTACTGTTTGACGACAAAATTAGGAACAGCCCCCCAAACGTCGCTCTCGCTCTCTCTTTCTCCCTTTATTTCAGTTTTTCACTGTTTCAGACAGACAGATTACAGATACACAGCGTTGGGGAGTAACTAGTTACATGTAACGGAGTTACAGTTACTGAGAAAGAAAAAAAGTGTAATTAAATTACAGTTTCTTATGAAAATGTTAAAGATTACAAAGGGGGTTACATCTGAATATTTTCACAAACACACACACACACACACACACACACACATACAGATTTAATTGATTTCTTTCCCAAATTGCACTGACTGCTCTAGAATATGAGACACCAATGTTTCAGGGGTTCAGGACAGGATATATGATAACTGTTTTATTTCTTATTCAGGTTTATGCATATGCTTTTTTTATTTTTTTAGATTAACTGTTAGATGCCAGTGTTTCCTGTCATAGCTATGCAACAATTTGATTTCCAATACAGTATCATAGCTAGTAAACTATTTCCTCTTATGGTTTTAAATCTGTATTTAACCTCATAACGATCTCAAAGTAAACAGTGCTGCTTTTGTGGTGGCTGTGCTTTAAAAATAAATGATAAGCTTATTTCAAGAATGAAGGATTCTGAAAGTCTGGCAGTAATCAGTGTTAAGTACCACTGTAAGGTTAACCCTGTCTGCTTTAAATGTTTCAAAATGATTAAAAGTTGAAAATATTAATTTGAGATTTAGAAAAGTAATCGAAAAGTAAAGTAAATAAAAGTAATTGAAATAGTTACACTACTTATTACATTTTAAATAGGGTAACTTGTAATCTGTAACCAAAGTGTTTCAAAAGTAACCTTCCCAACACTGCAGATACATATGTCTACTGTGAAAAAAAAAAGCTGGAAAAGTGCTCACAAGCAATTACTTATTCACTGGTACTTAGAGACAGAAGACAGAGAGTGCAAAATACATTTACTAACAAATTATATTTCTGGCATTAAGGTGGTAAATGCCATTCTTATGTAATATAAAAAATAATGATATTTTTATATTACGGTGATGATCACACACACATATTTTATATATATACACACACACACACACACACACACACACACACACACACACACACACACACACACACACACACATAGCTATATAGATTAATTTAAATACATTTAAGTCTGTATCTAAGTATTACAGTTTTTATCATTTCTATTTTATATTGGATATTGTATGAAAAAATACATGATGCATTGACTGATGCATTACAGTAATGACAATTTAGATAAATCTTCATAACTCGTGAAAATAATGTCATAGTGAAAACATTAGACCTAATGGCTTCATTTTGTTTGTGCAAAATATAATCAGATTTTTTTCTTTCAGTTCATTAAAAAAAAAAAAAAATAATAATAATTCCCCTAAAAAAAGCAATATAGCAAAATTGAGGCCTATTATTCCATTACTATGAAGAAACGCCGGGTGATACAGATCTGCTGGAGTTCATAAGTGTTGACAGATATTAATATCTGTCCATTTCCACTGGTTCAGCCCCAGCAAACCCTGCGTGTAATGTATGGAAAACACTCAGACATTTCCCCTTTAGAATGGAATAACTGGATCAAAATAGGTTGACTGTGGTCAGTTAGTTACCTTGGTTGAAAGCAATTAGTCTTGGAAATATATCTGTCAGCTTACTAAATCAAATAAAACACTCTCTTTCCTTCTGTCAAATGTGTAAAAGACGTGTCAGTACAGAGAGATGTCAAAGACCCATTTACTAGATGGCATGAAATGTCAAGCAGTGCCTTGTAATGTGACGTGCTACACTTCTAAATCTATTTACAAAAGCTGTTATAGTTTATGTATTTCTTCTGTTTTCTGTTTATCTGTTCTGTTCTTACATGTAGTTTTATGGCCCCTATCCACTTTAATGTATGCACTACAGGTCAAAAGTTTGGAAGAAAAAATATTATACTCACAAAAACTCCCCCTATATTTAAAAAAAACAGAAAAAATTTTTCCTTTTTTTCTTCTTTATTAATAATAATTATTTTGTTGAATGTTGTTGTAATATAATTTCAAATGTAATTAATTCATGATCAAAGCTGAATTTTCAGCATCATTACTCCAGTAATGTGAGAACATCACATTCAAATATTTGCATTTTCTCTCTTTTTCACACATCTCTTCTTCCCTCCTTCCTTCACCTCCCCAGTCTATCCATTTTTTTATTCAGAATTCCTCTTCACACAAAAATAGGGGTCCCTTTAGCTCCCCTGACGACCTAGGCCCTCTGCAGATCTGTGGGGTCAAAGGCCATGACCCTGTCGCCATGGAAATGCCACTCTGACAACTTCCCAGGCATGTGAGGTTACGCAGACTCTGAGCTCCGTGTAAGGTGTAGCTGCATTCTGCATATGTTTGACAATGTGGCCTCATGTAGCAGTTCTTCTCACAGCAAACCATTAAATCTCTTTAATTAGCTCTAGCCGTCCACAGCAGCAAGAACCTTCAGACCGAAGAAAAGACTTTTCAAGCACAAAAAAGACACAGAGTGGCAGTCACATGACAGGCCTCACGTACCTGAAGTGATGGATGACTTTCAATATAACTTTGAAATAGATTTTTAATAGGGTAACGTCATATATAGGGATTTTTTTTGTTAATTGAAATGAAGCTGAAATAAAGTTAGAATTAGACAAAATCAAAAACTGCCTTGCCAGCTTTAAATTGAAGGACTTATTAAAACTGAAATAAATATCAGTTAAAATTCAATACAAAATCATTTAAAAAGAAAACTATCAAAAATGAAAAAGGAACATAACAAAACTAACCTAAACTAACATTAGGTCTATACATATCTATCTATCTATCTATCTATCTATCTATCTATCTATCTATCTATCTATCTATCTATCTATCTATCTATCTATATCCAGTATATGGAAAGTGTCAAATCATAACTCATGGCTGTCTTTTTTTTTCTTCTTTTTTTTTTTAAATGTTCCTTTGATATATCAGTTTTGTTTTTGTGTTTTCTTTTTTAATTTTAGTTCATTATAATTCTACTTTGATGACAGAATTCACCAAAAAATCATCCTCATTTGACACAGCAGCAGTTTTAAATTGCTCTAGACACCAGCACAGTATTGACTGCTGGAGAACACACACACATTTGCGTGACTGGACTTTTGACTCATAACTTTACAGAGCCCTTGTAACAACTTCCCAATGTGACAACTAGCCCCTCTCTTCCTTTCTACAATATTTTCCACAAGGATGACTCATTTTCCCGTTATTGGATAATTCGTAATTTCAGTGCTTTATTCTCAGTGTAATCCATTACCAGTAACAGACAGAAACAGACTCTTCAAAAGTCATTTGTCTGTCTGTTTCAGTTCTGTGCAGATGTGCACAGCTGGCCAACGGTTTGACACTGTATCTCATTGTATCAGAGTGTTTGTGGTCAGACACATGAGCGCTGTCCCTCCCAACTGGCCGACCACAGTCAAACATGTGACTCTTGATAAACTGGTCTATTCAAATATAATAATCTTATTTTAATACCCATATGAATTCAGGCAGTGTTACCTTAAAGACCCCATGAAATTAAAATGAGAGCTCTGTGTTGTTTTGTTCATTTATGTTATCTATATATACTGGTGTACTCATAAAAAAATATGACCAAATCCACATTTATACAGTCTTTCTCTTCTGGGAAAATGAAGCACACGTATTCATGACTCAAATAGTCTCAAGAATGACATCTTCCCTCCCACTAACACCATCTGCAACTGATGAAATAGTATTACTGTTCTCATTGTGAACTAAAAGTAAAATTATTAAAGATAATTGAAATGAAGCTGAAATTAAAATATATTTAGACAGACAAAAACTTTAGACAGACAAAAACTTTAACTAAAATGTACATGAAAATTTGAAAAGTTCCCTTGGCAACAAACTGAAAAAAGTTGAAGTACTAAAATTACTAAAACTTAACTTAAATTAAAAAAATGACAAAGGCACATAATAAACCTAAACTAAAATTAAAATAAAAACTGGAGAAAAAATAGTTTATTCAACATATTAATAAATATTATAATAGCATATGAATATATTAAATTAACACTGGAAAGTATCAAATCAAAACTCATGACTGTTGACTTTTTTTCTCAAACATTCCACTATGTCCATCTTTATTTTAATATTTTCTGTCTTCATTTTTATTAAAGTTTTATTAAATTCATTGTGTGTTTTTGTCATTTTTAATAGTTTTTGTTTATATTTATATATATATATATATATATATATATATAATTTAAAGAAAGAAAACTTATTAAACAGTTTTATGAGGTCTTTAATTATTAGTTTTAATTATTTTAGTACAGTTGAAAAATGCTGTCTTGGCAATTAGCTGAAATTTAAAGAAAACTTATTAAACAGTTTTATGAGGTCTTTAAAGACTGTTTTTCTGGCTGATCTAAGTACTTTCATTGGTAACTGATTTAGCATTATTAAGTATTATGTAGGCCCTTAAAAAAATTTAAGCACACATGAAGCACATTTTACATGTAGGTTCCCTGAAAAAAAAAGAAAAAAAGAAAAGAAAACATTACAGCATGTGTGCTGAATTAAAATAGCTTGTGCTCTGCTCTTTAGCAGCATGTGCAGCATGGAGAAGCTGTTGTGCAGACACACAGACAGCAAGCTTCTGATATCAAATCTGTGTGCGAGCACGAGCGATTGGTCTCACTGCTCATATCTCGGGCTGATTCATGCTGCCTCATTGCGGGGGTTTGGACGGACAGATGGCCGCTGTGGGAGAGAGAGGAAAGAGTCTTGCGGGTGGAGGAGGATCTGTCCTCCTCTCTCCCTCTCGTTACCAACACCGTCAGTCATGAAACACAGCCTACATTACAAACGCTTCAGCGTGAGTGACAACAGCACGTTTTCCGTACGGGATTGTCACTCTACTCCCACTGAGTGCACACAAAAGGATTAAGGAGTTGCATTTTTATGTTCGTTCTCAAGACAGTTGAAAATGGAGATTGAACTTGTGGTGACCCTGATGTGTGGAAAACACCTCATTGTGTATGTTCTATGCAGTTGTGAGCTATATGGCCTTGGCGTCTTCTCTTAAGTGGAACAGGGACCTTTAAAAGTGCACTGCTTTCAGTTGATAACACTCTTTATCAAGCACTTATAAGGGAAATGTGAATTAAGAGTGTTTTATTAGCTCTGCTTTCTGATAACAGACTTCCTAAGAAGAAACAGGTCAAAATACCAAGCCCTTTATAAATTTTGTCATCATTTTTATAGTAACACTTTACTATAAGGTCTCATTTAACCTTAGTTAAAGCATTAACTAACACAATGTATATGAGCAATACATTTTATAGCATTTATTAACTTAATACATTTTAATAATTTAATTTACAAAGTGCATTAACTAATGTTAACAGATACAACTTTTAATCTTAAAAATATTAAATGTTAATTTATAAAAATGAATAAATGCTGTAGAAGTTTTGTTTAATGTTAGTTCAAGTTAATGTAGTTAACAAACGTGTCCTTATTTTTATTTTAGGGAGAGTTCATCCAAAACGTTTTGTTTTTACCAAACCTGTATGATTAATTTTTCTTGTGTGAAACACAAAAGGAGATATTTAGCAGCATATCTGTGCTGCTCTTTTCCTTACTATGAAAGTGAATGGAGACTGGGGCTGTCAAGCTCCAAAATAGCAATAAAAGTAGAGTTATTATCGCTAACTGAAACTAAAACTTTTAAAAACATTTTTGTTTATTGAACTAATGCTAAAATAAAATATAAACGTTAGATAACTAAACAAAAAACTGAAGTAAGTTTAAGTCGAAGCACACAAATTACTAACTGGACATAAATCAAATCTAAAACTGAACTCAAGCTAAAATTTTAATTAAAAAATTAATAGTGGGGGGAGGACAATATCACAAAAGATAAGTTACTGAAATTAAATTTAACATGAAAACTGGCAATATACAATTAAAAGCTAATTAACAAAGCTACATTTGAATAAAAACTAGAATATACAGTAGTGCTTATGATTTGTGTGCTTATTACTGAAGTCTTATGAGAACTGAGAAGACATTTCTGATTGTTCCTCACACCAAACTGTTGTAAGGCCCTTTTGGTCATTGTTGGATCTTGATGGTGTTCATTGTGTGGAGCAGTGTGAACATTCTTCAGAGCATCTCAGTTTGTGTTCTATGGAAGAAATGATGACAGAATGCTGATTTTTTTTTTGGATAACTGTCCCTTTAAGAACATGCCTGCATGCCATACTCTGACTGGAACGTCACTGAGCTACACTTAAGCCTTTGTATATCAGAAAAATGCTGAAGTTGATGTTGTAAGTATGTTTTATGAGAACTGCCAGAATGAATCTCTTTCTTTCGCTCTCCTTCCCCCTTCATAAGTGTACCGGGTGCTTTGTGGAAATCAGTTTGTGTTGTCCTATCCGGTGAGATCGGCTGTGGAGTGATCTGTGGATAACTTAATTGGATAATTCTATTGAAAACGTGCCATCAGGGAGTATAAGGTTTCCCCTTTAAATCAGTGAACTTTAATCGGGTAAGTGGAGGCACTTCCTGTTTGGCCTGTGAGCCGTGCAGAGGCAGTGATGGGCTCTTCCTCCCACAGGGCCAGAGGCGGCCTCACGTTTCTCACACAGGAAAACACACTTTAAAACCCACAGCAGAAATGCAGCATTTGACACGGATTGTGATACAGAGTGTTCACTGAGAAACAAAATCAACTGTGTGAACGTGTAAAGACTGCTCAAGCACTCATTTCATGTTTTAATTACTCTCTTTGAGTCATTTCCCCTTTGCTTAAGCGGATAAACCAGAATGAAGCTTATGGTTGTAATAAATTAGCATTCACTTACAGTTCATCTGCATGGGCTGTCATGATTACCGTAAATTCTGACCTATATTGAAAAATCACGCAGTGTGATGGGATGCCATATGGACGGTAAGACACTCTGCACCAGGTGTCCCTAAAACCTGTCTCTCCTCATTAGCAGATATAGATGATACTGTTAGGTGTTTTTTTTTTCTTTTTTTTTTCAAGAACAGCATGCATAAAAATCCCGATTACCTGACAGATATACAGAAGGTGTCTTGAAAAATCACACCTGTCTCTCTAACAGCCCTAGACAAAAAAAGAGAGAACATTATATAGTCAAATGATGAAGGTTTGACTCTCTCTTTGAAAAAAAAAGTGCTCAAAATAAAATAAAATGCACAAAAAAACTATAAAAAAAAAAAATGTGCATGCAGATAATAAAATATTAAGAATGAAACAAAATGCTTCTTAAATGTACTTAAAAGAGCACATTCATGATGGTTTCTTAACACACTTAAAAAGTTCGATTTGTAATAGTCAAATTATTACTTTTTCTTTAAACTATATTTTAAATCAATATGATATGAATAATCATTTGTTGTGCTTTAAAGAAATACACTTCTTTTGATGTGTTGATTAACATACTAAAGCACATGTGAATTACTTGATTATAATTTTAACTTTAGTGTGTTATTTACATTTAAAGTTAATATATAATAAATGTACTAAATTACAACTTCATTATTGCAACTATGTAATTACAAATATGTTTTAATTCATGACTTGTATATCTGAGTTAACAATAGATGCTTGTCAGTACATTCAGCAGTACACTTAAAAAGTAATTATGAAATTACATATAAAGATGTAATTAAGTCCTACTTGTGTGAGTCAAAAAAGCATTCATATGTTCAAAAAATTGCATTTAATATCAATTTAAACTATAATAATTTTCATTTAATTGCAGTTAGCATGCAATTAAATATCTGAGAACATTACATTCAGTGCACATTCAAGTATATTGTTTTAAAGTATTTTAAAACAACACTTTAAAGTAAGGGTTTTCATAGTAAGTTCTCTTTTTAAAAGTATGCTGCTACAGGGTGGTAAGCATAGACTTGTTGGCCTCTGCTGGTAGATGTCATAAGTACACAACCTGCTATATATATATATATATATATATAATATATATATATATATATATATATATATATATATATATATATATATATATATATATATATATATATATATTATTTACCTTAAAAAGAGATAAAATTAAATTAAATTAGGCCCTGCACCATCTAAGCAACTGCAATAATACCTGGCTAATGAAAATGAGTGCTTCTAGCCCTTTTCTGCTGTACCTGCAACAGCAAAAGCAGGCTTGCTAGTCTTAGCTTGGGTAACCAGCTGACCAAATCCCAGTACAACCAACAGACTGGCCTGGCTAAGCCGGGAAATGACATCCAGAGAGTATATGAGGGCACATTCACAACTGATACCATTTGTTTTCATGAAAACTTCTCCTTTATTCTTTCCAGAGGCAGTCCAGCAGAATTCCTCCACTCACTTGGGTTTACAGTCTTCTGATAGATATCTGTCTGCCATAATTGTGTTAGTCCTTGAAGCCCAAACAATGTGGATATTTGATTGTCTTTTTTGTTGTACACAGGATGTGCTAAGCATGTGCGGCTAAGTGTTATTGCAATCGGCAGTTCATGTAAATACAGCCAGAGAGAGCGAGAGCCTGCAGTAATTGTGTTCTTTGAAGATGGAGAGATTATGATGCATTAAAATGTGCCGTATTCGAGTACCCCACGTGAACTTACGCATGAAGGGTTGATGGATCTCTCTCTACCAGTTAACAGGAGCGAGCACGCAGCGACAGGAAGCAGTGATCAATCGCAGGCAGCCTCTCAGAGTGCATTTATTAACATCTCCCTCGCAAACCAAATTAATCCAGCAGTAATGTGGATTAATGGGCCTGTGCACAAAGCCACAGACAGATTGGGCCTCCGGTGAGCGTAGCCACTGCAGAGCCACGCATTAACTTCACACGCGGCTTCCTTTGTTTCCTGTCTCTGTCGCAGTGTTAAGATTCAGTTACTGTGTTTGTGCCGAGTTGAAGAGAGACAGGTGTCCTGAGAAGACAAGAGCTGAAATACTTCAGAAAGCTTACTTGGGTTTATTAGCCACAGCATTGTAGCGTTAGTCTGTGTATGTGTGTGTGTATTTACATAGCAGCTATACTTTTCAAAGTTGAAAATTAAAGATGATTAAAAATACATATATGTGCTACACTGACAGTGTCGGCCCATATGGAAATGTAATATATGACATACATTGCCTAATATCAAGAGTGATATTGCCATATATGTTACCTGCAAGACCATGGATTTTTCACATGTGTACATTCTCTGAATAGATGAAGATATCATTTTATAACATATATAAGTTCCCCGTAGTAAAAATTGTATATGTTCAGTACATATGTTACTAATATGACTATAACGATTTATTTATATGGTATTATATTTAGCAACCATACTGTATATGTGACCCTGGACCACAAAACCAGTCTTAAGTGTCAATTTTTCAAAATTGAGATTTATACATCATCTGAAAGCTGAACAAATAAGCTTTCCACTGATGTATTGCTCGTTATGATAGGACAATATTTGGCCGAGATACAACTATTTGAAAATCTGGAATCTGAGGGTGCAAAAAATCAAAATATTGATAAAATCGCCTTTAAAGTTGTCCAAATGAAATCCTTAGCAATGCATATTACTAATCAAAAATTAAGTTATAACATATTTAAAGTAGGAAGTTTATAAAATATCTTCATGGAACATGATCTTTACTTAATATCCTAATGATTTTTGGCATAAAAGAAAATAATCAATAATTTTGACCCATATAATGTATTACATACTTCCTCTACAAATAAAACACACACACACATATGTCCTTGTTACATATTACATCCACGTAAAAACAAAGAATTATGCATAAATACATGCAACTAACCCTTAACCAAACCCTCATACTAACCCTAACCATATATTAAGTACTTAATTAATATTACTCAGTACTTAAATCTATAATTACACTGTAACAAGGACAGTGTAAAATAAGTGTAACCTTTATTTATATATGCAACTTTATTAAAACAACAAATTCTGTATGATTACATATGTTTTTGTAATAACTTTTTGGAAAAACCTGTATATCTTTTATAATATCAACATGTATTGCTGGGTTTTATGATGGATATGCATGTACATGTCCAAAAATGTATTACATAAACATAAATATCTGAGCTAGATTTGTATGTTAATACATGAAATTGTTCCAATTGCTAATAGGTTTCATATGTTTTTACCTCATATGACAATATAGTTCATAAATAGAAATAAAATATATGCATACAGTACATATACTGCATTTGTGTATGGGGGGGTTTTGACATCTATTTTCACAGATTTCGCAGGATGTGTGCTTGGATTCAGCTGCTCTTCTTTTAAAGCTCTTAACAAATATCCTTCCTCACTACAATTGTACATCACTACAAACAGTCTTTGTAGCATTAAACATGCCACGTTATCGCCTTAAACACAGTGTTTATACAGCATTTGAGGTTGATGGGGT